>NC_135502.1:57321430-57681036 GCF_052857255.1 Amblyomma americanum
AGCAGGTCTCTGCCCATTGCTGAGAAAACAGCGACCAAGAGACGGCTCCTGGCTCAGTCTCCGATTCCACACAGCAATGCGCCCACTGCTACCAGCGTACAACAGCTCACTGAGCCGCGACCCCAACGGGGTGAGTACGGCAGTGGCACTCTGCGTGTGCGGTTTCGTAACCAACCAGCTTCGAGCTAACCCTAACCTGGCACGATGTGATCTCTTCCAAGCTCAGGCTTTCGCGGATTACTGCATGCGCTCGTCGAGAGCTACAGTCTTGGAGCTCTCGGGATTCGGGTCCTCGGGATTCTTATGTGTCATTAATATGAAGCAAAAATGTGTAGGAATGCTGACTACGCAAAAGTGCCCACAGAGCGTGAACCTAAGCCGATGCCAGATTTCGCGCGTACGCGGGCATTGCAATCGTGTGCATTCGCACAGTGCCTAGACAGGCTGAGGCGTTATCTGCGCCGCGTCATTTAAGGCCAGACTGACCCGCGAACTCTCATCCCTAGGCACATCTGAAGGACGCAGATGGCCTTGAAGATGTATTGTATTTAGTAGCAAGTATTCATAGAAGCGCCTCCGCTTACTCGCATAAACCCGCCGCAGTCCGTCAGCGGCTGTGACGCCCGGCTGGAGATCGCAAAGTCGCGAGATCGAATCCCGGCCGCGGCGGCCGCATTTAGATGGAGGCGAGACGCATCGAACGCCCATGTTCTGTGCAACGTGAAAGCAAGTTCAAGAACCCCCCTCCAGGTGGTATAATGTAGTCCGCAGCCCTCTACTTCGTCGTCCTTAAAGCCCGCCGGACCAAGTGGAGTCGCGGGGGCGCCGGACGCCCAACGTGGACAATGTATTAGCTTTGATTTCACGCGCGTACGTGCTTCTCCCAGCCCAACGCCCCTGGAGCTGACGCCGACGGACGCGACGCCGGCAGGGAGCGCGCTGGCGGCGGCGTTCAGCAGGGCGCCCCCGAAGACGATGCCGTCGACGACGAAGAGGTGGACCGGCTCGCGAGCTGGCTCAGCCTGTTCCGCATGCTGGTCATCTTCCTGCCCCTGTTCGCGCTGTGCCTGCCCACCCTGCTCGGGGACTGGGAGCGCGCTCGTCGGTTCGTCAGCCTGGTCACCCCCGCGCGGTTCCTCCCTGCGCCGCCAGGAGAGCCGAACCACCTGCCGCACCGAGGCGTGCATGGCGGCAGCCGCCAACGTCAGCCTCGACCCAACGGTCAACCCCTGCGACGACCTGTTTGGACACGTCTGCAACAACTGGATTAGGAACCACCGCATCGATGAGTACGTGGGGCTCCTAGTCTAGACCGAAAGGGCAAATGCCCCTCCGACCAATGGCGCCTTCCTATTGCCGTGACGTCGCTGTCAACCGCCTTGCACCTGCTAGCGTAGCATTGCCGGTGGCTTTAAGGTGCGAGGTGAATGTCCACGCCGACGTGACAGTAGTTCGCGCGCCATGGGCTGGAGGGCATCTTTTGAGGAGCATTCGCCGCTTCGTTCATTCATGAGTTCTTTTCGACTACGGCAAATCTATCAGCAGGACTAATGCGGCTGAAATGGTAACTTTTTCTGACCACAGCCGCTCACCGACTGCGGCGGTTTCGCCTTCGGTTGTGTACGCGAGTAATACTGCACGGAGGAGGGAGAGAGAACGCACACCCATGTGTTGACAGCGCCCGTTTTGACCCGGTGGTGTTATGATTTGTGCAGAGACAACCCGCTATGAGTAGACAGGAAAAGACCCTCTTCGACCATCAAGAATAGCATGTGCCAATTAGCATCAAGTAAAGGAGGAGTCCAACTCGGCTTAAAAAGTTTTAATTCAGTCGGTTGCCAAATGTACTGAATGGCAGAATGTTCGAGCCGCTTGTCACGGCACCTTTTTGCGTAGTGCTGTCACCAAAACAATAATGAGGTGTATACGCGTCGCTGCTGCAAGGACGATGAAATTACCATCAATTTCCAAATTTTCAGTCCGGCCCTAGGCCCCCGCCGCGGTGGCTCAGTGGTTAGGGCGCTCGACTACTGATCCGGAGTTCCCGGGTTCGAACCCGACCGCGGCGGCTGCGTTTTTATGGAGGAAAAACGCTAAGGCGCCCGTGTGCTGTGCGATGTCAGTGCACGTTAAAGATCCCCAGGTGGTCGAAAGATCCCCAGGTGGTCGAAATTATTTCGGAGCCCTCCACTACGGCACCTCTCTCTTCCTTTCTTCTTTCACTCCCTCCTTTACCCTTCCCTTACGGCGCGGTTCAAGTGTCCAACGATATATGAGACAGATACTGCGCCATTTCCTTTCCCCCCAAAAACCAATTATTATTATTATTATTAGTCCGGCCCTAGCTCCGGGGTTCACATTTCTAATGGCGCATTCCAAGCGGAGGTTCGAAGCGTCGCTCTGAATCCGCGAGGGAGTACAATATCCGCCGCGGTCCAATCGAAACTCACGATCTGAATCCAAATCGGCCATTGAAACACCCTCTTCGGTTTCATGGAGCAAGAAAACTTGTTGCGGATCTCCGGTTAGAAAATGGTGTGGTTCAAGAGTCATTCCCTTTTTCTGGAGACTTGAAATAGAATGAGACACGTCATGTCTGCTACTACAGAACTGAATTTGGCGAGCAAGCATTCTTACATAGGAGGGTCAGAAAAAAATATATAGTAATGCCCTGACCTCGCCGCCTGTTAGCACAACGGGCCAAGAGCCTTCTTACCGGCGAAGGGTAATAAACAAGCACCTACAGGTCGTTCGTATATGAAAGGGAACAACCAGTTTTCACAAAAAGTTGATTTTTTGCGTACTTCCCAAAAAAGTTACTTTTTGAAACTATACGCCTAGAGGAAAACTAGTTAGAAAACAGAAAAAGAACTTGGCTGTGGTTTAGCTCTGCTTAACTCTAGCTGCACTGCAAAAGCTTCGTTTCCTCGGCACGTCGTCTACGCAGCGTCTCATTCCGAAGCTCTCGAGAACTCAAACCGGTCTCTTCCGCAGTTGGAGAGTCACTCCGGGACATGGCACGACTTCTTCTAGCCGCATCTTCGTTACGACGCTTCTCGAGTCGTGCGGCGCGTTCTTCTGGCATCTCTTAAGCGCGTTGTCTCTTTCTCGCTTCGTTCTGTCGTTGTTGCGTCTCTTTCGCACTCTCCATAACGGCTACAATACACTGATGTTGCGTTGTTGTTGCTGATAGGAAGAAAGGAAAGGAAAGTGCACGGGCCTGCCTACTGGCTGAAGCCGAACAACGCTCGCTGCCGCGTGCTGAAAGTATAGTTAAAGGATCGGAGAGCAAAAATAGAAAGAAAAGGCGCGCGCTATTAGGCCCCGGGCCGAACCCGGAGGCAGTGCAATACCGGGCCGACCCGTGCCAGAGTGCTTCAAGCACTCCGCCTTATTCCAAAAATAAGTTTAATATTTTGGGTTCAAGGACCCGCAGCAGATATGAAATCAGGTATCAGAACAATACACTGAGGCGAAGCGCGGGGGTATACACACACACACACACACACACACACACACACACACACACACACACACACACACACACACACACACCACACCACACCACACACACCACACACACACACACGCGCGCGCGCACACACACACACACGTATATATATATATATATATATATATATATATATATATATATATATATATATATATATATATATATATATATATATATATATATATATATATATATATATATATATATACACCCCCGAGGCGACACCTCCTCTCCCTCTACCCCAGCGGAGCACATCTTGTGGAGCGAGCGGCAATGGCAGCGGCGTCGACGACGGCGCCATCTGTTGGAGCGCGACAGCGGCGTTGTTAGGCAACGGCGGCTCAAGGTCGTTCGTCGGCCACGGCATAAGGCATACGGCTGAAGTGAGCCATTTCGGCGACGAGCCGAAATGGCTCGCTGGCTGGCGTAGTAAAGCTTTCGCTTTAAAAATGCTTGGCACACCAAATTATGCAGTAATCCTCAACCGAATGCTCAAACTTTGTCCCCTTCATTCATATTGTATGGATTTGTACGTGTCGCGAGTCTACCTGCGGGTGTACAAGAGCCTAGAAATGCCTTCGCGCTTTTCTCCCGCCGCGGTGGCTCAGTGGTTTGGGCGCTCGGCTACTGATCCGGAGTGCCCGGGTTCGAACCCGACCGCGGAGGGCCGAGTTTCGATGGAGGCGAAACGCTAAGGCGCCCGTGTGCTGTGCGATGTCAGTGCACATTAAAGGTCCCCAGTTGGTCGAAATTATTCGGCGCCCTCCACTAGGGCACTTCTTCCTTTCTTCTCTCTCAGTCCCTTCTTTATCCCTTCCCTTACGGCGCGGTTCAGGTGTCTACCGAGATGTGACAGAATACTACGCTATTTTCTCTTCCCTGGAACCAATTTGAAATGAAAATAATAATAATAATAATAATTGGTTTTTGGGGAAAGGAAATGGCGCAGTATCTGTCCCATATATCGGCGGACACCTGAACCGCGCCGTAAGGGAAGGGATAAAGGTGGGAGTGAAAGAAGGAAGAGAGGTGCCGTAGTGGAGAGCTCCGGATTAATTTCGACCACTTGGGGATCTTTAACGTGCACTGACGTCGCACAGCACACGGGCGCCTTTGCCTTTCGCCTCCATCGAAGTGGGGCCGCCGCGGTCGGGTTCGAACCCGGGTGCTCCGGATCAGTAGCCGAGCGCCCTAACACTGAGTCACCGCGGCGGGTTCGCGTTTTTCAATGCGCACAGAAATGGCAAACCCAAACACGTGTGAATTTCGACGTCTAACCTGATAATATCCGTTGGGTGCATATCGGTTGCTCTACCGGACGCATACATTTTGTAGTCTATAAATTCACTGTTTGATTCGTTGGGCCTACTGTCGAATACTAGGAGGACGGAGCCTTGGGAGGTGCGGCGCGACCGTCGCACGATGGACCACAAGCACCAAGCGGCGCTGACTAGCGCCCTGCACATGCTCCTGGCAGGAAGGGCCGGTAAACGCTGGTTGCCCATTACAATGCGGCGCCTCTACCGCAAGTGCCTCGAGCCAGGCCCAAACGACGGCGCCGAGCTGCGGTCTAAACTCCTGGACAGCGCCGGCATCTCGCCCTGGCCGCACAAGCCTGGCAATGTGACCCAGGCTGGAGGCGTATCCAAGGTACATCCGTGAAGATAGGACGACCTCTTAAAGTGCGGCATAGCAACGACTGTAAACGTACTTATCACGTAGATTGCGCGTGTGTCCGCGGTCAGGACAGGGAAGGCAGCTGCAGTTGGCATGAGACCGTCTGCTAGAGAAGGCCATGTCAGGAAGGTGAGCCTAGAATTAAAGTGGCAGAACCTGCTATGGGAGACCTGTGATATCTTCCACATGGTGTGGGCATGCACTCAATTGAAATTCCCCTTCCCCTACCCCTAACCGAGAGGCATGGGAGACTGCCCTCCTTAACTGCTCCTCGCTTGAGTCCCAAAGGGCCCTGGTGAAACAGGCGCGAGGCTGGACTGGGACGCCGACTATAGAGTGGCTCCCAAACTCTATTCCATCAAATAAAAGTTCACCGCCACCAACCCTCAATAAAATTATGAACGGAGAGCGTTAGAAGCAGACAGGAGCAGACGGCGGCGCACAGCAAGCGTGTCGCATAGTGCTGAACTTTGCGTGCGTGCGTGCGTGCGTGTGCGTGTGTGTGTGCGTGTGTGTGTTGAAGATCCTCAGGTGGTCGAAATTATTCCGGAGCCCTTTACTACGGCGCCTCTTTCTTGCTTTCTTCTTTCACTCCCTCCTTTGTCCCTTCCCTTACGGCGCGGTTCAGGTGTCCAACGATATATGAGACAGATATTGCGCCATTTCCTTTCCCCCAAAACCAGTTACCGTTCATTATTATTAACAGATGAAACCACGGATGGGATGAATACAGTGAAGATGAACCAATCGCTTGAGCGCACGTAGTTGGTGCAAAGCTGCATACCTCTACCGTCCAAGAAAATTTTCGTGTCGTCGTAAACAAAAATAAAATAAAACGCCAAGCTAAAGAAAAGCACGCCCGAAAATGCACTGATTTTGTAAGAAACAAAACGTAATTGTACTTGTCTAGTGAGCGCTTTAGTGTATAGCACATTAAATATTTCTGCATCTCAGGCGCTGCGTAAGCTTCCTAGTACATTTTTGTATACTATGGGAACACCGTCCGACGGGGTCCGGTAAACATTAGGTTTGCAGCTTCTTCGAAAGGGGTTGACGTCATTCGAAGTCTTCGTGTGAAGTGCAAACCGCATAATGTATAACAGCGCCGGCATAACTGGCTAAAAAGAATAAAAAAGTAAAAAAACAGATTAAAAAAAACGGTGTACGCTCAAGGTTTGTCTTTAAGAGTGGGACGCGACAGCGTATTGCAACGTTGCCAAGGAGTCCACGGAAAGCCATCGTCCGTGCGGCGCGACGCCTTGCCCGTTGGATATTTTAAGGAAAGGAAATGACGCCTGTCGCACATATCTTGGTGGACACCCGAACCGCGCCGTAAGGCAAGGAAAATGAATAATTGGTTTTTGGGGAAAGGAAATGGCGCAATGTCTGTCTCATATATCGTTGGACACCTGAACCGCGCCGTAAGGGAAGGGACAAGGGAGGTAGTGAAAGAAGAAAGGAAGAAGGAGGTGCCGTAATGGAGGGCTCCGGAATAATTTCGACCACCTGGGTATCTTTAACGTGCACTGACATCGCACAGCACACGGGCGCCTTAGCGTTTTTCCTCCATAAAAACGCAGCCGCCGTGGTCGGGTTCGAAGGAAAATGAAATGAAAATTGGTTTTAAGCAATAATAATAATAATAATAATAATAATAATAATAATAATAATAATAATAATAATTCGTTTTGGGTGAAGGAAATGGCGAGGTACGTATCCGTCTCATAAATCGTTGGACACCTGAACCGCGCCGTGAGGGAAGGGATAGAGGGAGTGAAAGAAGAAAGGAAGAGGTGCTGTAGTGGAGGGCTCCGGAATAATTTCGACCACCTGGGGATCTTTAACGTGCACTGACATCGCACAGCACACGGGCGCCTTAGCGTTTTTCCTCCATAAAAACACAGCCGCCGCTGTCGGGTTCGAACCCGGGAACTCCGGGTCAGTAGTCGAGCGCACTAACCACTGAGCGATATTGAGGTTTCCACTGACCCACGGAGCCGGTTGTGCGCCTTTCCTTTCGTGAAAATGAAGGCCTTTGCAAAGTTGTCAACGCCAATGAACTCTATGAACGCCGTCGACTAACTTGTTTTGCTTGGTTTTTGAGGGAAAGAAATGGCATAACAACCGTCTCACATATCTCGGTGGACGCCCGAACCACGCCGTAACGGAAGAGATAAAGGAGGGAGGGAAAGAAGAAAGAGAGAACTGAACTTTGAAAGTTGGATTTTGAGGAAAGGCGCGGCGCTGCGCAGCGGCGAAACACCTGTGGCTCGGTGCTACTAGTGGCGCATGCGCAGTAATGACTAGAGAGCGCGAGATAGAGAGAAATATCCGTGGCGAGGCGTGCGTTGTGACGCCGTGTGCCTCCTCGGAATACCACCACGACAAAATCGCAAGTTCGCGACCAGTAAAGCTTTCGCTTTAAAAAAAATTTAGGCAGTGTCTAAGCTCTGGTTAAGCCTGGATATACAAGCGAAAAGCTTCAGTTATGCTTGGTTTGACGTCATGGTTATGCTTCGTAGCTTAGCTTTGGCTTTCTCATTTTTTTTTTCGCTGTTGTGCAGCCAACTCCCAAGCGAGTACTTCTGGATCGGTCGAATTTAGTTTCTCAGCTTTTCTGCGTAGTCTAGCAGCAGCCGCACTCCCCTTCCCTTCCATTTCGAGTGCGCACGTCTATTCTCTGGCAAGCGAATTATATAGCCTCCTTGCGCATGCACATGACGCACATGTGCAGTAGCACGCGGCTGCGCCGAAAGGTCAGGCGACGGAGTCGGCGGCGGCCACCTGCGCCGTGCGTGACGTCACTCGTGCTCCGACATACGCAGGCTCGCGCGAAGCGCGGTGTTGACTAGCGTAGTGAAGCTTTTCGCTTCAAAACGCAGCCGCCGCGGTTGGGTTCGAACCCTGGAACTCCGGATCAGTAGCCGAGTGCCCTAACCACTGAGCCACCGCGGCGGGTGAAATTACGAATCGCAGATTTACAGTCGCTGAAGATGGTTTCTGCAGAGGTGGAGACCATCGCCAAGGCTATGACCGCCTCCTCGGCATCTTCAGCCGATCTGACGGGAATGGAGCACGCAACCAACGGCCGTCCACAGTAGTTCACAACAGCGAGCGAAAAAGCATCGTGATCGGGGTATCCGGCGGCGTTGACGTAGACCACTGTCTGATCTGTTAAATGCTTTTTATGCAGAGACTTAGCCCTGTCCTTGCGGCGAGCGACATGATACCCTGAGTGCATGTTTTTAGGGAGAGAGGTAACGATAAGATTGCTGTGGATATGGGACGGAAACTGGGCCTTGTCGGCTGCGGTAGTTGCGAAGCTTATTCCAAGCTTGTCGAGTATGTGACGGCCCGTGGAGGAGTGGGTGAGACGTTCGTACTGAGAAGTGAGATGAGCTTCCGAGATCTCCGTCAGTGTGTTGCAGACCCCTAGTTCCAGTATTTTATACGTGGGGATCCGGTAAGGGAGATCGAAAGCCGCCTTTTATGCCTGTCTAATAAGGCAGTCAACGCGGTCCCGTTCATGGCAGCTAAAGTAGAGGTAAGAGAGGGTATATGTGAGGCGTCTGATAACAAACGCCTGAACAAGACGTCGGAGGTCAGCATCTCGCATGCCTCTATGCTTATTAGCAATGCGACGAATTAGACGAATGGCCTGTGAGACAGAGACTGTGAGTTTAGACAGAGTGTCGATGTTTTCCCGATTGCTGTGGATGAGAAGCCCCAATACCCTAATTGTGGATACTTCGCGTATGGGTTGGCCACTAGCAGTAATGCAGATGGGAGGATGGCCGTGAAGGCCGGGTTGACCTCGGATGAACAGCAGCTCGGACTTCTGAGGGGAGCACGAGAGGTCGGCTCCGGCTACGCGGCGCTCAATGACATCCACCGCTTGTTGAAGTGCGAATTCAACCTCAGCATCATGCCTGTTGAAACCCAGAGGGTGATATCGTCTGCGTATAAGGTATGGGACAGCCGGGGGATGGCGTCTAATTTATAAGGTAGCGTGAGTAAGGCGACATTGAAAAGAACGGGGGAGAAAACGGATCCTTGGGGGCTGCCATTGCTACCAAGGGGTATAGGATCTGAGAGGAGACAACCAAAGCTAAGTTCAGCTGTATACGACCAAAGAAGAAAGTGCGTATATACTCGTAGATACGGTGACCAGGACTTAGTACGGAGAGGTCAGGGAGAATAGCTCCGTGCGAGACGCTGTCAAATGCTTTAGTTAAATCGAGCCCTAGAATAGCCTTTGTGCCCGCTTTGTTAGAGGGGGCACAGTATCTCTCGAGAGAGCTGGAGCATATAATGTCTTGCGTAGAGAGATTTGAGCGGAAGCCAATCATGATGCGAGGTAGGAGATAGTTATCTTCAGCATAACGATTAAGATGGTTGAGATTGACGTGCTCCATCCGTTTCCCAGCACAGGAAGTGAGGGAGATGGGGCGGAGGTGTTCGAGAGCTAGTCGTTTGCCTGGCTTTGTAGAAAGTCACGCGTGCATGTTTCCATGCTGCGGGGATTTCATCCTCTCTCCAGCAATCATTCATGAAGGCACTGAGAGCCTCCATGGACGGGTTATCTAAATTACGGAGAGTTTTGTTGAAAATGCCGTCTGGTCCCGGGTCAGAGTTAGGGCGGAGCTGAGTGAGAGCGAATCGTACCTCAGCCTCCAAAATCTCCGCATCGAGGGCAGGGTTGGCACCACCCATGTAGGGGGAGGGGGAGAGAGAGAGAGAGAGAGAGAGAGAGAGGGGGGGGGGGTCCGGGGAAGTAGTACTGAGATACCGGAGACGAAGTTCATCGAGAGGATCCTGGTTTGAGCCGGTGTGTTGATGGACTATGCGGGAAATGCTGTCTTGTTGGGATGTTTTTGCAACCGTCCGGGTCTAAAAGGTATCGGAGAAGGTGCCAGGTGCGGGTTAGCTCGAGCTGGCCACGCATGTAGTCACAAACTTGACCCAATTGCTGGCTAGACAATGCGAAAGTGTGCGCCTCAATCTGTTTGTCGATCTGAGCTATTCGACGCCGAAGCGTTCTATTGTGGCGTTGTGTTTTCCAGCGGTTTTGCACGCTTTCGCGGGCCTGCCATAGGTGGAGGAGACGGCTGTCTGTATTGGATTGGTAAGCCGTGGCAGGAGATTCCTTAGTGGTAGCAGAGACATCTGCCTGTATATTGGAGATCCACTCGTCCAGGTTATTAATCTGGGTAGGGGCGTTTTGAGCACGTAGGGTACGAAACTTGTCCCAATCCGTGATTAGGGTTGGGCGACCTTTCTGACGGTACGGGGACGTGCTGCGGGTGGTCGCAGGGACATAGTGGTCACTGCCAAGGGTATCCCCAGTGTTGAGGCACCGATCGATCCGCACGTTTTTTTATTAAATGTTAGATCAGGTGAACTGTCAACAGACACGCTGTTTCCTACGCGGGTGGGAGTGTGAGGGTCAGTAACATGGGTGAAGGCCAGTTCCTGTGCCCGTAACCACAGACTGTTACCCTTTCAGTTGGCGGCGCAGTAACCCCAAGCGGCCTGGTGGGCATTGAAATCTCCTAGAATGAGGAGACCTGAATGGTGCGCGAGCTTGTTGACACGGGAAAGGGGGTGAAGTCGCGTCTTCTGTCTTTTGGGGAGCTATAAAGGTTGAGAATGAAGAGGCTTTGGTCGCCCCTTTCACGAGGGAGGAGTTGGAGCAAGACTCTGTCTACGCCAACGTCGTCTAAGGAGTGTAGGACGGCCGGCAGGCTGCGTTGAACCAAAATAGCGATGTCGGGTGCGGTGACATCTAGAGGGAGTATGGTTTATAGCCAGGTAGTTTCACTTAGTAGTATCTTTGGGTTGCGGGGGAGTAGATGTGGGCGCCTGAAGCGAGGTGGTGGGAACAGATTGAAAGGGTAGAGTAGGATTTGTTTGATATGGTGGATGGGGTGCAAAGGGTGGACGCTTTAAAGAAGCGTTTTCTTGTTGGAGTCTATGGTTGCTAACTTTAAGGGCTGTTATCTCGTCGCGCGGGGCTTGAAGCTCTGAATCGCGAGACTGAGACTGCTGAGAGTGAGAAGCCGCGACTGCCCAGCTAACCCGATTTTTCGTGGCGGACTCTCGGCGAGGATACAACCTGAAGTCCAGGGGTGGGAAGGACCGGGAGCGATTCCGGCTGGAGCCCCTGTAAGAGGAGGAGGAGCGGTCGGAATTCATTTTGGCCGAGGTGTTCTCAGCTCCTTGGCGACGGGTTCGGGATCGGGAACGATGAGAGGCGGAGGCACTATCTGAGTTCGCAGCGTGTAGCTGGCGTTGCAGTACGACAGGAGGCACTTTGTAGCGGCGTTTACACTTGGAGGAACCAGTCTGGTGAGGACCAGAACAAACTACACAAGTGGGAGTACACTCATGGGCCTGGTAAGAGTCGCGAGCTCCTCAGCAAGGACGCTTGGAGAGCTTGTGAGACGGGCAAACGTCCTCTCGGTGTCCTTCCACGTTGTTCTTGACGATGTAGCAGCGCACAGCACTGCCGGCGTAGGAGACTTGGCGGGGGACCTTGGTTCCTGCGAAAGTGATGACAATATATCGGGTCTTGCCTGAACGGCGGGCGTAGAGAATGCAGTGTTCTGGATTCTGGGGTATCAAGTACTCCATGATTTCCTCCTGGGTCTCATCCACGTATTGGCGGTGAATGATACCTCGGGCGTATGCGCCTGGTGCGGCCAAATAGGTGGCAACTGGGTAGCTTGTCGTAGCCTGGACCTTCGTATAAGTGACGGCGCGGTACCAGTTCGGGGTGCTAAAGGTGAGGATGTTGTCAACGAAATTCGCCCGAAGGCGGTCCTCTGCGGTGTCGGAGTAGGTCAAATCGAGGCTTGAGGTGATTGCTCTGTGAAGAGCGTTCGCGCCCCAGGCACGCAGATTAAGGCCACCGCGAGGGCGAATGATGACTTTAAAGTCTTCAAGAGGTAGACGTGTCAGTGACGGATCGCGGCGAGGTAGCTTACGTGACGAGGAACAAGATGGCTGTTGGGACGCGGTATGCTGTGCGGACGCGGAAGGCGACGCCGTCAGCGGTGGCTTCGGAGTGCATTTCGAAGATAATGAAGCGGCGGAGCGCGTTCGTAGCAATGGGCTACGTAGGTCCCTTCCGTGGGTATATACTCTTCAGGGGCTAGATCCTCCCCCTCCACGGTGACGACGTCCATGCTTGGCGAAGCACTGGGCACGGCTGCGAAGCGGAGCCTATCGCCAGCGGCGGTAGGCTTGGCGAGGCTTGACATCGCACAGCACACGGGCGCATTTTTGCGTTCCGCACTATCGAAACACGGCCACCGCGGTCGGGTTCAAGCCCGGGTACTCCGGCTCAGTAGCCGAGCGCCCTAACCTCTGAGCCACCACGGCGGGTCGGAAAACTGAACGGGTTGCAAATCTGGTACGGGTGCTCTATTTTCCAGATCGTATAAGAAGTTCGCTACGACTGCCTGCGTGCAACTCACTGGTTATGATGATGATTATAGATTTTTATGGCGCAAGGGCTTCTATGGCCAAAGAACGCCATGGCACAAGGTATTTTCGATTACTGAAAGTGGGGTCGAAGACCCATTTCCAAGCATTTCGCGCCTCATAAGCCGAACACCAAGCCAGGGGAAATCTTGTACCCATTGTATCACCGGTGGGTACCCGGCGGCACTGGGGATCGAAACCCGCACCTCCCGCATGCGAGGCGGATGCTCAACAACTTGGCCACCGCTGCGGCGACTCGCAGATTACCACACTTAACGAAGCACAGCCTGTTCCATTAAAGGTTACCGACGGTACTTAGAGAGTTTACGCGGGAGTATTGCGGGAGCATTGCAATTCTATTTCAATTACATTCTAGTTCTGTTTTAATTCTATTCCGATTCTATTCTGTTCCTTTGTACGTGCTTTGATGACGGAACACAGTTTCGACCAATCGCGCATTTTGTAACGCAGGCTCGTTTCGGGAGATAGCGAGGACTCCGTGTTTAAGAGCCATCTAATGCTCTCGCCTCAATAAAGTCACCGTTGTGCGCAGGCACTGGGCAGCGCGTACTACTTCACCAACGAGCCGGCGCTTTTGAGCATGGGCGTAGATGCCAATGGGCGCGTATACTTGGCCGAACCTCGGCTGCTGCTCGACGCGCTGACGGTCGGTCCCGCCGAGGTGGCGCAAGCGGCCGCTGCGGTCTTCGCGTCGGCGGGAGGAACGCTTCCGCCGCCCGTGGACGTCAACCGGTTCGAAGGGCTCCTGGACAAGGCGCGAAGAGGCGACGACCCGCCGCCCTGGAACACCACGCTGCACCTGCCCGGTGAGCCGTGCCCTCTTGAAGCCCGTTGAAGCGCCATGGTTTGGAAAGAGCACGAACGACCCTGAAAGCTCCTGGCCTCACCTTCCATATTCTCAACAGCACTTATAGTCATCATCAGCCATGACTACGCCCACTTCAGGGTAAATGCCTCTCCGATTAACCCTGGCTTTTGCCAGGCGCGGCCATCCCTGCAAAGTTATTATTCTCCTCCGCCCACCTAACTTTCCGCCGCTCCCTGCTACACTTGCGTTCTCTTGCAATCCACTCCGTTAACCCCAAGGACCAGCGGTCGTAAGGGTCGGATATTTAGGTTTAAACCAACCGAAAAGCACCGATAAACTTAAGCCGAATTCTTTTTGAAATTCAGTTTTAACCGAAATAGGTCAACGTTTCAAGAAGCATAACACTGCTATTTGCTTTCGAGTACAAATTACAGTAGGTCGCAGGAGATTATTTAAAAAAACCTGTATCTAGAAACGCGGTAAGACAACAGTAGCTTTGGAATTTAGTGCCGTGGTTGCGAGTCTACAGGCACATATCCGCAAACTCAGACGCGCGGTTGCAGATTGGGAGGCTGCTCATATATAAGTGCTGTCGACAAACCCATATCCTGTCTACTCAGACTTATCGCTGGTTTAGCGCCATCGCTTGGTTAAGTGGGTTTTCCACTGCATGTAAGGACGCTGACAACTTATCGAACTGTAACAACTGCCAAAGCGAAACTATACAAAAATGGCGAGGATGTTTCATGTTATGGCTTCCGCGACGGATAAGTGGCAATAACATTGCTGCCGTCAGCACGCGCACAATATGATGTTGTTGTACATACGTTTTTGCCTCTCGGTCATCTAACTACAACATTTTTACTTTTAATTATTACCATACAACCTCCTCATGCAGGGATATAGCTCCTAAAGCGACTATTTGCGTGTTAATTAGATTGAAAAGTAAAAATAAATTCTACTTCGCTTTTAACCATACATGAACATCATATATTTCACAAAAAGAAAACGAAAATTTGTACGTAGAAAATAATATTCGCCGAAAAAAGGAATCAGGTGGGCGGATGAGATTAAGAAGTTTGATGGCATACGGCGGGCGCGCGGTTTAATTGGAGAGACATGCGAGAGGCCTTTGCCCTGCAGTGGGCGTAGTGACGCTGATGATGATGATGATGATAAACACAGGGAAAAACATCGCAGAAATGTACAAACAAAAAATAAGCCGAAAAGTCCAACCCCTATATATAGGTACTTCCCGTACCGGTCAAAACAGTGCTTCACGCGAAAGCGATGAGTCTATCGTGACCAGAGAATTCTGTGACCAGTAGCCTTTTTTTTCCCTTCATTTCTCCATTGTGCCTGCCATCCTTTATTTCCGCTGCTCCAGCTCAGGTGCTTCCGTATCGATGGCAGATGCCGGGGCTAGCAAAAATATTTTCTTCCTTTTTTATTATTTGTAATAAACCACTTACTAGCTTTTTTCCGAAATTCTCAAGGGCGTCGCTACTGTCGTTCACTCTCACGTAATTCACCGGCTGATCGGAGCTCTGCTTTCGCAAAAATGACGGATATAAAATATTTGGGCACTACAGCTGGCTTTATTATTTAATTTTTATATACCGGTGGTATATGCTCGGTGAGTAAGAGTACATCTCTGTGTTCAGGGATATATTCCTATTTTTGTACGCAACGCCTTTAATAACGCTAAAAAAATTATAATCTGCAGCGTATCTTTCATATTTTCCTTGTAATCTATCATACGGGGAAATTTTTGCTACTGTCCCGCCAGAGGACAAGCCATTTCGGCAGCAACTAGTTCGGCAACTAGTTCGGCAGCCGGTCTAGCCTTATAGTGCCCAAGTAATTGACAGCTGAGACCCCTCAGCTTCTGCATATATTTGCAATATTTACATATATTTTGTTCTTATTCTGCTGCCATTTGTGAGCTTACAACTCTTGCCGGAACAAGTGCTTCCTGGGGCATGACATTCTTACGGCAAAAAAAGTCCACACAGCTGCAGTGAATAAATACTTAAGCGTATCTCCGCCGCGGTGGCTGAGTGGTTATATATATGGCCCTCGGCTGCTGACGCGAAAGACCGCGGATTCGATCCCGGCCGCGCCTGTCGAATTTCGATAGAGGCGAAATTCTAGAGGCCCGTGTACTGTGCGATGTCAGTGCAGGTTAAAGAACACCAGGTGGTCGAAATCTCCGGAGCCCTTCACTACGGCGTCCCTCATAGCCGGAGTCGCTATGGGACGTTAAACCACCATTAACCACACACTTAAGCGTATCGTTTGAACTTATGTACTTGACAGTGCACATGTGGAGTAGACCCAAATGGGAAAGAGCTGTAGTCCTTGCTGTGCTTGACAGACAAGCGCATTTTCCCGTGCCTCCCATTTCAGAGGCGGAGAACAACACAGTGCCGCAGAACGCCTCCGAGGAGGCACCGCAGGGTGCGTGGGCGTCCTGGAACCTTCGCACGATTGTCGAGGAAGCGTTTGAATCTCGACATGAACTCGACGAGGTCGTGCTTCGAGCACCCAGCTACGTCGACGCGCTGCCGGACGTGCTTAAGGTGCGCGCTTCTACACTTGAAATCGGGGCTTCGTAAGCAAAGCGCCAACCAAGTGCAAAGATTCTCGTAAGGAACCCAACGTTTTGAAGCCATGCATGCTCGACTTCATTAGGGTGTGGTCACGGAAGAGGCGCGTCTGGGTTTAAAACAAGTACGATGACATTTATCAGACTGCCGGACCACTGATCTTGAGCCGGAGGGGGCGTTTAGGAGAGCTATTAACTGTGCTCTGTGTCTGTTGAATGTTCCAGGACTTAAGCAGCAGTTTTCTTAGGGGATTCAGCTCGATCTCAAGGACAATTTTCCCGCCGTCGAGCAGGGCTTTTCGTTTTGGGTTCCTCCAGATAATATTTGAGGTTCGTTGGCGCTTTCTTTCCGTAATATTTTTATCAAGTTTCAACCAACCAGTGAGGTTCCTGTACGATGTTTCCCTTTGAAATCAAGGCTTGCTGGCGAGCACCCAACGCTTCCCTGCACTGATATTCACTCTGAGCCAGGCGGTTTGGAAGAAATTAGAAGTTTATTGAAGCGAAACGCTTCACTATGCTAGATGAAGCAGTCTTCGGGTAGGCAGAACAACGACCTTGAACGACCTTCAGCCCAACCAAGAATACCCGCGTATAACCATATGTGGTACGCTTTTGGTGTCCGGGTGAACTCCGCTTGGTCGGGATGAATCCGAGGCACTCCATTCCGGTATGTGCGGCTTTGGGAAGTTAAACCACAACCAGCAGTTGGACCGCCAGATTTCGAGAAGGGGAGAGTTTGGTATTCGGAACAAGAAAACATAAGGAAAAGGCGGATCTACTTGAAAGGGAGCTACGACGTGTTACTGCTCTCGCGATGCGCCCTGAACTTTCAAAACTGGACAAACGCGATCAAGGATAAAGCTACAGCGTCGCAGATATCCGCGTAACCGGAAGGTCATTCGATCGACGCAGCACGTAAAGGATCACGAGCTGCTCAACTACCTCGGCCTGCGCACCGCGCTGCTGGCGTCTCGGATGCTGCCGCCCGGCCCGGAAAAGCAGCTGCTGTGCCGGCTCCTGGACGCCGACGACGAGGCGCCCGCCCGAACCGCTGCCGAGCACTGCGTCCGCATGATAGGTGCGCGCGCAGTGTGATAAAAGCGTTGGGTCTTATTGCTCAAGACGGCCCGCCTTCCACTGCACAAGCGTATGCCGATTTTTTGAGAGCGCAGCTCTTAAGCGCTCGTTCTTGCGTTGAGCGACGTGCCTCGGCGTAACCGAGCGAGCGAGGAGCAGAGTGGGGGATGAAAGCGCGAATGCAGAGCGCAGCAGAGAATGAAAGACTGCAGTAGCAAAGGTATCGCGAGGAGGAAGCAGGGGAGGAATCAGGGGAGGAGGATACGATGGCAGTAGGCGGCAGCCTGAAGATGGGATCCGCGGAGACGACCCGCTAAGGGATGGTGCCAGAGTAGCGCTCGCCGAGCCCTAGCGCGCCGTCGTCCGTTGTCCCTAGGCGAAGCTCAACGGGGACGGATCGCGATGCCCACGTCGGAAACCAAGAGCCGCTTGCGTTCGGCGCTACGCGTCCCGTACGTGGTCGCCTACGGTTGAAGTACCGCAGCAGCTGCGCTCAAAATATTATTAGCAAGATGCGCATAATCGTCGGCTACTTTATTTTTTCTGGCATCATACGATTTTGAAACTGAATGAAGGGAACCGACGCAGTACCACCTCCTGCTCAGTCTGCTGTGCTCTGACATAATTTTCTGGCACTCAAGTGGAATGAAATCTCTCGGCTGGCGAAAAACGAATAAATGGAAGTCGGTCATCGAGGATAGGCCTTTGTCGTGTAATCGACGCTGCTCGAGTGGTGTTGGCGCTTGCAGTTGAGGCGTAGACGACAATGACGATGAAAAAGAGGTGGCCAATATGGCTCGTAGCCATTTCAATCCCGGACAGTTGCAGGCAGGTGCTGTGTTGTCACGTTGGTCGAACTCAACAGCGCGAGCAAGTATCAAACCACTTTTGCATGCTGGAAATGTTTTGCACAGTTCTCACTCTATTTTTCTAACGCCAGCTGTTGCTGCCCCTTCAATTCCGGCACATTGCAAGACCAGAGTATCATATTATTGGCGCCGGCTGATGAGGCGATAGTGTTGAGGCTGCCGTTACAAAATCCAATGTCGTCTTCGGCTTCGTTGTGAGCGAAAAATGGCCCACGATAGGGTGGAACACGTGGCCAACCTACCCGCAGGTGACCCACCTAGGTCACGTGAGATTGTGACGTCATCGCAACCTGCCCATGAGGCTGCGAGCAAACTGCGCACCGTGGCAGGTGGCAGTTCAATTAATGGTTGGCCGCGAGAGGTCGCTCGGGAAGAGCACCCTGGGTTTCACAAGCCCCACCCGTGGCAGCACCTGCCATCGCAGGGCAGTGGTGCATCCCTTAAGCGTTGTACCACTGTATCAGGAGTGATATGAGAGCAGCGATCTATGGATGTAAAGTTCGCAATTACGAATTTCGCATATATGGCCGTTATCCCATTAACGCTATTGAGTCGCACCCTTAAGGCGGAACTAAAGTGTCCCCTCAAGTTTTTATAGGCGAGATAACTGACAATCGGCAGCCTCTTATCAGAGTGGCAGTGAAAGGAAAACGCAGTCAAGGGCAATATACAGTCAGGTCGACGAGTTTGGATACTTGCGGGCAGTAGGCCTAAAATACTCGAAGAGATTCCTCATTTCTGAAAAAAAAAAAATGATGGAATCTCTTCGAGTCTTTTAGGCCTGATGCGATAGCTTTTTTTTTATGACGCGATAGCTTAATGGGTTAATGCCCATACATGCAGAATTGGTCATTCTCGACTCTACATTCATAGATGCCTGGGAGTCCTTGTACTACTTCTGGCGCAGTGGCACCGCGGTTAAGCGATGCGCCACTGCCCTGCGGTGGCAGGCGATGCCACCGGTGGGGCTTGTGCGACCCAGATTGCTCTTCCCGAGCGACCAATCCGGTTGGCAGGCTGTGATGACGTCACAAGGTTGCCTGACCTAGGTGGCTCACCTGCCTTCTAGGTTGCTCCTCCGAATGATTTTTCGTGGATTTTTCGTTCACGATCAACGACGCCAACGCCGAATTTTCTGCGACACAAGCTCCTTAACGCTACGTTAAAAAAAATTAAGTGGTGCCGCAACCCGCTCCTACCAGGGAAGAATTTGCATTGGCCGCATTGGAAAGCACTGAACACATCACTGATTCCAAACGACGGTATCCGAAAATGACACAAGCGTAGTAATTTATGACGAAACGTAAGTCACGGAAACCTTATAGAGTGCAGTTCGATGGAAATGTTTGTGCACAGTTGCCGCTCGAGCGCACTTAATTTCGAACAGTCTGGACATTAGCGCGCGAGCAGCGCGTACTTGATTGCTTTTTATATTTTGTAAATAGTGTACAAAGCTCTTCTCCCCTGTCCTTTCTTGCTATCGCTCCCCTCTATACTTATCCTCGCTATCCTCTCCCTTTTCGTTTAACCTCCGCCGGCTGCAGCTCGGGTGCTTAAGATATTAGATAGCAATTGCCGCGGCCGGCAACACTCTTTTCCTTCACATTATTTTCTTTTTTAAATAAACAACTACTACTACTAGTAGTTCAATGGCCACTTTCGTCCATGCCGCCTGTTGGCGAGCTGAGCAACCCTTCGCGCGATTTTCAAGGTACAGATTGTTTTCTGATTGTGCATTGCTTCCGGTCACAGTAAAATTTCAAGCACAGAAGAACTTTTGCTCGCACTCATCTCGGTTCTTTGACCAAGGCTCTATATAGGATCGACTCATAAAGAAGAGGGCGATGCAGCGACCGTAGTGCCATCTATATACGTCGCAGGGAAGTACGAGCCGGCATTGGCGCTCTACGCGTTGGCGACGCGGTCTCCGCTGGTGAATGGCCTGGATGCCGATGTCCTGCTGAGCTTCCTGAGGCGCCATCTGTCCAACCTGGTGCGCGGAGGGGAGCTGGACACCAGCGACGAGTCGCTCGCAGCCCGGATGGGTGACCTCGTTGACTCCCTGCCCTGGGCTGGGCCCGCGCCTCGCTGGATGAGCAATGCCACGCTCCGCGAGGCGTACGTCACCAGGTGTGTCAAGTTTCATAAATTTTAACGCGATGGTGTTAAAGGCCCCGTTCACCAGAAATTCGTTGGCGGCGTTGTGAGCGAAAAATCACGGTCATGGCGCTGGCAGGTCGTCCCCAGAGAGCAACCTAGGAGGCAGGTGAGCCACCTAGGTCATGTGACCTTGCTGTGCCATCACAACCTGCCCACCGGATAGTGAGCAAACTGCCCACGGTGCCAGGTGGCAGCTAAATTAATTATTGGTCGCTCGGAAAGAGCAACCTGGGTCGCACAAGGCTCACCGCTGGGAGCACCTGTCATCGTAGGGCAGGGGTGCATCGCTTAACCGTTGCACAACTGCGCCAGGAAGGGGCATGAGGACTCGCAGGGATCTAAGGATGTGAAATAGAGAATGACCACCTGCATATGCGGTAATTAACCCATTACGCTATCGCGTTATACCCTTAAGGCAGAGCTTAAGTGTCCCTTCCAATTTTTTTTTTTGTCGTTTGGTGTCTGCAAGAATTCAATCGATATTGCATACTATATATGTAAGGACATTTTAACCCGATAGCGTTAAATGCCCCGTAACCCAGAAAATCCTGAAAATCCGGCGTCGGTGCTCTGAGCGGAAATTAGGGCGGCATAGGGTGGCACAGGTGGCCATACGCAGGAGAAGCAACCTAGGTAGGCTACCTAGGTCACGTGACCTAGTGGCGTTATCGCAACGTGCCCATCGGATTGTGAGCAAACTGACCACAGTGGCAGGTGGAATAAATTGCTTGGGACGAGCAACTTGGGTCGCACACGCGCCTGCCAATGTAGGGCAGTGGTGCATCCCTTAACCGCTGCACCATTGCGGAAGGGGTGGTGTGGGGATTCCCAGGGAACTATGAATGCAGAGTTGAGAGCGACTGATTCCGCATATGTGGGCATGGACTCATTAACGCTATCGTGTCATATCCTTAAGGCGGAGCTTAAGTGTCCTATCCAATTTTTACACAATTACTGCCGGTCCTTACGTAGTCGCAGTAGTATGAAGGCGTGGTCTTTCTTCTCAGACCTCATATTACCACTGCTATGTACAAAGCAGCAGTTATGCTGTGTAAAAAGCCATACACGCATTCCTCCGGCCAATCACTTCAACTTTTATATCCCTCATTAAAAAGCTTCCTCTCTCTCCCGCTTCCAACGACTACGTGATTGTGAACGCGCGCTGCGCCGACTGCCTGTCGCAGGTTCTACAAGGGGAGCACGGCGCCTGCATCCTCGCAGACGTCGCAGGCCGTCTTCGCCTGGATGCAGGAGAAGACGGTCCACGAGCACCTGGCTCTGAGCGAGCCTGAACGGACCGTGGACTCGCGCTGGGCGCCGGGCCTGCTCTCGACGCGTTGCCGGCTCGTGCCGCGCGAGCAGGACGGTCCAGTCAGCGGCGACGAGGACGCGCTCCCCGAAGCCACGCTCCAGGTTTGTCCTTAAAAGCGAACAGCTGTCTCCGGACTGCTCGCAAAGAAACAATGCACATCAAGTGAACAGCGTGAAACCGTGATGGTTGGACAGCAATTAGTTGCTCACCCGTTCGTTTTTACGTCTGGACGCAAACAACTTGAGACAGTTACGCTACAGAAAAAAAATAAGAACAAAATTAAGGAATGACGTCAAAAAGTGCACGTCATAAACATTTGGGGTTTCAGCGCCAGCAGCGTAGCTCAACGGGTCGTCTTAAAGTGGCAGTTTTACATGACGGTAACTAAGGCAGCGGATAACGTAACACACTCAGCATGCCAACGCTTTCAGAGGTTTTCGCGCCAGGCCTTTGTGCTTTGACGTGGTTGCGGCTTCAGAGGAGGGCAAGACACCCGTACTCAACCATGAACAGACAAGGCCACTAGCACGAAAGCCAGCAGCCATTGCTTGACTGTTTCAACACTCTCAGGCGCAGCCTTTACGGTAGAGGGCGGAGGAATAACGTTGTTTTAGTTATTTGGTATAAGACTCCAACGAGTGTGGCGTGATAAGGACAAAGGTACAGAGTTGTAAACTAGTAAGTGAAAAGTGTCGCTGCATGCACCCTGTGTCCTTGTTTTCGTCGCGCAGTACTCTGTTCGTCAAAAGGGGTGGACATGATAGACGCGGTTAAAATGTTGAATGCTCTATCTACGAAATAAACAGCCAAACAGATTCCAAAGGGTCAACACATGCCTGGTTGTTCGCATCGAGAATAATTCCAGCATTCAATCTAGTCCTTTCTTGAGTGTAGTACGCATGCTGGCTTCTGCGAGCAAAAATAAAACATACGTGCAAAGAAAGTTAGGTTAAAGCCTGCTCACTCAATACAAGAAAAAAAACTTCTATAAAAACTAATAACAGTTTACAGCCAATCTTCTAGCTTCATTCTTTTCATGTTTATGACTCCTGTAGCGCGAACCCTACTTGTGAATTTGTTGTCTAATGAAGCATAAGGAACGTGAAGGCTCTGCTCAAGGCTAACTGGTCTTTCGAGACGTGCTTATCTGCAGTCTCACACAAAGCAGTGTAGACGAGGTACACTGAAACAAGGATGGGCGCTGACTAGCAAATGCTCTGCTATAGTTAGTGAGTTGTTAGTCAGCGCTCGTCGCTGTCGTTCCTGCTTCCTCTGGCCCCCTTGGCGAACGATGTCGTCCTGAGCGTCCTTCTTCGGTACTCCTTGTCGATTTTTATATCCTCTTATCCCCACACTCCCTAGGGTGAGGACGCCCACGCCGAAGTGGGGGGGGGGGGCCTAGGGCTTTCACTTGGGCGCACAAACACCCCACCGCACTTATGGTCTCGCCCCCCTCACGTGTTGAGTCCGAGGGAAAGAAGGTTGTCTTCGAGGTAGCGCATAGCGTCCGCTGTGGTAAGGCGCGCTCTGGCCCGCTGTCGGTTCCCGCGGGTCACCGGCCTCCGTTCTCCATCAAATGACACTCACCCCTCAAGGCCGGAACGCGAGGTCACTAAAAGGCCGGGAAAGTGGTCCCTTGTCCTGGGATGTGCTCGGGAGGGTTGATTGATGAGGCCCGCCGTCTTGCCACGGGGCCAGGCCCGCCGAAACGAGGCCGCCCTGGAACGGCCACGGCAATTGGGGAAGATAACGCCCGTCTCCCAGCGGCGGCGGCGGCGGCGGCGTTCGACTCGTGCCGACACTATGGAAAGGGGGTCCGGTTGGGCTTAAACCCCTTCGTTCTGGTCGTCACTCTCAACGAGTATGGCTCGGTAATTGATGATGCCGCTGTCATCTGGGTCGTCTCCGTGCGGTCCACGGCGGCAGGCCCAAAAGCAATCTCACTCAAGTTGCTTGCAGCCATATACAGTAGAAACATGAAAGGGGGTCCGGTTGTGCTTTCGCCGCCACTGGGGGCTCCGTCTACGCCGCGCCGTCGAACGCGGAACCTCGTAGCACACACAAGGAACGTCACAATAGAATGCACATGTTTGTGAAGCACAACTTCCTCCAGGCTCCTTGTGTGTTTATTCTGTGAAGAACATGTTCCCAGAGAAGCACACAATAGTGCTGCGAAACTCATTTCTCAATGTAACTCATGGTCCAGGTGCCACCGGCGGCTTTGGACCTGCTCTGGGGCGTCAATCCTTCGACCGCAATGTTGCAGGTGCCGCGTGTGGGTGAGTTTAGTTTTCCTTCAGCCTCTTTCCGTTGAATCCAGCTAAAGGAACCGGTCTTCGCGCGGCTTCTTCCTTGCACGCCAACTTCGGAAACACGACCTCGATGAGGTCTTTGCAGCGTTGCACGCGCTTAGCGTTTTTGTGGCCCCTCAGGAGCTGCATCTTTAAGCGAGACCAAGATAGGCAGCTGAGTGGGGCAAGAAGATTTTTAAACCTGCTCCTCTTCGCCTTGGAGAAGCGACTAAGTGAAATCCTCCGGATTAATTACAACCACAAGGCACGGGATTTTTTTCTGTATTTCGCCGGCATTGAAACGCGGGTACTGCTGACGGGGGTTGGTCTCGGGCTCAGCCGCCGAAATAACCACAAATGCTACTTCCGTGCCATCGTCCGTTTCGTTTGCACGTTGACTGTTTAAGCTTTCAAAACCTTTACAGCTGAAAATGTATTCAAAGCTGATATTATGTGCACGTCGTGCATGCACTGCTAGCTGTCATGATCGCGCTCGACGACCGGAAGCGATGTGAGGATCACGCCCAAATACAAGGCCCGCCTGCTTGCAGGCGTCCGCGCATTCCAGCCCGTGCTCGGCCACCTGTTCCGGTGGCAACTGCGCCAGCTGCAGCAAAACGATGCAGCGAAACCTTCGGGCTACAATCGCTGCTCGTTCTGGCGCGCTTCCCCCGACCACCTGGACGCGGCGCTGGAGACGCGGGCGCTGTCGCTGGCATTGCGCGCCTTCCTCGCGTGGCCGGGCGCCCCCGAGCTGGCACTGCCGGGTCTCCAGCACCTCGAGCCCGAGCAGCTCTTCTTCATCTTCTACGTGCTCAACCAGTGCGAGTCCAATGGACCCGACGTGCAGCAGACCCTGGCCGCGATGCACAGGGTGGGTGGAGAGGCTTCTGTGGGTTGTTGGTTTGCCAGGCAGTGGGAGAGAAAAAGATAGTTAGGCCTAACTGAGACCTATACAGCCCTCCGCCAGGACTGGCCACGGACCGGGTCGCCGACGCCAACCACACCCGCCAGTTGGGAAGCAGGGGAGTTGGGTAATGAGGGGATTGTATAGATCTGGAACACTGAAGTGATGAACATGTTCAGCTGGATGGCCCGGAGCGTGTGCACTTGTGCTGCGGTTACGAAATGGTGGGGCAGTGGAAGTGTGTAGTAAGTACAGGTCTGAAGTTAGCATGGGAATACAAAGAACAGCACGTGCTGTTTCTATTGCTTTTGGTACAACGCCAGGGCGAAGGTCTAGCCGATGATATAAAGCTCAAGAACAAAACTATAAATTCCCTTCAAAAGTAGTTCTCCAGCCAATGGCGTCGGCTGATTCCCATCAGCCTGCTAGCGTGATAATGCAGGGAGTGGTAGATGAAAAGGAATAGCCCCCTCCCTGCCCTGCTTTTTCACAATAGCAGGGTCATGAGAATAGGGAATAGGCCGACGTCATTGGCTGGAAGCGGGTCCTTTGACGGAGAAAAGCCGCTTCGTTCTTGAGCTGTATCCGACTCTAGCAAGCCGTCATTCGCTGCAACAGTATTTTGGAGTAAAGCAAGTTCGGCAGCCAAAAACAAGCGGATAGAGCCCGCTCTCGAACCGCTGCACCAGGTCTGTCTCTTGCATTCAAAGGCTTTTCCTCACAACTTGGACGCTTGAGAGAGCAATATGACGGACCTGCGCAACTCTGGGAACCTATACAGTAATGCGAGATATAGTAACTGTAAAATTTCTAATTATTCGAATGACTCTAGGGCAAGATAGTCACTGGAAAATTTTTAAATTTTATATTGACTCTTAGGCGCGTTCACATGACCACCCTGTGCACATAGCCCGTGCCTTGCGCCTAGCGCTCACTTTTTCAAAACAAGCAGACCGAAGGCTCCCTGGAAAAGCATTTGTCTGCATTCGTAGTCCCGCATGGGCTGTTTCTGCGAGTGATGGCGCTGATTTTCCGTCATTAAATTTTTGCTTCGTTCACCAAACTCAAAATCGTGAAATTACACTAGCTCTACGAGTTTAAGCAACTTTCAATATTTAAATCTGAAATACGTAAAGACGCACACACTTTAACAAGCAAACTTTCAAGGCAACACGTCTTCACACTAAATGAGGCACACGGAACTTTGGCATGTCCAAATATCTCGCACCAACTATGCATTTCAGATGGCTCAGTCTAGCGTTCTACAGGTTTTAAATAAATACCACCTCACAATAGAGAAGTTGCGTGCGCGTTCTACAAATGACATACGCGTTTTTATAGTGCTTGTCAACTTTTCACTTTCTTATTCCATTTTGGTAAATAGTACAGTAGTTTGCATCTTTTATCTAGCGTTCACAAACTGATAGTGCAGTCGTGGTATTCTGTGTGTGAATTCCGGTGCTTACCGCTGTGTCCGCTGCCGGTTACTGGGAGGTGGGGCTAGTCAAGTTACTTGTATCTAGCTTTTCTCCCACCTCCTCAACCATATCTCATGTGCAAATTGATTTGTACTTTGTGGTAAAGTAAGTGAACTTCAACTTCAATCGATATATACAGAGTGCCTTAGCTATAGAGTGAGCCAAGGGCCTAAAGGAACTCCTGTGGTCTCCAGCAACCAAAACAGTTTCCTCATCAACCGCACACCGTTAGAGATGCGAGGATTATTTCAACTCGAAAGATAGCGCGCTGGGTGAAACCACAAACATCGCTTTTGTCGCAGTAGCTTTTTTTTTTCTGAAAGAGCTCTCGGCACTCCAAAGAAAACGCACGAAGTGAAACATTCGATTCAATTAATACATGCCGCCCCGTGCCACCCGTGTATGGTGTGCGCGCATACGCATTTACTGTTAATATAGTCATTGGATCACCGAAGAAACTGCAAGCATTGCTGTCGCTTTCTGGATGCAAATTTATTCGGCGGCGAATGTTCCGACATCGGTAACTGGGTAACTGTAATTAGTAACAGCTTATGTCAATGCGACTGACTGACTGACTGACTGACCATTTATTTATTGATTCATTACATTACGCCGTGCAGCAGCGCAACGATGGCGTCCGCCCGGACCGCGCTGGCTGGGTCAACCGAGTGACGGCGGCGAACGAGGACTTCGCCAGGGCCTTCAGGTGTCCCCCGCCGCTGAGGTCACCGAACCCTTACCGGGACTGCAGCGTAGCCGCTGCTGCTGCCGGCGGCGGGCGGACCTCACGCGCCTAAAGGATGTGGGCGCTGCAGCCGCGGCGCCCAGACGAATCGAGGCTACCTTGCCTCTGCATAAATATTTCACACGTTCGTCAAGCAACAACTGCTCTCGCTCGTTTACTCGCTGCAGTAGCTCAGTGGTTACGACGAACCGTTGCCGAGCACGAGGTCAAATCCCCGCCTCGTTTCGTTAGAGGCTAAATGGAAAAGGAACCCGCCGCGGTGGCTCAGTGGTTAAGGCGCTCGTCTATTGAGCCGGAGTACCCGGGTTCGAACCCAACCGCGGCGGCCGCGTTTCGATGGAGGCGAAACTCAAAAGACGCCCGTGTGCTGTGTGGCGTCAGTGCACGTTAAAGATCCCCACGTGGTCGAAATTATCACCGGAGACCTCCACCACGGCAACTCTTTCTTCCTTTCTCCTTTGACTGCCTCTTTTATCCCTTGCCTTACGGCGCGGTTCGGGTGTCCACCGAGATATGAGTTACTGCGTTATATCGTTTCCTCGAAAACCAATTTTCACTGGTGTGCTGTGCGATGCCAATGCACGTTAAAGAACCCCAGGTAGTCTCAACTGATCCGGAGCTTTCCATATACGGCACCCCTTCCTCCTGTCTTCCTTGCTTCACTCTTCGTTCGTTTCTTCGGCTGCGTTTCGATGGAGGCGAAACTGAAAAGCCGCCCGTGTGCTGTGCGATGTGCTGTCGCGTGGAGGTGGCTACAAACCAACACATTTATGAACCTGCTATGGGCTTACCACGTGCACCCAGAGCTGAGGTCGCATTATCGATGCGCACGGTGTGGGGCGAGAGGGACCCTCGACCACAATTTCTTCCGGGGCGGGCAAATATTGATAGTGGAGAAGCCTGTGGGACCCTGCTAAGAAGCCCGGACCCTGATCTCCAGGGCACCACCATCCATCTGGTGGAAGAGGCCGCCACAGTCAAGGACTGCCAGGCAGCCTCTCTAACCGCGGACGCGCAACTCCCCGTCTCCCAGGCCTGCGTGCCGGGGCGGGGAGGAACCTTTTATGATGGAAATAAAAGTTGTTCAATCCCCTTACGGCGCGATTCGGCTGTTCATCGAGATATATGCGAACAGTTACTGCGTCATTTCCTTTCCCCAAAAACCAATTCTCACGGCGTGGTGGCGATGTCCACTTTTTTTTTAAATTGGTTTTTGGGGGAAAGGAAATGGCGCAGTATCGGTCTCATATATCGTTGGACACCTGAACCGCGCCGTAAGGGAAGGGTAAAGGAGGGAGTGAAAGAAGAAAGGAAGAGAGGTGCCGTAGTGGAGGGCTCCGGAATAATTTCGACCACCTGGGGATCTTTAACGTGCACTGACATCGCACAGCACACGGGCGCCTTAGCGTTTTTCCTCCATAAAAACGCAGCCGCCGCGGTCGGGTTCGAACCCGGGAACTCCACAGAATCCGATTTACTGCGACTTTCCAACCCGCCTCGGTGGCTCAGAGGTTAGGGCGCTCGGCTATAATAATTGGTTTTTGGGGAAAGGAAATGGTGCAGTATTCGTCTCATATATCGTTGGACACCTGAACCGCGCCGTAAGGGAAGGAATAAAGGAGGGAGTGAAAGAAGAGGTGCTGTAGTGGAGGGCTCCGGAATAATTTGGACCACCTGTGGATCTTTGACGTGCATACATCGCACAGCACACCGGCGCCTTAGCGTTTTGCCTTCGTAAAAACGCTAAGACGCCCCTTGTGCTGTGCGATGTCAGTGCACGTTAAAGACCCCCAGGTGGTCCAAATTATTCCGGAGCCCTCCACTACGGCACCCCTCTCTCCCTTTCTTCTTTCAATCCCTCCTTTTCCCCTTCCCTTACGGCGACGTTCAGGTGTGCGCCGTTATGCGAGACCACTGTGCTATATCCTTTCCCCCAAAACCAGTTTTCATTTTCACTTGCGCGTTTCCTTTTCTCGAAACCATTTAAATTTCATTTTCGCTCCTTTTCATCAGATTGATGAAAAACGACCGATAACATGGACCTATCCAGGAGCAGAGGAACCTTTCCGATAACATGCAAAAACAGTGGCGAAATTAGAACCTAGACACTGCAGAGGTACGAGTAAGAACAGATCGCCGCCATTGTCTACAGCTAGCGCGTCCTGCAAGCTCAAGTATGCTAAAGTGCACGCAGCGGTAGGCCCGGTTTGCCAATAAGCGGCCTGTGTCGCCGATATAGAAAGCGGGTCCAGAGACAGCTAACAGTCGCTAAGGGCGGAGGGTTAATGTTCCGATTTCTATATGCCCCACCGAAAGGCTAAGGCTGCGAGATCAGCGAGATTCTTCAGCTGCAAGGTATACTACACGCCCGGTGGATGGAAAAGTGGGGCTTCAAAGTTTGCGTTGCTTTACTTAAGTATGTATAAATTCTCAAGGCATGCGGCCTTTTACTGATCACGCTGGCCCGCTGCCAAAGGATAGTGCTGCTTAAAGGCAGGTCTCGCCGAGACCACCCATCTCTCCCGAAGCTGGAGGTGGTTTATGACTTGCTCGAAAGGGACTTATTGCAGCTCACGTATGAAGCGAGCGTGAGAAATTTTTGTGCAGTGTTTACTCCGTATAAAGGGGTCTCTATAGTGATTCGAGCACAGGTGGAAAGGGAAATAGAGGGAGAAATGCTGACAGTCTGTTTTACACAGTTTTAGACAAAGGGGCGTAGTTACATGACTGAAGAAAAAGGAACGCCGACCAAAAGGTTGTTGTTTAAAACAAAGACGTTTCGGCTTCCGTATGGAAGCCTTGATCACTGGGCGGAAAGCCCAAAGCACAAAGCTTAACTACGTCGCAGTAATCGCCCCAAGCATCTTGCGTACGTAGGCGGGAGATTGCCTGCGTTGTGGTTAAGGGTTTTATCTGTAGTTTGGATTATCAGGGATTCCAGATATCGACGTGACAGCCAATTATTTTCTCGTGCGATGACTGATGCTTCTTCCCAAGCTATATTGTGCGTCGCGGCTTCCACGTGTTCCGCAAGTGCATTAGATGCAATCTTTTTGTTCCTGACGTCGTTCTTGTGGTCCCTCAATCGCCTTTCGAAATTCCCGCTCTCGCCGATATAGCAGTAGTCGCAGTCTGCGCAGGGAATCTTATAGATGACGCCAGGAAACTTCTCTTTGTTTATCTTGTCTTTGGCGGCCACCAGCTCATGCCTCAGCTTGCACGCAGGAACGTGAGCGACGTGCACACCGTAAGTGCGCAGAACGCGAGCCAAAGACGCGCTCACGCCCGGCACATATGGGATAGCGGCTCGGGCTCGGCAAGGAGGACCAACTGGTTCTGATGGGCGTGAAGACCGTTGAAGAACAGAATCCACGAAGTGCTTGGGGTAGCCGCATTCACTCAATTCTCGGCGCACTTGGCGTAGGTCAGCAGCCCGATCTTCTCGCCTTGGGCAGATGTTTTTGGCACGTCGGACGAGGGAAGCCACGACGGAGCGTTTGTGGAAAACCGGGTGGACAGAATTAAAATGAAGATACCGGCCTGTGTGGGTTTCTTTTCTATAAACTTTGAAAGAAAGGTGGCTTCCACGGCGTTCCACCAAAACGTCCAGAAAAGGAAGACGGCGTGCAGCCTCCTCCTCTTCAGTGAATTGAATGGAATCTTCCATGCTATTGATGTGATCGGTGAAAGGACCTAACGCATTCTTTTTGATAATACAGAAACAATCGTCGACGTAACGCACAAAAACCTTTGGGCGCGGTTCGAAGGTAGCCAGTGCGCGAGCTTCTATTGCTTCCATGGTAAGGTTTGCGGTTGTCACCGATATAGATGCGCCCATAGCAGTGCCATGAACTTGTCGATAGACTGTACCCCGGAAAACAAAATAAGTGTTCTCAAGGCAGAACTGTAACAGCTTCAGAAGATCCGATGCTTCGATAGGGGTTCTTTCACACAATCCGTCGTCATTCTGCAGCGCTGAGCGGCACACCTCCACAGCCAGATCCACGGGTACGCTGGTGAACAGCGATTTCACATCAAAGGACACCATGACCTTGTCGTCCTCCACCGTGACATCACGTACTTTTTCAATAAAATCGAAAGAGTCACGTATGAAAGTCGAGCCCTTTCCAACGAGTGGCGCAAAAACCTTGTGTAAGTAGCCCGGCAAGCGGTATAAGGGCGACCGTGTAAAGTCAACTATTGGTCGCATCGGGACGTTTGGCTTATGGATCTTCGGGAGACCATACAAGGCAGGAGCTGACCCACTGTGGCAGAGGAGCTTGAAATAAAGTGACTTGTGGTCCGGTGGAACAAATCGGAAACGTCAGTCAAAAGAATCTGCAAGTTTCTACCTTGAGCGTAGGGTCCCGCTTCAGCGTCAAGTACGTACTGTCATCCTGCAAAAGGCCAGTCATTTTCTCAACGTAGTCGTTGCTGTCCAAGATGACGGTAGCGTTGCCTTTGTCAGCGGGAAGTATAATAATGTCCGTGTTTTTACGCAGGCTTTTGATGGCATCACGCTCCTCGGAAAGAAGGGGGGTCGGAGGATGTCGCGGAAGCTTGGCAAGGATGCTGACTGCACAAGTTCGGGCCTCATCTCGGTGGTTGTTATCTACTTGACCTATAGCGCGTTCGACAGCACAGACGATTTTTCTTGCGTCCGGCGCAGGTAGGTCCCGTGTTAAAGTTCAACCCGAGCTTAAGTACGGCGAGTTCTGCTCGAGTAGGCCTGTAAGAAGACAGGTCCTCCGACCCCCCTTCTTTCCGAGGAGCGTGATGCCATCAAAAGCCTGCGTAAAAACACGGACATTATTATACTTCCCGCTGACAAAGGCAACGCTACCGTCATCTTGGACAGCAACGACTACGTTGAGAAAATGACTGGCCTTCTGCAGGACGACAGTACGTACTTGACGCTGAAGCGGGACCCTACGCTCAAGGCAGAAAGAAACTTGCAGATTCTTTTGACTGACGTCTTCCGATTTGTTCCACCGGACCACAAGTCACTTTATTTCAAGCTCCTCTGCCACAAAGGGGCAGCTCCCGCCTTGTATGGTCTCCCGAAGATCCATAAGGCAAACGTCCCGATGCGACCAATAGTTGACTTTACACGGTCGCCCTTATACCGCTTGTCGGGCTACTTACACAAGGTTTTTGCGCCACACGTTGGAAAGGGCTCGACTTTCATACGTGACTCTTTCGATTTTATTGAAAAAATACGTGATGTCACGGTGGAGGACGACGGGGTCATGGTGTCCTTTGATGTGAAATCGCTGTTCACCAGCGTACCTGTGGAGGTGTGCCGCTCAGCGCTGCAGAATGACGACGGACTGTGTGAAAGAACTCCTATCGAAGCATCGGATCTTCTGAAGCTGTTACAGTTCTGCCTTGAGAACACTTATTTTGTTTTCCGGGGTACAGTCTATCGACCATTTCATGGCACTGCTATGGGCGCATCTATATCGGTGACAACCGCAAACCTTACCATGGAAGCAATAGAAGCTCGCGCACTGGCTACCTTCGAACCGCGCCCAAAGGTTTTTGTGCGTTACGTCGACGATTGTTTCTGTATTATCAAAAAGAATGCGTTAGGTCCTTTCACCGATCACATCAATAGCATGGAAGATTCCATTCAATTCACTGTAGAGGAGGAGGCTGCACGCCGTCTTCCTTTTCTGGACGTTTTGCTGGAACGCCGTGGAAGCCGCCTTTCTTTCAAAGTTTATAGAAAAGAAACCCACACAGGCCGGTATCTTCATTTTAATTCTGTCCACCCGGTTTTCCACAAACGCTCCGTCGTGGCTTCCCTCGTCCGACGTGCCAAAAACATCTGCCCAAGGCGAGAAGATCGGGCTGCAGACCTACGGCGTCGCCAGCGGTTGGCTACTGACGTGAACGTACTTTTGCTCCCGGAAAGGTGTAGGCCGACATATATAACTGGCCGCTTGAGTCAGCTCATAGTGCGTGCTCCACGCTGCGATATCAGCGTACTGGAAGATCTTGAAGTCGGGGACATCATGTAAGCGCCATGCAAGGGGAATGAAGGCAAAAATTACAGAATTGCACTTAAGTCTGCTATGAGCGCAAATGCGAAAGCATCGATTTCCATCCTTTCTCATTTTCTTTTCTGTAATTATTTTTTCACCTTTTAATTTCTGGTTTATTTCATTACATGTATGTTGTTTAATCAACTTTTACGTTCTCGATATATTTGCAACTTTTGATTGCCAATTCGTGCGGACAACTTTCGTCCACGCCACTCACGAGTCAAGAAAGGCTTGCGCCTTAATATTACCCCTGTCACACGGGCACGTTCGATCCTCATTGAGTCAATGCTCATCGAACTCAATGCAGATCGACGGTTGTCACACGGCCACTTTCAAGCGCAATCGAGCTCGATGCTGCTTGACTCGATGCCGATTCCTCAAGAGTGCTTGAGGTTCCAAGCACAATCGAGAACTCTCGCTCTCATGAAGCTATAAAAATAAACACGTTAACAAAACCAAACCACAATTGTTGTTGTGATTGATTAAAATGTAATACAGAACATTTTTCAGGTACTATGCCTTCTTATATGCAAGCATATGAAAATAATCTCTACACCACGCTCCAAGCTTCGCCGTCAGTGTAAACAAAGATGGCGTCCTCCTGCTCGTCGGCGCGGAAACTGTGGAGCGAGCGCGAGACAGCCGCTCTCATCGACTGCTGGCAGGACCGCCTAAATGATTTGCGGCGACAGAAGAGAAACGCCGCAGTCTATGCAGAAATCGCGGAGGCGTTGTGGGCCCTTGGGTTGCATCGCACAGCAGCAGAGGTGCGCCACAAAAACCAAAAACCTGGCGCAGATACGCAATGTACCGATTTGGCTACGGATTTGGCTGCCGCTGCCCCCGACTGCACAGTGTTGCCGGACATCGCCTTGTTATGGCTGTCGGCGGAACATTTGGCGCCACCTAACACACATGAGGGAAACTTCTCAATGAGCATTGAAAATGCCGTGTAGCACCGGATGTTTCGAGCGTGCTCAAAAATCTCGATGCAGATCGAGCTCAATGAGGATCGAAAGTGCCCGTGTGACAGGGGTATTAAACAGCGTTGGCTACAGTGCAGAGCCCAGGGGTACAGCGCGAGCAGGGACAAATGATCTTATGGAGTCACCACAGAGGCTTATGGAAAATCTTCTGCCTTCAAGGGTTTTATAAAACTGCGTACTCGAAGGAAAAATGCAGCATGACCTGTTATCGTAAGCCTTTTCAATATCCATGGCGAGGACGATACATCCGCACATTATGGCTGCAGGTTGATGGCAGAACTTGCGACGCCACCACCACGACAGTCGTGTGGCTTTCCTTAACCCCCCCCCCCCCCCCCCAACTCGTCCCCCTTTCTTCGAGCCCTTGTGTAGTGCTGCCGATGTTTTTTATTGCGCAGATCTTAGGCGCCCGTCCCCTATTCCGCGTCGTAATGTGTGTGACCAAATGCCTCCGGCGCAACCAACGCCGCCTAGAAGTTCTAGGTGGCTCCGTTTATTGAAGAGGATGATGGCTGGAGCGCATGTGGGTGGGCCCTCAGTCCAAGGCTCCGGCAGCTTCTGCCGACCTTCTGGCAATGAGGAGCGCTGCCTGGTAGTTGAGTTGTGCGCTGGTCAGCTTCACCTCCTACAGCTCCAGGGCCGCATTATGCGGCTTTAGATGGTGGGGTTTCTGGCGACACGTCCATGCGATATATGTTGGGGTGTCGCCACACCACGGACATTTGTCTTCATAATGTGTTGGGTGTAGGTGATGTAAATGGTGTAGGTTGGGATAAGTGTTTGAAAATGCGGCAGGAGGCAGGAGTCTTCAGAGGAGAGGGTAAAGGCAATCATTAAAACTTTGGGTTTCGAGCTGGGTGGTGAAAAGGGAGGATATATAGGTATAGGAAAGGAGGGGATGGCCACGCTCGGTATGTTCTAGAGCTAAAGTGCCCGCCCTGGCATTGCCGTCAAGGCCCTCGTTGCAGGGGACCCAGGTGATGATGTGGTCTTGATGGAGTGTGTCCCAGGATATGTACTAGTGCCTGTCGTCGGACACTACCGCTTGTACACGCTCGACAGGTGGCTTGAGAGAATATGCGAGCGCTGCTGGACTGGGTGCCACTCATTTTTATGGCGAGGGCGATCTCTTCAGCGGCAGTTGGGTCTGGGGCTTGGACAAAGGCTGCCAGAAGTGGAGTGTTGGTGCAGTCTACGGCAACACAGGCGAACGTTTGTGGGTGGGCATTGGAGGCGATGTCAACATAGACAGCGGTTGTTGAATCGTGCCTGTACTGTTTTTGCAGACGCCGGAGTGCATGTTGATGAGCTTGGGTAAAGGTGGGTGTGGATGGTGGGAGTATTATTCCTGTGACGGTGAGTGTATTGCTTGCATGGTGATCCCCTGTGATGTGTTTGAGGATGGCCAGTCACACGGAGGTAGTGAGTAAGTGCGTGCGTTGGCAGGAGAGGACCACATCTCGGATTTCATCGAAGGCGTTCTGGATGCCCAGAGTCACCAGTCGCAATGTTGACCAGATTCCAGGGTGCAAAAGGAACTGACCCAACTGGCAGCTGCAGCATCACTTAAATTTAGGTGTTAGCCTAGTAGTAAATAAACTGCCTACTCGTCTCCCAGAGGGCTGCGTGCCGTGCCAGAGAGGGCAGGTAGGGGGGCCAATTGAAACTATTAATAAAGTTATTCTGAACTGAACGTGCACACGGAGAGTCCGGGAATGCTTTTGAAAAGTGTGCGGATTAGGACCTTAGCGGGAGCGGAGGAAAAGACAACTCGAAGGTGGCTGCCACGGGAGAACAAAAATACGTGAAAAGCTATGCCCAAATTTCGCATACAGACTATCGCAATTGTCTGTCAATTTTTCTCCACCTCTAGTTTTAGCAAGTACATAATTATTTCGCTAAAAATCACAGTAAAATTTTTGAAACGATACAAAAATGTTTCGACCACCACTGACAATAGAAAATTGTGCCCGCTTCGTATTCATCCAGTCCTTGCATTGTAGCGCGGGAAGTCTGGATGCCTTGTCAATACTGGTGGGGTGTTCGAGACCCCCCCCCCCCCCCCCCCAACTTTAAGCACTGGTTGAAGAGTGTGAAATTAGTTGCGTTTTAGAAGCTTAGTACTGAAGGAAAAGAAACTATGTGCTGCCGATATCCGAGCCGACAATTACCTCTTGTTGCGGGTAAGGCAAATCTCTGGACGAATTGATATCGGTTGATTACCGCGTTCTCAAGACAAAGACTCTACATGCGCTGAAAACTGAGCCTTAATAAGCCAGAAAAGTAAAAAAAAAAAAGTGGCAGGGTTTAAATGTAGCTAAACCGAGTAGACATACGAAAGCATGTTTAGCCTGTCTGGCTCATGGTTTTCCTTGTTGGGCCGTTGGCACTTCTGGCGACATTCGTGTCAAATTTCAAAGCTCTACGTGGACCCTATAATTTACAAAAAATTTTTAAATATCGCTGCTCGCAACAGATTAGGGCAACAACCTCACCGCGCATCCTGTACCCTGATGATGCCCACTGACGTTTGTGGCGCCGCTGCAAGGTCACGTGACCTAGGTAGCCCACCTGCATCACAACACCACCAGATTTTCTGGTGAACGGGGCATTTAATGCTGTTACGTTAAAAAGCGCGTTGCCACTACACAGTGCCAGCAATCTACGAGAAAACTAGATACCGTCGCGCTTTAACTGAAGTGCTTGCAACTACTGCGCGCTTGGGCAAACTGCTTTTTGTGAAATTGCCAAGAACGGAGTAACTGCAGGCTGCCTTTATACAGCCTTTGAAATCGCAACCGCTCCTTTTCTCTTCCGATGTTTGAGGTTACATCTGAATGTTAATATGCAGAATGCCCCACCATGCCTTCTGAAGCAGAGCACATCGTACCGTGCGGAGATAATTACGAAGCCTCAACTATTTGGTCATTAGTATATTCTACCATGCCTGCAGACTTACCATAAAAGTTCCCTAACGCAGGTTACGCGTCTTCATTGCACATGTGTCACAGCTCAGTACAACTGCATGGTTACTAGGGACATTTATCTAGTAAACCAACTGGCTTCAAACAAATAACCTTGCACACACATCTACATGGCAAAAACGATGCAAGCGAATCACGTCCACCGAGAGGACTTGATACTGAAGCACAGAAAAGGAGTCATCAGCAATCATTGTTCGGCTATAATGGTAAAATAATGAAGCAAAGTTATGGACGGAAAAAAGCCCGCCAACTTGTCATTAGCGAAACTCCAATCAAGCCTCATTCACAACACCACCACTGCTTTCGAATATCCTCCAACATTTGCTTGCATGTTATTGACCGATTTATTAATGACAAAGTGGTTAGGACGCTGGCCCCGTTGCAATGGAGGCCAAATGCAAAAGGCTGCAGTGTGCTGTGCAATGTCAGTGCATGTTTAAGAAACCTAACGTGGTCTGAATGAATATAGAGGCCTCCACTACCAAGTCCCTCAAGCTGCAACTTTGCCTTGTACGTTAAAACTCCATGAATCAATTTTTGTACGCTGACTTCCCTCCAGCTTCATCTTCTTGACCTCCACGCCGACGCAGGCATTTCGCCCAGTAGGTGCACCACTGAGAGATGAACAGCAACTTTCAGGCTGGGATCAAAACTTAAAACTGCCAGTGAAGCCAGGCATGCATAAAGATGATGCACCCTTTTTCCACCTACTCAACACTCTTTACACTTAATTTTTTGCATTCTGCAGCTGCAGCCACAGAAACAACCAAAATTAGCGTTTTGGCAACAAGACACTGGTTCATACCCTGTCCATGGGTTAAGGCAGTGTTTGCAAAATCAATTTATTCGACCTCAGAGCCATACCAAAGGCCCAGGTATAATGGATGGGGTTGTGGTGTTATTGGCTGGCACACCCACCGAAAAAGGCTCGGTCTTCAGTGAGCACATGGCTGTTCGTTAAAAAACAAGCAAAATCAGTGAAAGAAAATGAAAATGACGATGTCCAGCTGCAAGCCCCCTCACATTGCCTTGTACCTGCACAAAAAAATAAATAAATAAATGCAAACTGTCATTTGATAGTTTGCAACTTTCACAAGGACCACTGACATTACAGCCAAGTGCACACACTACCAACCTGGGCCAGGATGACAGTGAAGCAGTGTCTGTATCCCCCGAGGTGAGACCGCACTCCATCAGTCCTCAGCAGAGGCCATGTTGTCTGCCTCGCCTGCTCCATCACCAGCTGTCAGCAGTGCCTTCTCTGCTTTCTTCTTCTTCTTCTTAGACGATTTGGGTATCACTGCGCGATTGAGCAGTGCCTGGAAAATGAGGAAAGGCAACAGTGAAGCCACGAGGAGGTCACACGCAGATGGAACAGTGAAACAAAGTGGTGCAAATTTCTGTGTTTTAAAGCAATTGGCCCGACTCGCAGCTCCGAAAGGGTCAAAAAGAGAGGCCGTTAGCAAAACAGTATGCTTTGAGTAAGTAGTGCACAGCCATTATGCCCATTGTCATGCACACCAAATTCGCGAAAAGGGAACTCAGAGCTTCGAGAGATGTATCCTTTGATAGCTTAACCATTTGTTGCATGAGTTTCCACTCTATATAGCCCACAGCAATTCTTAGTGCTATGTTGAAAATGAAAGAAATGGACAGATATTGAGTCTTCCAGAAAAGCACAATCTGGCTTCACGAAAATCTCTTCTTAAAAACTTTGAAATGCCATTTCAACACCCATTATGGCAAGAAATGCCACTTTTAAGCACACTGAATATGCACACTTTTAAGCACACAAACACAACACATAGCTAAACACTAATCTGTTTCTGACACCTCCAGGGCAAAAGTTTAAGCTCATCTGAACATGTTAAGTTTCATCCAAAAAAACAACTGTTTAAATTCAAAATCGCTATACTGAAGACTTCGCATTTTTCGCAACAGAACAGAAGGCTTTGCAACAGAAAAGCTGGCAACACTTTCTTTCTGACCTCTGTGGCTGCAGTAACTGAGAACTAACTGGCATTTACAATGTCAGGGAAACTGTATATAAGATTCTAGCAGTTACGACTGAAGAATGGCTCTAAAAATCATGAGGTACAAGTTAAAATTTCATTTTTATTTCACTGCAAAATTGCATGCATCAAGCTGCGTGTATATCAAGCTCCTCGACTCAACATTAAAAAAACTTCCTCACCAGCTTGAGTACAGCAGACACTGCCTGATTACAAACGAATTTCGCTGCACAATTATTGAATAAAATGAACTAAATGTAATGTCTAGTTGGTTCATCCTTTGTACTAAAACAAAACGGAAAATGTAGGATTTGATGTGGTACCTGTTATAGCGAAACAGTTTTTTGCATCCTCATGATTCAAAGTAAGTAAATGAGTAGAGCAAATATTGAAGATATATATTCTGAATATTTGCATCATCTGCTCCAAAAACCTGCTTCAACTGCCCGTGTTTGTTGCACACTTGCAGCATCAATGAGCCACCAAAGAAACTGTGGCATATGATTGAACCGTCACATTGTGGTGCACAAAAAGCCAGCTCCATGCTGGCTCCTAGTGGGAACTTTGCTTTCACAAAAGATCACCAGTGCTATGCATTGGCCAATGTGGCAATACGACTTGACAAGGACCACCGCTGCTCGTGTTCATTGCAACAAGTAGCCTACAGCCTTGAGCACATGTTCAGTGCTTCAGTACTACACCTTAGTGAACAGTCTCTTAACCTGCCATCATGGTTCAGCTCATGAGCATCACAATGCATTGCCACCGCTACTATCAGTGCCACACGCAGCAGCTCTGTTACATTCACCAAGTGGAAAAGTTAGTACAGCATAGACCGCTTCTAACGCTTACCGTGGGAGTCGAAAAAATCCGCATTATAAACGGTACTGCACTGTAACCAAAACGTAACTTTTCCATGCATTCGCGTTTTCAGAACGGCCAGCCTACTTTTCAAAGTGCACTTGACAACACATCAGACGCACAACACTGCAATCACAGGTAACAAAGAAGTTTATCTGATCTTATTGTTGAAGCATTGAAATGAATGAAAGAACGTTATTTTAGTCTCGTGCTGCAATTGAACTGCATTGCTAGTGGCTTCATCTTTAAAAAGTGAGGCACTTGAGCACTTGCTCGCTGAGGTTTCTCTGAGCGCAGTTTGTTGCAACCGTCGAGCACACCTTTGCGCGAAACTTCTGCTGCACGTTCACTCACTTCGTTAGGCTCATCCTCGGGTAGAGGCTCATCGCGACAGCACACCGCTGCCACGATGTCTTCATCTGTGGCGGCTACTTCACAAACAACGCCATAGGGGTCAATGATGGCGACGAGCTTATCTCGTGCCGGCCCTTGAAATGCTGAATACAACCGTTCAATAGGCTGGAACCATCGTGCCCCAAAATGTTTGCAAGGCACCTGGCCTTGGCTTGCAATATTGAGTCACTCAAAGGAACGCACTGGGCCCGGACCTCGCGAAACCGTGCAAACAATGCGGCGACATCTTCGTACTTCGACACACGGATTCACTTCCTTGCAAGCAAAGCAGTCTTTCTGCAGCTGTTGTCACAACTTGTCGCTGTTCTCCCAGTCGACTACACCGTACTTTTTTGCCACCATAGCCTTTTTCAAACCGCTCTCGACGCCCCTCACAATGTTCTGCTTGGTTTCGAGAGCTTGCTGCTTCCTGGCTTTCCGAGCAGCAGACACCGTCGGAACTGAAGACAACCGAGGCTGGTAGACTTGCTCACGCTGTCAGCTTACTGTTACACACGATGACACATCTCGCTCATGGGCTCAGGCGTGACAAGACCGACAAGGCGCTGCCGTACGTGCGCTTGGAACGAGCAGCGTTTGCAGTGTCATGCCACGCGTGCCGTGCGCTCGCCGCCGCTGCGGCGAGGGCAGGGGCCGCCGCTCCAGCATGCTCGTCTGGCCACACTATCACGTGCTTTCAAGTTTTGTCCAATCAGTGTGCCCACCGGAGGCGCATCGGAGAGAGAGAAAAAACGCCTGCTTTGCGACATATTTTTTTTTCTATCCTCTCCTGCCTTCAGCCTTGCCTTGAACCACGCTGAAAATGTTTCCCCGCCCCGCCTGTTGCCCCCATCTTGCACAATCTGAGAAGCACCCACGGGCTCGCACCGGTACACGGGCTGCCAGGCTTTCCAGAAACCGCACTATACACGGTCTTCGGTTACGCGCTGCTGCTTATTAAGCGGTACACCAATACAATGAACTTTATGGGAAGCGAAGCGGTTGTCACAAAAGGCCACATAAAATGCGGTCCCGCATTATAAGCGGTTACGTTATAAATGGTCTGTGCTGTACTTCTAATGCTGTTCAGCACCACACTCCTGTGAGCACAATGCTTTTAGTGAGCATACTGTTGCTGTTTCTCTCTATTCAATAGAACACTCATAAGATGGTCACTGAAGGTGTGTGCGTACACTATTCATTCAATCACAAAGTTGATAGAGCAGCACTTAAATAACTTAAAATGGTTGACAGGTATGTGCATAACCGTGGTATAAGAAATGAGCACTTACACTGAGTGCCTCGTCTTCCACCTTGTACTCGGACTCAAAGAGGTCAACGTCTAGCTGGCCACCAGTTATCTGGTGTGAACCAGATGGCATCAACAACACCGTGTACTTGAATTGGGCCACAAACTCACCTGCACACATGTTGAATTCACAACTCTTATCCAGCACTCTTGTAAGGGCAACATGCTTGCCATGTGGCAACAAACAGGTTTGACGCACATTTCTTTTTCCTCTCGAAAGATGTAGAGCCAAAATGCTATAGCGAAAGTGAAGAGCAGGCAGCATAATCTCTAGCTTAAAGCCCGACTTGGAAAAGAAGTTACATATCAGCGTATAACCTAGCATTAAAAACAAATGGTGCTGGGAGAGGTTGATTTCGAACAACACACACAAAGTTCAGCAGGAGCTCTACATCACCATCACGGTTGATACAAATTCGTAAAATTGCCCGGCCAGAGTCCATCTGCATCAGATAGAGAATTTCGGGCATTCACGCCAGCCATGACTGCACCCTTGAGCACCAAGTGCTGCCCACACATTGCTGTTGTGCGATCACCAGTCGTGCAGTATGCATCGTGAGCAGTGAGAGGCGGCATGAGGCCCACACATTTCAACATCGTGAGAGCAGTGGCGCATGGCTGCGAATAAATCCTGTCAGCCACAAGCAGATCTACGTAAATGCATTTCCTGTGCTTCTGCATACAGATCTTTTTATTTTAGATGATACAAATTCCGGATGATATGAATTTTCTTTGCGACCCTGCGATATTTATATCGTCAGTATTCTACTGCACTGGTTTATTTCTTAGGACAGCACTCCGGTCGTGGCATTTGTTCCCCATCAAAGTTATAATATCTGCACACCAAGTTATAATTTTCATTGTGTGCACGTAATGATGCAGCTTTTCAAAAAAATAAAGTAGCTGCAAGATAGCATTGCGCTTTCTATATCTCATCTGCCTAGCACTGTCACTGTGCAGCATATTCAGAGATGGGCTTGAACAACCTAAACTATAGTCAGATACAACTTTAGAAGGCAGCGCCCTTTGCCCCTTAAAGGCGGATGCACACGAGCCTCCGCCAATAGGCGCGCACTTCAGGTGACGTCATGAGCCGGACGGCCTGTGACCCCGCCGACGGAGAACATGCCTAACATGGCCGCCCTCGCTTCGAACTGGACCGAGTCGCGTCAGCTGTGTGTGTCTCCCTTCGTCAGAGTGAATTCGAATTGTTTGTGGCCGTCTGTCATGCCGGAAATATTATTGCGAGCTTACGATGCACCATTAATGCCGCGTGCGTTTGTTCTGAGCTGTGAGCCGACGAAAAACGTTTACAGCGAACATCGGTGACGTTGCGCTGTGCTTCGTCTGGAAACATGATCCCAGGAAACAGCTCAGCGCGCAAACGATCGATCGTTGCCAGCAGTATAAGATAGCCGAGTGTCTAACAGGGCGTCGTTCGAGTGTCGCTCGGTGCCGTCGATCTTGCTCCGTAGCAGACAACGCACAGCGTTGTAGAAGGCACAGAGTTATTTTTCTCTCGCGATCCGGCATGTGCTGTAGCATCTCCATCATGATAGTTTTACCAAACCACTCATCAAGATACGCAAATCTTATTCCGAGAAATACGCGTTTTAGAAGCAGTAACAATTTTTTGAGCGGGACTATTTCTTTAGTCGCGGAGGCAATTGGCTGCTGTGCTTCGGTCATCTGGGCGGGGCCTCTCCTGTCTTCTGAAGTTGTACCCGACTATAAATCTATCAAACAAGATCAAAATAATGATTCTTCCGATACCACATGCAAGAAGCTGAGAAACTTACAGCAGCAGCTTTACCAAAAAAGCCCAACAATACAATACACAACTCTGCTGAATTCCCTGAATTTCCCTAAATTTCATACAAACTTGACCCAAAATGGTGTTTCAAGTGTCAGTAACAGCTGCATCAAGATATGAATATTTCACTGGCACCCCCAAATTTCAGCACAGAATTTAGCAAATAATCGCTTACTCTTGCAGCAGTTCTGTGCATTTCGTACAGTAGACAATGATAATGGCAACTACTAATAAATTGCAGCCTGAAGTTAAATTTAATGTTACCTGTGTGAGGTCACATGAAGGAAGCTGCACACTTACCCTCTTTTTCGTACAGCACTTGGAAAGGGTCAAGTAGCTTGTGGTTGACACACTCAAGAACTCCCATTTTTGCCTTAACCTCCTCATCGAATGCCCTGTCAGAGAAGAAATGCGTTTTAATGAATGTCTTTACTAGTTTGGGTTTTGGGTTCTGAAACACAATACAAAGGAAGGGGTGCTGCAGTGCAGATGTGCATTAACGCATACCTAAAGTTAACAAAAGGCCTTTGGAGTGGAACAAGAGCCAACTCTAGTTCTCTATCTTGATTGATGAACAGTGATAGGCTGCTATTAGACGTTAACTGTTTTAGCGGGCTCATTGGTGCGGAAACATCATGAAGGATACAACTCGATCATAGAAAAGACTAAGTACTGTCTTGAGTTTTTGCGCCCTTTTGTGTGCTCCGACTGCGCTGTAGTGTGCTTTACGACGCTGAAAGAAGACTACCGCAACCATTTGGGCCAAATGCTTTGCAAAACAATGCTTCATCATTCATGTTTGTCTCCAATCGCACTGTGCACTTTATGATGCTATTAAGCAACTACTGTGGACATTTGGTTAAAATGCTTTGCATAAATCATTAATTGAAAATTATATATGCAAAACTCATGCAAAAAAAAACAAATAGTGAAATGTGAGCGTTAATTAAAATTAAACTAGATGGTGCTTAGCAGTATAGTAAAAGCTTGTTAATTCAAACTTCAAGAGACAAAAATGAATGTTTGAATTATCCAAAAGTTCAAATTACAGAACGACCCCAAAAAAACTTGCTACAGTTCAAAAAGTCAAAATACAGTATCAAAATACCTTTTTACTGTCACAATGAACGCACTTTTTTTCCAAAAGATCTCTGAAGATTTGCAGGGTGCGGTGCATTCACCATGTGGGGTAAATTTATTCAGAAAAAAGTGACGCGGAGGAATCGGATGAGGATGAAACTTCGGAGCCAGCACCCCCCGTAAGCGCGCCTGTAGCAATGGGCTACATAGAGAGCCTCAGACAACTTGTCTATGCCAAGGGCCTCGGGGAAGAGCACGCTTCTGCTTTAAATAAACTGGAAACCTTCCTCAACGGATCTGCGCTGCAAAAACAGACATCCATCACGGACTTTTTCGCAAAGAAAAAATTTTGTGTTTTGACAAGCAACTGTCTTTAAAGGTGTGGTCCACTTACTACGAACTTCGGGATATAACGAACGGATGCCGTGTGACGCACATGTTCGTTATAAGCGGGCTCGACTGTAGTGCAAACGCTCGATTATTGGACTTAGGTAGGAGCTCCTTCTTAGTACTGCAGTTTCATGGCCCAGCAATATTTGTACCACTTGAGGCCTCAATTTTTTCCAATTTCAACAATCAGAAGGAAGTGATGAGGCTGTACTCACCGTAGTGTGAAAGGCATAGAGGCGAACTGCTTGTCTACAATGCTAACAAAAGCTGCAAAGAAAAAGAGGGTGAACAAATCAGTTAAGAAAGAGCTAAGGCAGCGGGGGTGACATTGTCGACACAGCACAGAAGAAAGGGTGATGCCACAAGAAGACTGCCCCCATTCCACAGAAGTGTCAGTTGAAAGAGGCAGCTCCATGACATGACACAAATACATCCAAAGTGCACATGTTATAAGCAGAACAATTACAGTGTGCAGTGGCTGTGGCTTGCCTCAGCGTCCAAACACATATGAACGTGACATCCTACATTTCTGGAAGAAACAGCACAAATCGAAGGAGACATAGGCTAAGCCTCATGCAAGATGTTCTTCCGAAAATCCCGCATACTAGAGTAAAATCTCGTTCATTCGGTCTTCAAGGAACCAGACAAACTGTTCGAATTATCGAATGGGCCTAAAAAAACTGCCCAAAACTGTTCGCACCGCTGCACTTTTAACTAATGAACGCCTCGAAAATGGCTGTCTACATTTGAGATAAAAGCCAAGTGACAATGATGATTTTTCGCAGTTTCATCCATTGCTTTGTTTTGTGCACACAGTAGGGAATGTTGAAGAACTGATCAAGACTATAAAGGTCTCAAGAATCGAGCATTTTTGATGACGATAACCAGTTTTTGATTCACTGTTTGAACCTGAAGCAAAATTTTCAGCATTCAAATTCTGCATGGCACATAACTTTTGCCACTCATTTCGCAATACTTTCTGTGACAACAAAATGTGAGGGAATTTTTTAGGTTCACAACTGTGCCTATACTCCATTTATACATAGCAGTCAACGCTGCCAAAGCTATCGCACCTGTTTGCGCAAACTAAGTCTGCATCCCCCCAAAAATAGTTCACCATGTAACCAAAGTGAACACAGGCATATTCCGTAGCGACAAATCTTTAGTGCCATGACTAACAGCATCCCGGACTTCGTTTTACTGCTTGCCACATATTCGTCGTGCGACTCATCCGAGACTTCAAAAATCACATGTGGGGTGGTATGACACGCGGCTGGTAGGGCAAACTGCTCATATTCCACCCGCACCTAATAAGTAGTTCACGCTCATTGAAAATTATACCCAGAGGGCCCAAACACTGAGCGTCACACAGCTTTGGCAGTGATTTTTAATGCTACCACTTCATCTTATACCGCTCCTAGTTTTCGTCCAATCACTCAACGAGGCTGCAAGAAGAGTGAATGATATATGACGGAGTAATATGGTTCCGCGGACGCACTACATCCATAGCCTCTGCAGCGTTGCCTGCTATGTATGAAATGGAGTATAGGAGACACGAAGGCACGTAAACCAACCTCGAGAGGCTTTGCTTCGCAACAGGTAGGTCTCGTCAGTGCGCTTATACACCGTTGTCCGGGTATCCATCTCACGGCCCTGCAATGTCATTGAAGAAACTCATTCTCACACACGACAAAAGACATCACTTAAGACGTGAGCAAGCCAAAGAGCACTGTACCTTGCCTTCCCCCGTGCTCACAAGGATGTCAATAGCATAAACCTCGTGCAGCTCAAACTCGCATTTTTCGTGCTCTTTCCTGTGGAGAGAGAAACATGGAACGTGAATGGCACGCAACGCAAACTTAACAAGGTTTAATGAACCCATCGTGTTAGGTGAAAATAAGTTCACTAACAATCCCCAAACTACTGTATTTACACGAGTGTAAGTCGGCCCCCCCACAACACATTTCTTAAAAAAAAAAGAAATTGGAGGTCGTTTACACTTGGCCTTTAATAATAGAACACGATAGCACTATCCTGCGGCCTCCGCTTATCGCCAGCTGCTATCGGCTACCGCACGCGGGCATGCCCGTGGGCACATCCCAAACGAAACTGTATTAGTCACTGGACTGCTCATCCACACTTGTGCCATTGTCCTCACTAGTGCTGCAGTCGTTATCGCTGCTGCGGGGGCCCTATAGCTCGTCGTTCTAACATCGTCGTGCAGCCAAATCCTGCACCTCGCAAACAGCTGCCACATCTGTATCACCCGTTGTGAATGTCGAACTTGCAGCCCGGTGCGCAGTTGTTCGTTTCTTTGGCGTAAAGAATGGCAGCCATCTTGAACGTAGCCATGAACGAGTGCCGGTGGCTAACCCGACCACCGCAGCACGAATGACTAATTTAAAAACTTGTAAAACGCGGCCAGCAGTAGTCAAATGTGTCAGGGCAAAAGAGAAACTACGCGTGAGTGGCGTCGGCTCTTCCGTTGGCTACTGACACTCCTCAGCGCCGCCGCGATTCCGAGTGGCAGTGCCGCTGCGACTTGAACAGCGGTTCTTCCATCAACTATCGATGCTCCCTTGAGTGCCGACTGCGCGGTTGAAAGTAAAAAAAAAAAAAACAGACGACGCTTATTAAGGGTAGAACACGAATGCGTTATCGGGCCGTCACCGCCACAGCTTATCAGCAGCCACAATCTGCGGCCACGCTGGGGACTGGGCTGGTGCCGGTTTGCTGCTTATCCACAGCCACCATCGGCCTCCACGCATGGGTTGGGAAAGTCGGTTCTGCGCGTTGACATAGCAGCTGCTCAAGGCCAGCACTAAGAGCGATGCGACGGGGCCGCACAGCAAAAATGCAACCACTATGTAGCATGCATGATATTTCGTTTGTCTCGCCTTTATTTATGGTGCTATGCTTTGGTTTCGATCTTAAGTCGATTTTCATATTTTGAAAAACAGGTCGACTTACAATCATGTAAATACTGACTCAGAAACAATGCAAGTGCATTGCAGACCTAATACAGTCAAAACTCGATTTAACGAAAATCTCGATTTAACGAAGGTATCCTAATTCCCCCTCAGACACCCATAGGGTTCAATGCTTTGACTAACCCGAAATAACGAAACCGATTCCGTGATCAGTCCCGATTTAACAAACCTTTTTTCGAGAAATAAAGGTGAAAAAGTGTTAATTTTTGGTCTATTTTGTAGACAGCACCCCAAAATTTATTGATTGCGAGTCAGCGGTAACAGCGCGGAGCATCTTCATCCCGTCGCTTTTTTCAAACTGCGCGGCGCAAAACGAGTTTTAATTTTGAGTCGAGCTCACGAGATAGCGCCAGCAGTAAAAAAGTTTCGTGCCACATTTCATAGATGGCGCTGTTGCAGTTCGCGGATACCAGATGGTATCCCGATTATGTTGATAAAGAAGTTAGGACCAAAATCCAAGCAAACATTAATACAGGTAGTGAACAAAATGATAGTGGATGAGAAAGTTCCCGATGAATGGCGATTAAGTAGAATGAACATGATATATAAGGGAAAGGGGGACAAAGCAGACGCAAGTAACTATCGCCCCATAACAGTGACATCTGTGGTTTACAGGGTGGTGATGCAAATTATAAAGGATAGACTGCAGGCTTGGGTGGAGAACGAGGGGGTGTTAGGGGAACTACAGAATGGGTTCCGGAAACAAAGGAGGTTGGAGGACAATCTATTTTCATTGACACAGTGTATAGAAATTGCGGAAAAGGAACATAGGCCCTTATTGCATTTCTGGATATTAGGGGAGCCTATGACAACGTTACTCAGGAGCATTTGTGGGACATATTGGGCACATTGGATGTGGAAAATGGAGTAATTAATCTTTTAAAAGATATATATAGAGGTAACAGAGTGCTCATAAAATGGGAAAAAAATGTATCAGGGCCTGTAGAGATACAGCGGGGGCTTAGACAAGGATGTCCTCTGTCCCCTTTGTTGTTCAGGTTGTACCTGCAAGGTTTGGAGGCCAAGCTAGAGGGGAGCGGACTAGGTTTCAACCTATCTTTTTTCAAGCAAGGGGAATTGATTAAACAGACATTACCGGGACTAATATATGCGGACGATATAGTGATAATGGCTGACAACAAGAAAGACCTACAGAAGTTGTTAGACATATGCAGTACAGAGGGAGATAGATTAGGCTTCAAGTATAGTAAGGAAAAATCTGCAGTCATGACATTTAATGAAGAGGGCGGCGAGCATAGAATACAGGAGTTCGTACTAAAAGTAGTGAATGAGTACAAGTATCTTGGGGTGCGGATAAATAACAGTGTTGAGTATCTGACAGAGCATGCAAAATATGTAATGAATAAAGCTAGTAGGAATGCAGCTGTCATGAAAAATAGGGCACTGTGGAATTACAATAGGTATGAGGTGGTAAGAGGGATCTGGAAAGGGGTGATGGTCCCTAGCCTGACCTTCGGGAATGCGGTCCTGTGTATGAGGCCAGATGTTCAAGCAAGGCTGGAAATTAGGCAACGGGGAGTAGGGAGGTTAGCTTTGGGAGCACATGGCAATACACCAAATCAGGGGGTAGAGGGTGATATGGGATGGGCGTCTTTCAAGAGCAGAGAGGCTAGCAGTAAGATAGCATTTGAGGAACGATTGAGAAGGATGGAGGAAAAGCGGTGGGCTAGGAAAGTTTTCAGATACCTGTATATAAAGAATGTTGACACGAAATGGAGAAAGCGAACTAGAAAATTGACAAGCAAATATCTGGACAGCAGTAAGGGGGCAAATCAGCAATTATCGGTTAAGAAAAAGGTTAAAGGAACAGAGAGAGCTTTGTGGAAAACAGGGATGCTGACGAAATCGGCACTAGAAACATACCGGACCTTTAAACAGGAAATTGTCAAAGAAAATATCTATGATAATTGTAGGGGAAGTTCTTTGTTGTTTGAGGCCAGGACTGGAGTTTTGCGGACTAAGACGTATAGAGTCAGGTACCAGGAGATAGACACTTTGTGCATTGCGTGCGGAGAGGAGGAGGAAACGGCTGAACACTTGATACTTTTCTGTAAAGGGCTTCACCCTACAGTGGAAGGCAGCGGGGCTGACTTACCCAAGGCATTGGGGTTTAGGGATAGTGAAGGGAAAGTGGATTTTAAGAGGTTAGAAGTAACCAAGCGAAGGTTATCTAATTGGTGGCTAAAAGCAAGAGAGGAGTAAAATTTCACAAGACATGGCTAGGTGGCTTGAGCCATCGCCCGATGTAAAGGGTTCAGCCGTATCCATCCATCCATCCATCCATCCATGTTTTTTTTTGTGTGTGTTTGTGTGTTGTGCTCTGTGTTCGCTCTTGTGCCGATTTCCCCGTGCCTTTGAACGCACGTCTTTGTCAAGCTCAGCTTGTTAGGCCTCCATCAGTCTAGCCTTGCTATCGTGAACGCGGACGTGGTGTGTGCGAGCAAGCGCGCCGCTAACCCTCCTGACTAGCAGATGGAGCCCTGCAAGAAACGAAAAAGGCTTACCCTGGACGAGAAAGCGGACATAATTCGTGCTGTGACAAGTGGACAGAAGAAATGTGACGTGGCTGCATCACATGGCATTCCAGCGAGTACTCTCTCCACAATATTGAAAGGGAAAGATGACATCCTCCGCACCACTTCGTCGGGGAATCTCTCGTGCAAAAAAAACGCTGAAGACCACTCCTCAAAGCAAAATGGAAGAGGCCCTCTTCGCCTGGTTTATGGATTTGCGGGCGAAGAATAGTATTCCCGTGAGTGGAGACCTGCTCCAAAAAAAAGCTCGCTCTTTCGCGTGCTTGCTGGGCGACAACGAGTTCAAGGCAAGTCCCGACTGGCTGTCGCGCTTCAAAGAACGACACGGCATCGTCGGGAAAGTGCTTAGCGGTGAAGCGAGCAGCGTAAGCATGGCTGTAGTCGGCGACTGGCAGTCTGAAAACGTGCCCGACATTCTGGGAAAATATGCCCCCAGCGACGTCTACAACGCCGACGAGAGCGGTCTATTCTACCAAATGCTGCCTAAAAAAACACTCGCCCTGAAGGGGCAGGCGTGCCACGGCGGCAAACACAGCAAACAAAGGCTGGCTCTTTTGCTGTGCGTCAACATGGACGGCACCGACTAACGAGACCCGCTTGTCATCGGAAAGAGTGCGAGGCCGCGCTGTTTTAAAGGCACCAAAAAGCTTCCTGTGAAGTACATTGCCAATTCAAAGGCGTGGATGTCGCATGCCATTTTCGCTACATGGCTGAAGGAATTTGACAGCGACATGTGTCGCCAGAAAAGGAAAGTGTGCCTGTTGCTGGATAACTGCACGGCCCACTACGTTGCAGAGGTCGAGCTGAGCAGCGTGGAGCTCCGCTACTTCCCCCCCAAACGCAACGTCCGTGGTTCAGCCCTTGGATCAAGGGATAATTAATAGCGTGAAGTGCGCATACAAGCGCCGAGTCGTCGACAGAGTTCTCCTCAACCTGGAGCTGAAGCGCGAGACAAAAATAGATATTTTTATGGCGGTTGAGATGGTGGCGGCGGCTTGGAGAGCATTGAGGCCGTCGATAATTGTCAACTGCTTCAGGACTGCCGGTTTCGGTACACTAGGCCCTGAAACTGCCGAAGCTGGTCCGGACTGCGCGAGCGCCGTGCACGAGGATGAAGATGCCTGGGAACACCTTCGCTCAGTGGATGAAGTGCCCACAGGCATAAGTTTCTCAGACTACGTGAACGCCGACGCAAACGCAGTCACAACGGAAGTTTTGACTGATGCCGATATGTTGCGGCTTGTAGGAAGCGTGGAGGGAGTGACGGCTGAAGACGCTGCCGACGACCCTGCAGGTGCCGAAGCTCCCGTGCCGACACCAGGTCAGGCGATGGATGCTCTCGATCTGCTGCGACATTTTGCCGGCGCACACGAGGGGACGGAAGGCGCGCTGGACGCACTTCAGACCTTTGAGAAATCGGTGCGGCCGTTGCTCACAAAGCGCACGCAGGCAAAGATCACCGACTTCTTTGGCGGAAAATAAATTTGTAGTCCCCTCGGGCCTTTCTTGTCGAGTAAGAATTTGTTTTTTCTTTTCATATGCGCTAGCGGCGCCGGTCGTGGTGTTGGCGCTACCCACTCGAAAGTAGCGCGGGGGGTCATGACGATGACCATACGGACCCCCAAAGATTGCGCTAGTTGTATGATTACCAACTTTGGCGCCAATTTGTCATTAGCTGTGTGGCTTGCCGTCCCGTCGGCGGTATTTAGGGAAGATTGTTGCGCCGCTAACCGAACCGTCCTTTGGATCGGTGCTACCGGTGTGAATTCGTCACGCGCGAGTGCGACGAAAAGTGAAAATGGTACGTGCTAACCGATACGACCGCGATAAGCTGGTACGGTTTATGCGGATGCAAAATGCATTATGTTCAATGGGTGCTCAGTCGGGGACTTGACTTTACTACTTTTAAAACGAAAGTACTGTTTAAGTGGGTACGTTTTAACGAGGTTTTACTGTAATCGAATGTACTGAATTATGTGCCCAAGAAATGCCTCATTCAATTTAACGAAGTTCTCGATTTAACGAAATAATTCACGGCTCCCCTCAACTTCGTTAAATCGAGTTTTAACTGTAGACCATGCTTCCTGCACTTGCTAGAAGGGCGGTGCATGCTTTATGAAAATTATACCCCACCCGTAATGCTGAGAACGCGGCGTGTTAACAAAATACCTTTCCAACTTTCATTCACGCAGGTGACAGAGATGCTGCACTCTTTTACATCACACGCTGCTTAGTGCCCATGTATTCCCAGAAAAAATATACTGCTGGGTATGCTTTGCACTCCAAAAGCTATTGGAAGTAATAAATAAATATTGTCACCACAATTCACACCTTGATAGCGGCCATACCTTTATAGCACTGGGCCCGCACACGCAATAACAGCAGCTATGAGCATGCAAAGAAAAGGTGGCACAGGTTCTTCGAAAGGAAAGACGGTGAAGGAGGTGTGTGCAGTAGGGAAGTAAAAGGCAACATAGTGATAGCAGCCGCCACCGTGGGAGACTTCACCATGCACAACACAGCTCAGCGTATTTGTAAGGTGCTGCATCCAAAATAATGTTTCTTCCAGATTTTTTGTATTCTGCCTGCACTTTCTTGAGCCCTGTTTGTTCACTGTCGTCACACACTAAGTGCTGTTGCTTGGTTAAGTGGGCTTTTGCACGGCATGTAAGGACACTGATATGAAGTCATGCACAAGCAACACAGAAGATCACATTCTGGCTACCATCACGGTTCAAAGGCAGTTGCATTGCTGCTGTCAACAGGGAGACTATGAGGTGCATTGTCCTCTCAATTAGCTTTAGCACATCAACCAAACTATAACGTAACTCAGTTTCTAGAAGTGAAATTCCACTTGCATATTTGCCTCGGCAGACTTTCGTAAAATTCTTGGTGGCACTGGCAACAGCATTTATCTTTACAACCAGAGCTCTGCATCTGGCCATCTGAGCGTTCATTACTGGTAAATTTGCTACCTGTGCTGGCAAAAAAGGATCAAGACAAAATCTGACTGATAATTATGGTGCTCTCTAATGTGAAATTTGCACGCAGCTTGATTCTGCGATATACGGAGGCATAAAACTTGCGTAACACTTAAACTACCCTTAAGAGTACAATGCAAAGCATTGCCGCTTTATCGGAAAAAGCCTCTAAACTATCGCACTGAAAGAGTGGTGTAGAGGGGCGCGATGCAACCCTTGCCCGGTTGCAGTGTCCTATCCAGCATTCGGTGTTCCCTGCGAGAACACGTTACAATGTGCCTGTCTTCATTTGGAGTGGGTCATGAGTCGCGTGGCCTGCACATTCAGAGTAATGCATGCCCGTTTCCATAGTAAACTGCGTGGTATCCACAAACAGCCCCCACAGACGCCCACATATGTGCTGCTTGACGGCTCAACTGCCGATCCATGGCCGATTCAAGTAACGACTGGCAGTTTTGTGGCAGATCTTACGCTGATTCGAACATAATCAGCCCCACACCTGTGAGATAACGGGCCCACAATCGTTGCACAAAGAATTGCCTCATTTGGGTACGGCAGTGTCATTTTTCACAAACCCTCCAATATGTACTTGCCTGAAATGGAGGGGTTGGGGGAGGTATCTGCCTGCTAATGCATCTACCCCAATCGCTTATGCGAAGGTAGTTGTGGTGCATGTTCTAACCATGATGGTTATCTGTAAATGCGTTTAAGAGGTCATTATGCAACAGTCAGCCCAAAATGAACACAACCCCTCTTGCGTGACCCCACCTTCCCCACTTTCCCCCTTAGGATCCCTTCTACCTTTCCCTCTTCTGCAGCTACCTCCTCCTAGGCCTTTTTATTTTCGCCCTCCTTTTAATAACACCACACTTCCATCCCTCGCTCTGAGCTTTGCTATAGTTCTGCTGGTTACACAGACAATGACGACAATGGTGACAAAGACAATGGTGACACAGACAATGGCTTTTACCTTTGTGCTTCTGTTGGGTTCTGGATGATTGACTTCTCCCCATCTATCCTGTACTGCTTCAGCTGATGCGACAGCATTCCTGCAACGTAGACATACAGGTCAACTCTTGCATGCAGCTGAGCCTTTTGAAGCCAAAAATAGGCGCTGAATACAGATCAACCTCAGTGAAACAATCTAATGCACTGAAATCCTCAGTGCAAATAACTACCGTATTTGCACGAATGTAAGTCGACTCGAATGTAAGCCGACCCCCCCAAATCACATTTCCGAGAAATAAAAAAAACTTCCGAGGTTGTTTAAGCTTGGCCTTGAATATTCAAAGCTGAACGCGATAGCATTATCCAGCGGCCGCCGTTTATCAGCAGCCGCTATCGGCTGCCGCGCGTGGGCGTGGGCACATTCCAAAACGAAAATGTATTAGTCGCTGGACGTTGTCCACACTTGCGCCATCGTCCTCACTAGCGCTGTCGTCGTGATCGCTGCTGCGGTCCCACAGCATGTCGTTCTAATGTCGTTGTCCAGCAAAATCCCGCACTTCGTAAACAGCCACATCATGACATCGCGTGGAACAGCTGATAATTTTCCGCGCTACAGCTGCCACACTTGTATCACCCGTTGCAGACGTTGAACTTGCGGCTGTTCGTTTCTTCAGCGTAAAAAATGGCAGCCATCTTGAATGTAGCCGTGAATGAGCGCCAATCGCTTGCCGGACCTGGAGAACAAATGATGACTGACGAAGCACTGCATCAAAAACTTGTGAAACGCGGCCGGCAGTAGTCAAATGCGTCACAGCCAAAGAGAAACTATAGAGAAACTACGCGCGAATGGCGTCGGCTCTTCCGTCGGCTACCGACACTCCCCGGCACCGCTGCCGTTCCGAGTGGGGTGCCGCCTCGATTGAAACAGCGGCCCTTCCATCAACTACCAACGCTCCGTTGAGTACCGAGCGCGCATTTGAAAGTAAAAAGAAAACTTGCTGGACGCTTGAGCTTCCCGTAGAACGTGATTGCGCCATCGGGACGCCGCCACTTATCAGCAACAGCAGTCAGCAGCCACGTGTGGGGTGACAGTTTGCTGTTTATCAACAGCTGCCATCGGCCGCCGCCCACGCGCACGGGGAGGGGATGCCAGTTCTGCGGGTTGACATAGCAGCTGCTCAATAACAGCACCAAGAGCGATGCGATGGAGCCACGCAGCACAATGCAATTACGCTGTAGCATGCCTGATATCTCGTGTCTCGCCTTTACTTATAGTGCGATGTTTCGTTTTGACTGTAAGTTGACCCCCCCACTTCTGATTTTCAAATTTTTAAAAATAGGTTGACTTACAATCGTGTAAATACGGTACTTCGCATGCGAGAACTGCATTCCGTAAAATGGCAGAATTTTTAGCCTGAATACATCAGAACTGAATTAAAAGAGCTCAAAAGTGGAAGAAATACACAGAAAGAGCAGTAGTACATGATCACCAAAAATCCAAAAATAATTTTCACAGCGCTTGCGTAACGTAGCCTCACTTTTCCCAGTTTCCCAGCCCAGTTTTCTATTCTACAATTTTCATGAGCTTATGTGCTGTGAAACACTTGCACCACCGCTATTACTGAAAACAAAACTTGAGAGGTATATTTCTGTTCACAAGCAATAATTGGTATACCAACGCACGAACCTCATAAGACCGCGAAAAACATTTGTATCAGGCATAATCTGAAATTAGTATTAAAAAACAAACAAAATTCATACATTGAAGCACAAGAAATGATTTCACTCAAATTCATTTGTGGCTGCCCAGAAATGTGGAAGCCGTAATGCTGTGCTGATGTGTTTACTCGAGCATTCTCAAAGCTTGTACCCACGAGAATGTACTAACGCATGTGGAGTGAACGTGCTGAAGATTCCTCTTTGCAGTAAAATAACGTGCCCTTATACAGGGCACCCAAATTGCAAACACTGAGTGTGCATCAACGGGTAAGAGTGCAAATTTCCAGCAGTACTGGGCTGGCATCAGCTTGCAAAGTGACCCCTGGCCAAAGCTCCTGTGTTGCAGCTCATATTGAGCATGATAGTACAGTCACGGACAGAATAATTTGAACCACGCTTCGGCTAAAGATCTTCAGACTCGTTACCTACTGAGAGCTAATGGGCGTTTGTTACTCATGAATGTAAGAGTCTTTAGTATGTTAACACACAAAGAAGGCAATCCTTTCTGTTTTCTTTATGCAAAGGCGATTGAGTAAATGCAACTCCAAAGAGTGCTCCATACTTTTGTTTTTATGGGGGTTTAGCATCCCAAAGTGACTCAGGCCACGAGGGTCGCCATAGTGGAGGACTCCGGAAATTTCGATCACGTGGGGTTCCTTGAGGTGCACTGACATTGCACAGCACATGGGCCTCTAGAATTTCGCCTCAATCGAAATTCCACCGCCGCAGCCGGGATCGCACCCGTGTCCTCCGGGTCAGCAGCCGACCGCCATAAACAGTGAGTCACAGCGGCAGTTATGAGAGCTCCATATTATCCTGCCATTTACCGGGTATTTCAGCGAAAACTTTCAAAAATTTTTAGAAATAGGGTTTTTGGGGCAAAATATGGCTTTAGCAGCATAATATTACTAGTGTTTGCGGACACCAGAAATCCGGTGAATCGTCCGAAGTAGCAAGCTGTTTAACTAATTTTTAATAATTAACTTTTTAACTAGTAGAGTTAGGTGCCTAGTTGCAATTAAGAGATTTGTAGCCGGCCGCCGGTAGTAGCCATATCAGTTTTTAGAATTTCGAAAACACGATTACCTTTGGCGCTGCGGCTTTTTGACTAGTTACGTGCACTGGAGGGGTTGCTTTGCCCGCATACTTTCGAAAGCGCATGGATTCCTGCACGATGCAGCCAAAATTTGTCGAGCCAGAACAGTGAGGTAATCGCATTTTCGAATTTCTTAAAACTGATATGGCTATTACTAACTACCAGCTACAAATTTCTAATTGCAACTATGCACCTAACTATACTAGTTAAAAGCTAATTATTAAAAATTACTTCACCACCTTACTACGCAAGACGATTCACCAGTTTTCTGGTGTCCGCCAACAATGGTAATACTATGGCATAAAAGCCATATTTTCACACCATAAAGCTTTTTAAAAATTTTTGAAAGTGTTCACTGAAACACCCGGTATATTACGGGCCAGAGCGGCAACAAAAATGCTTCCACCGCTCAATGCTGGCAGGCACGAAAGACAGATTGCCCAAAAGTGACAGGCCTTACCTTCAGTTGGCTTGCACTTATAATATTCTGCAACCTTCTGAATCACATCCGTCACGGCACTGTTCTAAAAGACAAGAAATGGAAAAAAATATTTGTAGAGAACGTTTCGGCCTGAGGATATTGAGTACTATGTAAAATATGCTGTGCTCCTGAAAATGAGTTTTCAGCAGACTCCAATAACTCTTCTCCCCCTCTAAAAAAAAATTAAAGGGACACTTAAGCTCCGCCTTAAAGGTGTATAGACACCTAACTTTGGTGGCATGTTTCCTTCTCTACAATTATGTGGAAGACACTACTATGCATGAATCACCATGTGGTACTCACCTATGACCGCTAAATAATTTATAATCAAATTTTTCTTTCCTGCTGTTTCGGTTTCAAGAGTCAAACGATGACTGTGAAGCCAAAGTGTGGTTATATGTCACGAGAGACATGAAAAAATGCAATATAATCGCTGCTTCATCGTTTCAGTTGACTACAGTGCTGAACCAGCCTCCCTTAAGGGCCAGAATGACAACAAATGTAGAAGCAGCAATTATATTGCTGTTTTTTCATGCCTCAAGTGACTTATAACCACACTTTGACGTCACAGTCATCGTTCAGCTGTTGAAACCGAAACAATACAAGAAATTCCACTATAAGGTAACCCATGTGTAATAATGCCTTATGCATTATTATACATTATTAGTGGGCTAACGTCAATATCTGCCGAATTGGTTGTTCTCTTCCCAAGCAACCTCCCGTGATTAATTCTTAATTTAACTGCCACCTGCTGCGGCGGGCAGGTTGTGATGACGTCACAGTCATGTGGCCTAGATTTTTCACTCACAGTCAATGAAGCCTGTGCCACTTTTCTGTGACACAGGGCCCTAAAAGCTACCATGTGAAAACTTGTGGCCCTTACATGAGTACATAGAGTAGATGGCGTAGCAAGTTTGTTATACCAAGATCAACTGGAGCAATACCTTTGTTACATGAAATACACACACTTATATAAATGTGGCTATGGGAAATTGAGAAAATCCGTAATATCAGGTATTCGCTACCTAGAGGTTCGTTACATTCAATTTTAAGTGCAACAGCAAAAGGGCACTAAGCGTAAAACTACCACAGAAAGACGAGTTTACAGCTACTAGAGCTTTGGACAGAGCAAGTGCAATACTACAAGAAGATACTTGGCAGGGTTACAATTCAATGAAATTAAAGTGTTTTCTGACAAAAAAAAAAGGGGGGAGGGGCATGATGATCCAACCTGCAAGAAAATAAATGCGACTCAAGATCCACAGCATACTGACCTCTCCACCAGGCTTGACCAGCCGCAGGGCAGCCTCGGCTGCGTAGTAAGCAGCCTTGACCACATCAGCTCTCCTGCCCTTCACCTTGTTATCCTGTAAAAGGGACCAATAACCAGTGTCGTTTCAATAATTTGACAAAACCCACAGCTGCATTTTCTCTAACATCAAATTGCCATTTAAAATACGGTCAGAGCTTGTTCATTCAAACTTCAAGGGAACAAAAAAAAAAAAGGTTCGAATTATTGAAAGACCCTGAAAAAAACTAACAGGTACAGTTAAACCTGGATATAAAAAAGTTGAAGAAAGTCCGGTATTTTTTGTTACACTCAGGTTTTCGTTGCATGCAGTTTTTACAAGAAGACCCGAAAGAGCAATACAGAACGGAAACCAAATTAAGAAATAAATGTAGGTGAAATCAACTTCAAAATGTTTACAGAAAACCCCATTACTCGAAGTCATAAACTTGGAGAAACTCGCGCTGATAGCGCGACTGCTACGGCTCGTGCAACGCCGCTACAAGTGGGGTGGGGAGAGTGGGAGAGGCGGGGTCACCAGCCGAGCTACAGGAGAGCGCGCACGTGGTCCCGCCGCTGCTGTACAGACCAGCCGCGGAGGCACATGCTTCTTCCCACATGTTCCCTCTCTCAGTCTGCCAGCCGCTGTTGCCCCAGGAAACGGACTCTTCGCCTTGTGTCACTAGCGCTTTCCACCGTCCCCGCTCCAGAGTCCCGATGCACGAGAGCTATCGGCGGCGGAATCACGCGAGCAACGTATCGCGCAAAGCAATGGGTGCGCACTGCTCGTGCCATTTTGTTTTTGCTACGCCTTATCATTTTTCGCTGGTTTTGAGCATGAACTGTTGTAGTGCCACGTGGTGTGGCGTTCCAAAAGCGACGGAGATGTGGCGGCGGCGCTGGAGCACGACACGTTGACTCGACTGCGGTCACTCGTTGCAACCGTTGGCGTTCCTCTCATTTCAATTCACGCTTTATTGTCATGAAGCTTTTCTCCCAAATTTCGTAACTCTGCACAAGCTAACAGTGAGTTTGTTATATCAAGGTCAACCACCGCTGTGTCATTACATGGAGGTCTCAAATAGAGGCGCTTCAATGGGGGCAGCGTTGGGGAATTAAAAAACTTCATTACATCGAGGAATTTGCTACACAGAGGTTCGTTACATCCAGGTTCAACTGTACTGCTTGCATCAAGGTAAATTTATTTGGTGAAAGACTGGGAAATGATTGCTTGCTCTTGAGATGAGAATGACGTGACAACAGCTATTTTTAGCAATGCAGTAACTTCACTGCTACTGCACTGCACACCTCACAAGCAGAAGCGTCGCATGTGAGGTGGCTTCAGCACTCAAACTGTGAACGGCAGGTGACGACTACGCGGTTTCAGCACTCTGGATGAATAGAACAATAACGCAGATGGAAACTGTTAGTAGCACCAAAAGGCAAGATAAAAAAAAAAAGGCGACAGAAAAGACCAGCACGCAGTTGAGCTCGGTTGGTTGGCTGATGAGGGCTGACGTGAAGCTCAGAAAAGCGAAACCAAATCTATGCAGTGCGACTATTCTCAGTCACACCTGTCGTTGCACGCATGTCACAGGTGTGCGAGCGACTGCACCACGGAATTCAGGTTTAAGTAGTGCTATATGGACGATCGATAGCCGTGCCGGCCATACGTAGACACAGCCTCTCTTCGACAGCCTGCTCAAATTAACCGGTGTGAGACCTGTAAGCACCCTAATTAGTAAGCGTGCGACACGACACGTTGGCCGGAATCGCGCCAGAAGTTCAAATTATCGAGGTTCAAATTGCTGAGCTTTTATTCTATATGCAATATGTTTGCAATAAGCACGCTGATTGGTTGGTTGGCTTATGGGACTTAACGTCCCCCAAAGCAACTCAGGCTAAGAGGGGTGTGTGTACAGTGCACAGTACATGGGCCTCTAGCGTTTCAGCTCCATCGAAACGTGACTGATTCAGATGAAAAAGAGCCCTTGGTACTGTCCATCAAAGTACAGCCTAAGCAAGCAAAGACAACATTTTTCGCACCATGCCTTTCGTTGACTACGCAATCAACAAGATGAGAGCACGTTATCCAAAAACCCTGTTGTGTTCGAGTTTTACAGCACGTAAGTGGCTAAGGTTAACCCATGGCAGTCAAAGGTCTGCTTGTTGTGTTGAAAATTTTCAGTTGCCATTTATTTAAAACATTGCCTTCTTCTAGAAGCCTATACAGTAAAAGCTCTTTAATTTGAACTCTGTTAATTTTAACTGACGCCCGGGTCTCGGCAAAGCTCTGTAAATTTCAATGAGGGAAAACTCCCGATAATTCCAACAAGTCGGCATCTGCTACGGTTAATTCTAACTAGGAGCCCCTAGCTGACACCGCTCCTCATAAAAAGAAGTTCACCCATAGCAAGTAAAATGCGCTGCAAATTTATTAAAGATGGAAAAAAAACAAAGAAAACAAGCCGAGCACACGAGGCAGGCGGAGCCCGCGCTTTGGTGCATGCCGAAGCAGGTTTTCGCTGCCAGAGCACTCGCCCGCGCCGCCGATGCTTCGGTGCAAGCCGTTCCAGGTTTTCGCTGTGCCGCGGTTGCTGAGTCGCGATCGCGTGGTGTACACAACGCAGAATGGCTATATAGTATGGAGGTTCGGGCATCGTCGTCATGGTTTTTGTTGGTGCCGCGAGCTACGTGGACAGCAGTGTGGAGACATTGGAGCCCATGAGTGACGCCAATATAATTGAGGCTGCATGCTGTCAGCAGACGCCACAGGGCTCACGTGCGATGAGCACAGCTGACAGTGATGAGTCCGACTGCGGCGACGAGCCTAAGCCACCGCCAAGTGCATGTGAAGTAGCGTCAGCGCTCTATGTTGCAGCATGCTTCTTCTCTGCCAATGAGAACGTGGACGTTGCGCTGGAGCTCTTGGGCAAGCCGTAGATGATGCTGATGGAGTCTCAGCAGAAGAAATGCAAGCAAATACATATCACTGATTACTTTTAATTTTGACAACCCTTCCCTGTAAATAAACACGTTTTGGAGCATAAAAATCGTCCTATATTCTAGCACTAAAGCTCGCTGCTCACGCAAATGCATTCCAGTTCTGTTTCTGGTGCATGACTGGCAGATCAATTTATTTCATTTGCCATTACGACTGCATAAATTTAATTCTGAGAATCACCCGCTACAAACGTGTCCTAGGGCCAAGCTCGTGATAACAAGTCTAAATGTGGCTGCTCCGGATTCGAACTTCACTTAATTCGAACAATTTTCCAGTCCCCTTCCAGTTCAAATTAACAGTTGAATCCCGGCACAACAAATGCCGCTTCAACGAAATTTTCGCCACAATGAAGTATTTTTAATTCCCCGCGAAATCCTCATAGGAGTTAACGTATTAAAATTCCCTCGAAAACAAATTACTTTGTGAGCACCCATTCGCTTCTACGAATTTTTCACGAGCCTTCACCGGTCAGTGGCCCGCCTTTCTTTAAATGTTGGGTGCTGAACGAGTTCATTCCCTGCTAAAGCAGTGGCTTGGAGCAGCTAAATAATGCACGGAATGTATGCTTATTACATTTTCATGTATTCTTCATTATAAAATTTGGCTGGGAGTCGTTTATTCGTCATAGGGAAGCAGCGAGGGGACTTGTTGGCGCCGTGCGAAGGCCGCCGGCCATACGAGGGCCAAAGACTAATCCAAATCCAGTCGCCAGGCTCCCCTCCCCGCCTTCTCCGCAGCCCTTGCTGCCATTTTCTCGTGTGTCGGTGTGCGCTGATCGTCGATCTCTCGCTGTAGTCTGATCTCGTCGATCGCCTCTGCCATGTCGCCGCCAACGAAGAAGCGAAAGTTTATTTCGCTAGAAGAAAAGGATAGAATTATCGCCGAAGCGGAAAGCGGGAAGGAGAAGGCAATTATTGCAGCAGATTTTGACATCGCGCCGAGTTCACTATCGACGATTTTGAAGAATAAGGACAGCATTAGGAAGGCACTTTCATCTGGCACTTCAGCGCAGCACAAGAAAGTGACGCAACCAACGTATGAAGAGCACGACAAGGCTGTCTATGCTCGGTTCGTCGATACACGAGAAACAAACATGCCCCTGAGCGGTAAAATCGTACAGCAGAAGGCCCTAAATTATGCATGTTTGCTAGGGCTGAACAACTTTAAGGCAAGCATAGGATGGCTGAATCGCTTTAAAGAAAGGCATAACATCGTCGGCAAGGTTTTATGCTGCGAATCGGCATCTGCGGACGTTACGGCGCATCAGCATGGGCGGCAGACAACATGACTGACATAATGAGCAGTTACGCTCCGTCTGATATTTATAACACAAACGAGATGGGCCTCTTCTATGAGATGCTGCCAGCAAAGACGCTTGATTTTAAAGGGCTGCGTTGCCAAGGAGGCAAACATAGCAAGAAACGAGTGACTGTGCTGCTGTGCACAAATGTGGATGGGTCTGACAAACGCCCCCGTTAGTTATTGGCAAAAGTGCAAAACCGCGATGCTTCAAGGGGAACAGGAGACTACCTGTCAAGTACGTGGCAAACAGCCGGTCGTGGTACTTGACGGCGACATGAGCAGAGAAAATCGAAAGGTTTGTTTGCTCTTGGACAATTGTTCAGCGCACCGCATTGACGACGTCAAGCTGTCAAGTGTGGAGCTGAAGTTCTTCCCACCGAACTGTACCTCAGTCATTCAACCCAAGGCATCATCCGGAGCATGAAGTCTTCCTACCGGAAGAGGTTGATCCAGCGGCTTCTCCTGAACACCGACACTGGTAGGGAGACGAAAGTCGATCTTTTCGTGGCTTTAGAAATGATGGCTGCGGCATGGAGAGCAACACGGTGCAGCGTGATCCGCAACTGCTCCAAGCACGCCGGGTTTGTCGACAGCAAGGTGACCAGCATGACTGCAGCCGCGGAAAGTGTACCATCGTCATAGACTCCGGGGTTGACGTTACTTGGAAACCGCTCCAGGAAGCTGGAAACGTCCCTGCTGGCATAGCGCTGGATGATTTCCTCGACGCTGACGTGACTGTCCACGAAGAACGAAGCGATGAAGACATCAAAAGTGTTCGCGAGCCGGAAGAGCCGTCCGATCATGAAGACGACCCCACTAAAGATTTACCTGCCCCGGCAGTCTCATCGCAGGTACTGGATGCCTTCCGACGTTATTAGAAAATTGCTTGGCACACACGATGACGATGCTGCGATGTCACTGTTAACAGAGTGCGAGGGTCGCGTGACACTGCTGCTGGCAGTGAAACGCAAGCAGGCTAAGCTCACAGATTTCTGGCAATAAAACTATGTTTTGCTGGAGTTATTGCCTTGCATTTTTGGTTAATTTCTCGACAGCGAAATTTCTCGCGTGTCCCGTCGATTTCGTTGTAGCGGGATTCAACTGTACTCCGTTTCACACATAGCAGACAACGCTGTGGAGGGTACGGAAGTAGTGCGTCCGCAAAACCATATTACTCCACCACAAATCATTCATTCTTTTTGAAACTCTGGTGATTAGTGTTCGGACGAAAACAAAAGAGCGGTATAAAACGATTTGGTAGCTTTGAAAATCACGGTGCAGCGCTGCACCTTACGTGCGACAATTTTCAATAGAGCGCGTGCAGGCAGGTCTTGTCGTCTGCTCGCCGTGGAGATATTCAGTGGTACAGTTCTCTTGTGTATTTTTTGTGTGCAGTCGCTTTCGTGCATAACGAGACTTGCGTCAGCCATGGAGTTGGCCGTGGTCGACGACGAGGACATAACATAGTTCGTTGTTATGGAATAGTTCTACTCTTCAGACTGTGAATATGAGAAAACTGACTCTGTGCTGTCCTTTGCCGCAACTCACTTGTTTGGACCAATTGCAGCCGAATTCCGGAGTACTGCAAAAGCGTGGTTGCAATTGCTACTTCAATTTCGAATTCATGAGGCTCTTCAGAATCTCTAGAGAGTAGTTCAAAGAACTTTCGGTGCGTTTCAAGGCCCTGCATACTTTCCGACACCTAAAGGGGGGCGCCCACAAATTACCACCGAGAGCCTGCCTCGCTCATTTAGCTCTTTATAAGCAGTTTAAAAACTACCTCGCTGCTTAACCCAGCATCCCCGTAGCAGCAGCAGAATGACCAGGCAGCGGCGAACCAGCCGCATCTGCCTGCATGCTAGCGCAGCAGGCAGAGGTACTGGCGCAAGCAAAACACGCCCGGATTCGCCCCTCCCATATTTTTCCAACAGCCCACACACCATTGTTGCACCGTCGGAAAAAAAAAAATATATTTTGTGTGAATTCGCACGCACACGGGCGGCTTAGCTAGCTGTTACAAGTAGCAAGTACAAAAAGAAAAACACAGAAAGTGCCTGCTGTCGCGTATATTTCAGCGTCATTTTCTCGCAAAATGACATAGGACCCGTCGACGACAGCGAAGACCTCCCTCAATTCACCTTCAATACTTACGAGCATGTTAGCATCGTCAGCGCATCGTCTGCTGAAAGCTGTCTGCACACAACTTTTTTGCACCTTCTTGGCGGCTGGTGCCATGGTACCTTGCACCAAAGCGGCACCACGGCTGCATCCGAATCAATCGTGGACGACGGTGCAGAGGGCGGTGTGAATCGAGGGCTTTGTTGCAGCGCACCATGAACCGGTGGAGGCGGTGCAGTGAACCACAGCTGAATCAAATACAGCTCAGGTATGTCACAATGAAATACGCTTGTGTTCACTGTGGTTGTATGGCGAACTACTTTTTGAGCGCGGACTTAGCCTGCGCGAACAGGCACGCTAGCTTTAGCAGCGTTACCTGCTATGTATGAAATGGAGCGTAAAGAACATGAAGGATCTCCAACTGCATTTTTTCCCAACAGCAAGCAAGCTGCAGGCGATAGCGAAAGTTCTGATGACAGAAACACGCTTCAGAACCAACGGCAGCACAGCTCGCATGCCGTCAGCCACGGCATAGTTTCATTTTCGCGTCTTCGGTTGTTGGCGCTCATGCTACAGCAGTGATGCATCAACTTACAGTAGCTGACGGGTAATTCGGACTTCGATGAGGCACTGTCGGTCACACCATAGAAGCCATTATATTCACGACGAATACAGTTGAACCTCTATGTAACGAACCTCTATGTAACGAATTCCTGGATTTTACGAAATTTTTCAATTCCCCAGCACATCCCCCATTGAAGCCCATGTATAGGCGACCTCCATGTAACGAACTCGTTGCGGCAGTTCACCTTGATGTAACGAATCCGTGGCTCTGATCATCGAGCTGTATCTTGTAATGTTTTGCCCGAAATTTGACCGGACAGTGCGCAACTTTAATGAATATTGTTTAAGTAAGTTTTTATATTAAAAGGTAAAGTAGACCGCGAGCAGAACGCTTGCAATCGCAGCAAACAAGCAGACCTCAGTGATGATGATGATGTTGAGCGCCGCTATCGCCGCTCCGTGGCAAGCGTAGCAACTTTTAAGCTTTCATTTTGTAGCTTGACACTAGGTGGCACTACTATGACAAATTTTTCGTGGTGTTGCGGCGCAGTTATGGTAAGCCTTCTTCGTCAGCGTGTTGACGTGTGTGTGTTGGTGTGTGTTTACGGTGTCGGTTCGTTACGATGAGTTCTGCTGTGAGGAAACGCAAAGTTTTGTTGCTTGAAGATAAGCTCTCGATTTTGAATGCGGTTACCGCCGGCGAAAAAAAGAAGGATGTCGCTGCCCGCTTCAATATACCAGCCAGCTCCCTGTCAACCATTCTTGCTGCAGAACAAAGCATCCGCAGTGCGATGGAGTCGGGCACAAGCGCCCAGAAGAAAAGACTGAAGACGTCGACGTATGCTGATGTGGACAACGCCGTGTTTGCATGGTTTTTGGACAGACGAGCACAAAACGTGCCCATAAGTGGCGCGATTTTGCAGCAGAAAGCCATAGATTTTGCTTGTATCCTGGGCCACGACGACTTCAAAGCGAGTAACAGCTGGCTACAAGGATTTAAAAGCCGGCACGGTGTCGTCGGAAAAGTGGTATCTGGCGAGTCTGCCTCCGCAGACAGCGATGCTGCTGCCTCGTGGGTGGCCAAGAAGCTTCCCGGCATTTTCAGCCACTATGAAGCTGCCGACATTTATAATGCTGATGAGACGGCCCTGTTTTTTTAAATGTTACCGAGCCGCACGTTCTCACTGAAAGGAGAAGACTGCCGCGGTGGAAAGCAAATTAAACTCCGCGTGACGGTTTTGCTTTGCGCCAACACTGATGCCAGCGACAAGCGAATCCTGTTTGTTATTTTCCGCAATGCCCGATCCGGATGTTTTAAAGGAACAGGGCGGATGCCAGTAAAATATGTGGCAAACTCCAAAGCTTGGATGTCGCGGGCAATTTTTTACGACTGGCTGAAGGAGCTCAACCAAGATGTCAAGCGACAAGTTCGCAGCATTTGTTTGCTGCTTGACAACTGCTCCGCGCACCATGTGGAAGGCCTACAGCTTTCTAAGGTCGAGCTGCAGCATTTGCCACCTAACTGCACTTCTCTGGTACAGCCCTTAGACAAATGGGTTATTAACAGCTTTAAATGCTGTTACCGGCGTCGATTGATACAGAAGATGCTCCTGGACATCCGCCTTGAATGGCCAACAAAAGTGGATATCTACCAAGCAATCGAAATGCTTGCTGCGTCGTGGCAAGAGGTCGGATCACAAGTGATCACCAATTGCTTCGCCAAGGCTCAGGTAAATAAGGCCATTCAAGCTACAGTCACTGAAGACGAACCTTCAAGCCCACCCGAGGTCGCAGAAGCGTGGGATGAACTACGCATGAACGGTGGTGTGCCCGACGGTGTCGAGCTGTGAAACTTTTTGTTCGTGGACAACGGCGCCGTGGCTACGGAAGAGATGACTGATGCGGCACTTGTCAAAACCGTTAAAGATAGCCTTGAAGGTGACGGTTCGTCAGAGCCTGATACGTTTTGTGCTGTTCCCACCGCGAGGGAACTGATGGACGCGGTGGACGTTCTGCGCCATTTCGTCGGCTCGCAGGACGATGAAGCAGCCATGGATGCCTTAGTTTCCTTGGAGCGCCGAGTAGTGGCTTCGATCGGGCAAAAACAGCAAGCGAAAATTACGCAGTTTTTCTCTATTAAATAAATTCTTTGAATGGCGAGTTCACTTGAATTGATATCTGTCGAATTTTTATTTCGTTTTGGCATAATCCTTACCAGTCTTAACCCAAAACTGCATGTAACGAAAACCTGGATATAACGAAAAATTGCTAACTTTTTCAATTTCGTTATATCCAGGTTTGACTGTATTTAGGACTTTAAAAGTTCAAAAGAACGATTTTTCGGACTAATTTCTGGCACCTGCGGGCCAAAATCAGCCATCTTATTGGTTTTTGCCAGCGCAATAGGCGCCATCTTGGATTGAGGTGGATTTACTCTGCAAATGGATTGGCTTGACATACTTTCGGCACCTCATTTATGCCAGTAGATGTCCCAGCGATCTCTGAAACTTTGAGGCGGCAGTCGGATTGTCATCGCTGTCAACCTGCTTTTGTCGACAACGTTGTCGCAGGCAGTTATCTCTTGTCCCACACGTTGAAAATTAGTTGTTGGGGCTCAGCGGACACCTGAACCACGCATTAAGGGAAGGGATAAAGGAGGGATTGAGAGAAGAAAAGAAGAAAGAGGTGCAGTAGGAGAGCTCCGGAATATTTTCAACCACCAGGAGATCTTTAAAGTGCACTGACAACGCACAGCACGCGGGCGCCTTTGTTTCACCTCCATCGAAACGCAGCCGCCACGGTCTGGTTCGAACCCGGGTACTCCGGATCAGTAGTCGAGCTCCATAACAACTGAGCCACCGCAGTGGGTCTCATACGTTCGTCATTCCCCGTTTGGTCACTTGGATTCCTCCGCCCGTGTCGACCGAGTGGCGCTCCGTCTTCACGAAGTTACATCCGTTCACCGTTTTGTGACTGCGTCCGGCAGTGCCACCACTTTGAACGCAAAGTGCCTTGTTTTTGCATGTGTTTGACGAGCGGTGTGGTGCACACTCGGGTTGTGGACAACATGGCCCCGCCGGTGCCGCCGGGTCCATCAAAGAAGCGTGGGAAGTATTCAACTAAACGCCGTGACCTTGCTGTCTAGTGTGTACAGTGAAAGCACAACTTTGGCAAAAATACAGGCGCAAATCGTCACCAGCAAGAGAAATTTGCTGCAAGGCAAAAATCAGTGACTTTTTTAAGCCTATTTAATCTTAATAACGTGATTTGTTTTGTACTTCACGGACTTTTCGGACTGTTCGATTATTTGGACCCTTTTTCAGGTGCCTTTGAGTCCGAAAAATCGGTCGGCGACTGTATACCATTCCATCATGAACTGCACCAACTGCACCAAACAAGATTCATGCTGCCCGGAAGCCGCCGAACACGGTGGTGGCGAAGCGCCGATAAAGTCAAGTCCCACTACCACTCACTCTGAGTTACGCAGCGGCTGTCAAAACGTTGGCACAAAATAAAGTAGCATGAGGGTACATTCACAACATATCACGCACGAGCACTACCACAACTGCTCTGTAACAGCGGAGTTTGTACTACACGGATTTCTATGGGGGATTGGATAGGGCTGGCTCATGAAAACATAGTGGTTGGAAAAACACAGCACCCGGGAACGTAACAGCAGGGTTCTACGGTAAAATGTTCCTGGAGTGTGCACCATTGCCATTTTTCCAGGATGGGCTTTAAAAGACGCAGTTTCGTTTATTTCATTGTCCCATACAGCATGCCATTTATATGTCAATTCACTGTGCACTTGCGTCACGCAATCTCTATGGGGTACATTTGGTTTCTTTACTTTGATTCTTGAAGTGATTTGCAGACTAATAACTTGACAAGCTCAGGCGCATTGCAAAGATGACGTCTTAGAATAACACCAAACATTTTGTTAGCAGCAGAGTTATGTTAGTTTTACAGTATTTACTCGTGTAATCTGTGCACATTTCTTTAAGGCTTCAAAAAAGGGTAGGCAAATCTCGTGAAAAATTTCTGAACTTGTCCTAAAGAATGCTACAAAGGTCATAACTTGCAATACATACTGTATACTGCCACCTATATACAGACCCCCCCTTCCATCTTGCACCCCTCGCTGGTCGAAATAATAAGACTGACTCCAAATGCAAGACGCATACCCACTTTCTGCCCCGTCTCATGCTGTGTAGTTCCCTGCGGGATGGCATGATGCCACTTGAGCAGCTCAAAGCAATAAACATGAAACAATACAATTGCAAAGCCAGCAGTCAGAGGCAAATGGAGACAAAGGCGATAAACCGGCACCCTCGTATGCAGCCCGGCTGACTAGCGGGAAACCAAACAGCAAAAAGTTCAGTAGTTTTGAATTCCGGCGCGCATCGACGGTTACCAGGAGATTGCTCTCACAACTATTAATTCGGGAAAGCAAGCACGAGCGAGCCAGGTAAATGGCATGCAGTTCGTCCCCTCACTAGTCGCACCTTTCGCAGCCACACACAGCAATGCCGGCGCGCCGATCTTACCAAGTCTGCCTTGCACGCTCACTCGTGCATGCTGGTGGTCTAGCACAGCAGAAAGCGTAGAATGCGCGAGTAAGTTTTTTTTTTTTTATAAAAACACAGGTAATAAATTAGTGGTGTGCAAATTATGCGAGTAATTATGGCATCAGAAAAAAAAAATGCTTATGAAAGGCTCTGACTGCAGGGACAAAGAATCTAAAAAGTACTACTGACAAGTGATACTTTTTCTCTAGCTATTCGTTTTACTTACATGGCTAGCACCCACGACGACTGTATGTGCCACAACCGCAATGAAGCCATCAATGTGAGCTCCTAAATCCCTGAAAAATAGCATGCAAAAATTGAAAATTAAAGAACATTCAACTAAAGCATCCAAGAGTGGTTTTAAAAAAGCACCATGTTAAAAAACGTTGAGGAAACTACAAAGAACCAGACAATAACTAAACGTAAGTTGTATGTGAAGAACAAAATGCACTTTTTAGAATATACTTTTAAATTTGCCGAGATAATGCCTTCCTCTCTGATTTGCTCAAATGAGAAGCAGTAATGATTAAACCAATACAAAGCCCCAGTTTTATGTTTACTGACAAGTACATAAAAAAAGATGTCTACCAAAAACCAACATTGCGGCATCTAAACACAGTAAGAAACTTTTCTTTCCATAAACGCTTTCTGATCTCATAAGAACAAATTTTCTCAGTTTACTTATATTTCACAAACAGTCAGAAATGAGAAAAGATACAAATCACTCGGTGCAGGCCTCCTCAAAGCAACCGAGTGATCATGTTCAAATGTGTTTTTCAGTTGGTTGAGCCAGACTGAGCTGCAATATCTTTAATGCTGTAAGAGCTCGTTAATTCAAACTTCAAAGAACCGGAGAAAATGTTCGAATTATCGAATGACTCCCAGAAAAACTCTCGAGAACTGCTGGCATGACAGTAAATTTATTTGGTGAAAGACTGGGCAAAGGTTGCCCAATTTCGAGATAAGAACAGCGCAGCGATAACTATTTTCGACATTCCCATCAATGCTTTACTACAAGCATACTGTTGGGAGCATTGAAGCAGAACTGCTCCAAAATCGTAAGAGCCTCCAACATCCTTCAAAGTGCGACTCGATGGGGCTGCTCGTCTCTACCACATCACGTCACATCTATCATAAGCGGCACTACTGAGTGTATAGAACGTGACGAAAGTGCTATTTCGGAGCTCTGGAAGAACGGAACCATGCAAACGAAGGCAAAGGAAATGGCGCTGAAAGAGCGAAAAAAAATGGCAGGGTGGGAGGGAGAACACCAGCACTGCACCAATTAGCATCCGAAATAGTGCTCAGCTGAGTTAGGTTACCAGGCTGATGTTGGTTGGTCAAGCAGCCATCGCTGTGGGCGGGAGCGAAGCTCAGAAAAGTGAAACCAAAACTAAGCGGTCCGACTGTTCTCCAAGAACGTTCATTCGTCGTCACGTCTGCCGTTGCCCGCACATCAGAGGTGCCCAGGTGACTATGGAGCATGGAACTCAGGTTTTAAGTAGGCTATTTTGACAATTTCTTGCCATGCTGGTCATACCTGCACGCGGCCTCCTTCAGAAGCCCATTCGAGTAAACCGGTGCTAGACCCATAGCGTCCGAATTAGCGGGCATCCGGCGCCATAGATTTACATGGCTGTTGGCCAAGACCGAGTCAAGAGTTCCAATTATCCCAATAAACGGGGATCAAATTAACGAGGTTTTACTGCACCACAAAGAATCAGCAACACCGATGTCACTCTAAGAGAATAGCAACGGGTACTCACAGCTTGACTACATCCCCATCTTTCAGGATATACTCGGCATCAGATTTCAGTGGGGAGTAGTGGCAGATGCAGTTGTTTACCGACACACACGTTGGAAAGGCAATGCCTGCAAAGTGAGAAACCGATGTCCAAATATGTACATTCATGATGAGTTTTAAGTGCAAACAGAATTAGGAAAGAAAATAGCACAAGCAGAACTAGGAAAAAAAAAGAGCATAAGCAAGGAATAGAGAACGAAAGAATCAAGGAAAAGGGTATGTAGAGCACAGTCTTCACAAGTCAACTTCCCCACACTTTGCACCTCCTTCACCAACCAAGAGGCTGGCAGAGCTGGCCCAACATGCGACCACTTAGGCTTTCCCAACAAATTTAGTTTGTCAGGTATTTTTAGAAGACGCGCAATGAAAATTCATCAAACAGACTTTCTGCATAGCATGCTCTCACATAACATTCACTTGCGAGGGCAACCTTTATCCTTCCCACTTGCGAGGGCAACCTTTATCCTTCCCATTTTACACGATGCAGCTTTGTTATGACGCACTGCTTTCATCCATTCTTCACACCCTGTCCACAGCTGCCAGCATTATGCATCAGCCACAAATACCTACAATACACAATGTACTTATACCATACAACTTAGTAAGTTGCTGCTCCTCGAAACTAGGGGTTGGACTTCTCAGTTTATATGTTTTGAAAATGCACAGATTTTTTCCACTGTTTATTTCAGCCCTTAATTTTTGTTTTATTATTTCCAGTGAACACGATTCCTGCGAAAGAATCCCCCCCCCCCCTTTTTTTCGGTGACACATGCGCCCCCTTTGTGTGCTCAAAAGTTATGTACAGTTTATCTTGGCTTTGCTTTAGTTTATGTACAAGTAATCAACACACAAGCGGTTGTGTTTAGAGTAGAGGTTGCAATATTGCAATACTACTGCAGTCAGAAAAAAGTAACAGCATGGAAGCGATCCACCATTTATAGAAATCCATTTATAAAAATTGATCAATTTATAAAAATTAGGTTGCAAAAAAAAAAACAAAGGCAACACACATATACACGCGTCTCACTCAGACAAGAGGAACCAGGCCTTTCTGTCTGGTAGCCTTCATGTCGGAATCGCTTCACCTGGTCACACATAAATGTAGTGTATTTGTTACTTGCAACACTGATCCAACAGTCCGCATTATGACAGCAGCGTTGAAGTGCCCCTGAACCGTCACAGAAACGATAACATGTACTCTTTTGTGAAGCTTTTGAATATTGTTGAGTTGACAGACGCCTGTCACAGTTACAAACGTTGGCAGTGCCCTTACTTGCCAACAAAGTAAGGTTTTGATAAGGTGACAACAGTCTGTGAGCAGAGGACACTATGCTAGAAGATGAAGCTTGATGAGGTAGTGTAGTGTCTCGGCTGCACTAAGCACCTGTCTTAAAGTAGCGAAGCAATGTCACAAAATGTTAAACTGCACAACTTAATCCAACGATCCCACTGTCTCAATGGGCTTCTGGCTTCTGTACTATGTAAATTCTGTGACTTAGTGTAAAACGTTAACCACATGTGGCGATAACTCACAGCAACACACCGTGCAATAAGCTGAGGGCCGTGGAACCACTGTCGTCCCCAGTTTCTGGGTTCACTCATCGCCCAACAGCTCACGAGCCCAGCCAATAGAAGAGGACTTTGGGGGTATATAACTTCCGATCTAGATATTTTGCAAGTGAAGTTTGATTTTCTAGTGCGGCTTCAGTGAAGAAGCCGCTCACGCTTGCTACATCTGAGCCATGCATCGAAATAGTTCAGGGAAAGCTTGGCAGGGAAAATATAAAGACTGCTGTGGCATAGATGTTGTTAATTATTTTGGAAATGTGTGAGAAAGAAACGTCACTTTGTGCAAGCCTGAGTACTGCAGAATATAGTTTAGCACCACTGCGCTGTGTCCCTTGAAATGCAATGTATTACCAGAAGAATTTCCATCAGTGCTCTTATCATACTTTATGCTGTTTAGTCTAAAAAATAATGGGTATCAGAACAGTCATACTTCCCTGATGACGCAAGATGACTGAACGGTGATGTGGCGGCACCAGAGCAACACTGAAAATGCGCCACTCTATTACCAAGTCTCATCGCTTCGTGTGGGTGTACCAGCTGCAGTGATAGGCGACAGCTGTCGCCAGGAACATCGCTTTGTACAGTTACCACTTATCTCATACTCAATAGGCAACAAGCTACAGCATACATATGAAGATACTGACCGTGTTCGATTAAAACCTAATTTCAAAAAATTAGTTTGCCATATGTTTATCTTTTTTTTGTTGAAAATGAGAACTTAAGCCCCTACTTGTAACATTGCTGCCAACGAGATTACAAAACTTACAAAACTCTTTAAGAGGCGTTTGACAGAAAACACTGCTACCCTTAATAGGTTTCTACCACAGCAAATGAATGGGCAGTTTATATGACTGATACAAACGTACCTTTCTTCAGCTCTTTTTCCTTCTTAAAAACCTTGCTAGTCTCTTCGATGATCTGCTTGTCACCTTCTTCGCAAATGGACAGCACAGATGTTCCAGCTTTACACATGGTCACTAGCTGTTTGAGAATTTCTGAAAAAAGAAACAAAACAATGATGGCGATGCATGCAAAGAATAACTGCGTCCAAAATGAATCTCGCCTTGGCTAGAAATACCTGTTCCGGTCAGTAAAAACGTCCATATGGCCGGCGTTACAGCGAGTACTTCCCCCGAAACTTCTGCACAGCAACGCTGTCGAAGTGAACTACTTGGTCGATACGTGAAAGTATAAATCAGGCTGACATAACGGCGAAAATATGCCTTCGAGGATACCTGACGCGACATTTACAGCCATACGGCACGTTTCTTCGCCACGCCGGCTACTGACCCAGAAACGCGACTTCGCGCATTATTCACGACCACAGGCAATGACACGCGACTATGGACCTGGCGAATAACAATATTTATTCGACGAAATGACACGGCTCACCGGTTCTAACCACCGCTACCCTGAGGCCCGGTTTTCGGCAACCGCACTGCAAGAATTTCACATCTCCCCAGGAGCGGACCACACCGGCGTAAGTGGCCACTGATCAGTGTACACAGCAAATGAGTACACTGGTAGAAACGAACGATCCAACACAGATATAAAAGCTATGTCTGTAGAGAAGCACGCAGGGGAGCGTATCCAAACAAGAAAACCACACGGGCGCGGGCGGCTCGCCTCCAGCAACAAAACACGTTGCCATGTCTCCACATGTGGCGGGGGCCGACAGGCTGCCAAAGATAGTGAAAAGCGCAGGCACACTTTTGGGTGCACCATCCGGTAGAATGGCAAAGAGCAGAAATTTCTGAACTTACTGTTGACCATTTCTCCGGCCATTTTATACTTGGTGACAACCAAGTCTTGAGCGATCGTCGGCTCATCGTCTTTGTCCGCCATGTTTCTTGAACACGGATGGATCCCGTCATGCGCCGCGAGTTGAGATGGCGGGAAATGTGGTGGCCAGCAGCATAAGCAGCCTGGCCAAGGTTAGGCCGTGACTACGGCACTAAAAATTCACTCGCTGCGTTATGCATACAGTAAGACACTTTTGTTTGTTTTTTTAAAGAAAGCGTATATTGTGCGTGATGCTTGCACTAAATTATAGCTAATACGGCTGCAACAAAACCCGTCCAGCCAGCAGCAGCCCTGACAGCTGCAGACACAAAACAAGCACAAAACACGTATTTCCCATCCGCTTCCTGCCTCTTGTGTAGTTTCTGTTTTTGCTTCTAGGCGCTATCCGCTTGTGGCTTACTGTTTAGCATCGTTTCTGTTTACTATTCTTGTTTGCGTTCTTCACCAAGCGACCTGACGGTAAGTGACGCCTGTTTTTAACTCCAGTTCTGTGCTGTCCTCACCGCCTCATACTTAATAAATGAGTCGTTACCACACACACCATACGCAGCCGCATTTAAAATAGCGCAGTGCCCGCTTCGTGATCTACTTGTTTCGCGCCGTTTCGGAGCGTTGCTTGTCCACTTTGCCGTCGTACTGCGTTTTCACTTAAGCCCCAAAGAAGCGCGCTTTTAATTTGAGGCTCGACCGTCCTGTATATGCGTCAGGCTGTTCTATTTTTCACATTTGTTTGACGGGTCAACGTATTGCGTTTGATTTGCTAATGAGCAAGGCTGTACGTTGCTTTGCAGACTGAAAACTGCGATGACTGCCATGGAGCTCAGCCGTCAGTCGCAGCGACATTTGGCTTTCGTTTCGCTGTCTTTGGGATTCCTTGTCATCTGGACAGCTGTACTGGCTGGTGTGCTGATATCTAAGACGCTAAAGGTTTGCACGCAGTTTCTATCACATAAATTCTTCTGTAGCCACAAGGCTATCATTGATGATGATGCTGAGTTTGCTTTTACTTTGTGGTAAGCTGATTGCATCAATGCCTTCTCTTTTTGCGTTCTGTACAGGACGATGCATGTTCGAAGGCAGCGCTGGGAGCGCTCAAGATTCACGAGGATATCGCCAAAGTTACGTTTGCCTTGGGCCATGAAATGGGTAAAGAAACTACACTTGCACTTTTTACAGCGTGCATAATGCCACTCTGAATGAGCCGTTTGTTGAACATGGAAGTTTGTGGGTCATAAAAAAAAATTTGGCAGAATTTCCTGGGAGTTCTCCCAGCGGTCGGCTCTGATTGGCTACAGAAGACGGCAGTATTTCCTGGACGAAATTCTGCCCATCATCCTGTGATCGGGGCAATGGCCTTGGGAGAACGGAGACGAGGCTCAGTGCTTGTGTGGTATACAAAAGACCCTTTATTAGACAAGGACACTGGTATATACACACTTCAATCACATGACACTTATAATCCACTAAACCGAAACAAGAACTAACCACATATACTACATGTTCAGCTCTGATTGGTTATCAAAGCTCGTGTAACATTTTCCTGAAAACAGCCGTGACTGACTGATTGTTCATACCCTCCCGCACAGAGTTTATGCTCTCATGGCCATCTTTTGGCAAATAGTGTTCCTAACTAAAGGTCCGTGCTGCATGCACTGTAGTGTTAGCAAGAAACTAGAATGTTGTTCGGACAGCAAGCGACCGTCAACAAGGAACGTATCTGGGTGAAACTTTTGAAGTGGACTTCATGCATGTGAGCCAGATATCGCCCAGCTTTTCAGCGTGATGAAATTGTGGTGTGGAATTTCAGCATATTGAACGTGAACTGAGCGCAGTGTACTGGGAGCTTACTCACTGCAAATAATACTAATATAGCGAAGAAGATTCACTAGCGAGTCCGATGCTTGGGAGCACCGTAGAGCGGTCTGCGCACCACTACAGAGCTATCTAAACAGAGATTAGCTTATCCATTTTGTCGTACCTGGCTCAAACTATCGTTAAATGCTTGCACTATTGGTTGTGTTGAGCTACATGGATTGAGATCTTGTGTGGACTTAAAGGTTCTCTCTAACCGGAAGGGGCCATGAAAATAGCAAAGGAGCTACTCAAGACCGCAGTGCTCAGGCTGTATAACTGGCATATATTTTATTCGGATATGGCCAAAATGAGCAGTGCAGGGAGAATTGGGAGCCAAGAAAAAGCGGAAGAATTGATCTGCTTAACCTTAAGTAGCCAATCAGAGGTGATCAGAGGTTTCTGCCAGCTGCCAGCAGAAAAGACACTGCCAAAATATTATGGTGCTGTTTTCATGCCTGTGATGGCAGTCAAAGCACTGCTAAGCAAGTATGCGATTGAAATTGATAGCTATTTGCTGTAGGTCTAAATTCGTGGAACTTCTTTCAATTAGTTTGAATTACTTTCGTCAATGGTTATACTGTCTCTTCAGTGTCAACGGTGGACTGGCTGCTTTCCGACGGTTCTCCAGGAGAGTCCAGTGCCGACCAGCGTGCCCTAGCCTTGATCTGGCGAGTCACGGATGACGTGCTTGCGTCTGCATCGCCAGATGCGGGCACAACAGCCCGTCTGGCCGTGTTTCGCCAGACAGTCAGGCGGAACTTCACTTCACCTCTAGACACATCATCTTTTTACCTCTCCCTGTGTAACTCCCTCCTGCAGCGACATCTGTTTCCCAGTTCTCCAGACGAACCTTCTGCCACCCTTGCCCACGCTCTTTTCGTTCGTGGTATGTCTTTGAGGATGGGTCAACTTGCTTTGGGCACCATTTATGTCCGCTCTGCAGCGGATGTGAATGTGACCGAGTATGCCAGCCTGGGTGCAATCAGCCAGGAGTTGCTCGAAACTGCCTTTCACCTGGGGCCCCGTGCCCGTGCACGCTGGGCACAGCTTCAGGAAAGGAGACCCAGCACCGCCTTGGATGACATAGCCGAAGATATGGCCGCGGGCGGGAGCCGGAAGGCCAAGCTCGCACCGATGTTTCTTGAAGAAGTGAAGCAGCAGCTGGCACTGCTGTTGATGGCTCGCGAGGTCCTCGGAAGCAGTTTACAAACGTGGGCCCAGCGAGGGGACAAGGGGGCACGTGCTGCCTTGGCATTCAACAGCTCCGTGGCTGGAGTGGCTTTAGTTGCTGTCCTGCTATGCCTTATTGTTGTGGGCTGCTCACTGAGAGATCTAGGTGCACGTGAATGCAGCAAGCCTGACCTGGCTCCCATTATCATGCCCCCTGAAAAGTCGCACTGTTATATGTAGTGTTGATCAAAGGACTGTCACAATAATGCATATAGGGTGCAGTCTGCATTCATTTTACTTGAACTCGGAAATTAGAAACTTAATCTTGTAGATATCTTGTTGAAAGTTTACAGTGACACAATAGCTACAAAGCTGGCATCAAAAGGGTGACCACTTTGTGATGGTACTAACTGTTGTTGTACTCTGGTGTTTGACTTTGTTGTAAGAGTCTTGATTGCACTTCAAAGAGGTGTAAATGGTTGTTGCATCTGACTTAAGTAATGCTTTTCTTAATGTTTGAGAATAATGGACATTTTTGCTAACCTGTTATTTATTTAGCTGACATTGCATTCAAACTATCATAGTTGCCATTCGCATTACACCAGCATGTTTGTATGTGTTGTAGTCTCGGTGTTGGTGAAAAAAAAATAACCTTGCAATGTAAAGTCATGGACAAAAGTTTCCGGTCACTGACTCCAAGATGACAGTCACTGCAAAGATTTTTGCATCTTATAGGAAAAAAAAAAACCATAAAACAGCACGGTTGGCATATTGAAATGTTTGGAAGCAGAATCTGCTATAGCTTGGAAATAACACTTTTTTTTTTTGTATGTTCAGGCTATATAATGTACGCCTCTTAAGATACAAGCATATCGAGTATTGTGTACAGGCAAGAACAAAAGTAAACGTTACACACTACTGCCTTATAACATTTTTCACGCATTGCCTGATTGAAAATGCCAGCTACAGTGCATGCATGATGGCAAGGGATGCCAATGTGCTTTCTTGTGTGCAAACAATGTTTCTTCACTTACGATAGGAAAGGCGTGATTGAACTTGGAGCGGAATCACATGCTTGCTTTACTTATGTCCACACTTGTATGTACGTTCCTTAAGATACAAGCATGTCTAACTCGAGTAGTGTGGATTACCTACATCACTAGTATTATGTCTTTATGCACATTCCATAACAAATGCAGCCAATACAAGGTCGCAGCTTCTGAATAGATGACTGTGCTTGGTAGCACCCATGAAGTTATGAAGGTCACAAGGAGGTGCTCCTCACCGTTCATGGATTTTTTTGGGCAGGCCTTTTGTACCGGATCTCTTCACTTTTTTACGTTATGACTCGATGGCAGCTCACAAATACAAAGTACCATGTATGCGAATCTCCTTCATGTGCATTTTTATAAAGCACATGGGCTCTTTTATATCTTGTATTCTATCTACAGTGTTTGTCTTTTCGTTTGCACTTACTATTTATTGCCGTTTTACCTGGCATGCTATTCAGGTAAAACCTTTCTGCACTCCTGCTGTACTGGTCTGTGATGGCAGAAACCTATGTGACACTCATATCAATAATGTTGTTAAGCCGTTATTGCCTGTTACTCCCATAAGCTATTTATTGTCACACTTGCAAGTATCTTTTAATGTTTAGCACTGCCTTGAAGGTAGCGACAGCATTCACTGCCCACTCAAGTGCCTAGCACTCTAGTACACTGTGCTGTTTCACAGTCACTTATGCAGAGAGCATTTGCAGTCTATGGCCATCTACTTGTGTTTTGTAAGTTATTTTGGAATGAGTCGTGATCGTGACACTTTACACTGCTTTCTTTAATGTTACTTTACATTGCATGTTGACAGAAAGCATGTAGGCTTGTAGCAAGTAGAATGTTGCCCTATTTCTGCTTCATTTTACTGTGTTTAATATGGTGGTCTAGTGGGCGGAATAAATGGGCATTTTAAATTTCACATTTGTGCATTCTTTCTTCAACCTTCCGTTTATATGAAATGTTATGAAAGACATATTGGGCATCTATAAACTGTGTACACAGCAGTTTTAAAAGTGTCTCAACCTGTGTGGCCAGCGCAAATTCTTCAGTTCCAGCACATTGCCAAATGGCAGCAGGCCAGTCCATCTTCTAGCTCTGAACAGTGTCACTTTATTTGCTCCGAATACACCGCAAATTTTCCACGTGCAGTTTTGCACGTGCACATTGCACGTTGCACATTGCACATTGCAGATGCTAGCAATTAATAAAGTGCCTTTATTCACTGTGTGGTAAGGTTGGAAGTGAAAACCATGATTTGGAGTAAAATAGGCCATGACCATTCTATTCGCCAGCAACTGTCGTACCCTTTAGCTGCAATGCTGCTTCCAGTGGTCACAGTGTAGTAATATTAAGAAGCTGCATATTCTGCTTCCACTTGTTTTGTGACAAATATGTCCATTTGATGAAAATATTCATGTGTACAATGATGTATTAAATAGGAGAAGATTGAGGCTAACAGAGCTATGAATAACATATCTGGATAGAAGCGGTTAAAAGCTATTTAGTTGTAAAAAGTTGTATTCGTTGATGTTGCATTGAAGCATAATGTGCCCACAAAAAAATGAAATTGCTTATGTCTTACTTTTCCAAAGGTGCCTCACTGTCGAAGGGCGTTGTTGCTATGTTTGCAGCACCCCTCCCTTCATGAAAAAATGCTATTCTTGCACGAAACATTAACTTTTCCTTTGATTTTGTTGTAACTAATGACTACCGTAACTAAATATCTCTCCTTTGTACTTTAAAAAACCCGCGAATGCAATGCAGGAGTGACCTACTGTTAGGCAAAATAATAGAAACAGCACCTAGCCTGAAGTTTCCTCATGCCTAGGTTTGTTTTCTTGGCGCACTGTTATGGACATCCATTATAGTAAACAACCAACTTGCTGCTCAGCCTTATCTATTAAGGCGAAAGCCTTTAATGGCTCATACTCCCGATCGAGATCCTGTCCGTCCGTTACATCTCCAACCAGAAGTCATGACAACGGAAGTAACGTCATACCGTCCGTTCGTCCGTTACGCTCTTCAACTCGATAAGAAAAAAATTCTGTGCACGATTAGATTCGAACCACCATCCTTCCGCTGTGCAGCTGAGCGTGCTAACGACTATGCTACTTCCTGCCAACACGTGTAGTTCTCCTTGTCTAGGACGCTAAGGCGTCTGATCAGACGGATGCCTCCCAAACACCCTCCAGTGTCTCCAGCATTTAAGATTTGCAAACAGTTGCATACTTAATTAACATCTTAACCACAAGCAGCAACATCGCGCTAAAGGCTTTTGCCTCGCCACACTTTAGGTCAACAAAGTGCCCCCCTGAATTTTTATTTGAGCTCATTGGATCGAGAAAGTCGTAAGCATTGCCATGTTACTAAGAAAAGAAGCGCCAACAGAGACAAGACGTAAGAATTGACACGGCTACATTGCCATGTAGCCATTTGCTGTAAATAAGTGGCCACAAAGTTTCAGATGTGATTGGTGTTTCTTTATTACGCTGTAACTTGTATTGTAGCTTAGTGTAAACTGTACGACTGATTGCTTCATCGTCAGGCACCAAATATGAAACTCTGCTTAAGAGTCACATCTTCAGATACAGGCTCCAAATGCTTCCTTATATTGTGTTGTTTAGATATCTGGCTGGTTGTCTACAGTGAACTAGGAGTGGAAGTGTTCGTTGTACATGAAAATGACTATGATGGTCCGTACCTTCTCACAAAGGTGTAACTGGAAAGAGTTGTGAACCAATGGCCATTTTCCTGAAACAGTAACTCGACTAGTCCTTTTATCAAAAGTCACTGGTCGTGAAACGAACCAGCGTTGTTTATATCAATGCTTGTACTAAAAGAGCAGCACATTATACACATGCGTTTCCAAAATCAAGACCAGGAAATAAACATCATGGAAGTTCTCATCACGAGGTGAGGTTAGACCGCAGCAGTGGCCTTCAGTAAGGAAAAAAAAATGCAGTGGTGGCCAAGTGGTCTGAGCATCCACCTCACATGCGGGAGGTGCTGGGTTCAATCCCCAGTGGCCTTGGCCACCCACCAGTTTTCCAATGGGTACAGGCTTTCTCCCGATGTGACGCTTGGCTTTTCAGGGATGAAATGCTTGTGAAAAGCATCTTTGGCCACCTAAAAAAAAGTGGCGTCAGATGTGGTTAAGTATATGCATACACCTTGAATGTGAGATTGTAAGGCCCGTCACTATTCAAGGCCTGGTGAACACAATTTCACATGTCATCTACTTGTATGAAGGAAGTGAAGGTCTGTGCCCTTATGCTAAATATATTGTTCATGATAGGCTCAGTTTCTTTGCAAAACTGGCATCTTCTATTATGTAGCCATTTGAACTTCGCACTCATATGATTTACGCATCTGTCGACTTAAGCAAATGCTGGCAAGCAAGTTTTGGATTGCCTCCATGTTGATCGAACTTAAGCCAGTTACTTGGCTCAGTGCAGTCATGTCAGCTCAGCTACATGGGCTGCACCTAAAGCCAAAATGGTCAAAACTGGCAGAATTACACATGAGATGTCATTATATCACACAAACAAAAGTTCTGATTACCTCAAACAGTCCATTCTTCAACACATAGCCATAATTCAAATTCACCAGAGTCCATGCATGTTCCTCTATGCTAGTGTGCTGCAAAGGGCTTCAGGTCTTGATGGGACAGTCTTGACAGAATATCTTGAAGCCATTAGATATGGCAGTAGCATTAAAACATTCCTGCTTCACAAGGTCAACACCAAATGTCCCCAAAGCTTGTACTTTTCCAGACAGCTACTAACTTTTCAGATGGTTGCAATATTTACAGCTCTGCATAGGCCACATGAATGAAGGAAACGTGCCTCTTGCAGCTCACAAGCCCAACCAAGTTTTGTATGATGTGCTGCAAAAAATGCCAGATTAACGTGTCATTGGCAACAAAACTATGATGTTCGAAACAAGGCTATGTACTATTAATGTGTTGCCTGGACGTATAACAGTACTGTAGAACTTTCCACCGAAGGCTCCTTGGACATCTCCACGACTCGCTGGGCTGTTATGTGCACCTAGCGCTAGTGCAATGAAACTTGCAGCGGAACCAGTTTGCGACAACTCAGAGAGGTGCTTCAAAAAGTAGGAGTTTAATATAAAGTGACTTTTCTTCATCAACCATGGACAAAAATTTGCAGTGCTAAGTAGCACATGTGGTGGTATCAGGGTTACCTAATCAGCTGCTCGCAATGATATAAAAGATGTTTGCTCTTGTAGAGAGGCGCCAACAACCTAGGGGACCTACAGGCATCTTCAAGTAGCAGCACACAACAGCAGCTTATGAAGATGGAAAACCTTTTACTTCAAACTAAGTTACTGTGCTAGGCTCCAAAAAAACAAGAGATTGCCATACCCCACAGCAAGGTCAGGATTTTTTGTTGTTTCAGCTCAGCCTTTAAAACTCATGTGCAAGATGTAAACAGTGATAAACGTGCAAGACCACTTTTCCAGTTAGTGCAGCCATTCAAAAAAGATGATAAAGAAATACCAATGTTAAGTTGTCGCGACTTTTATTGATGGACAGGGCAAACCAAAAAAAAAACAATGTGCTCAGAAGGGCCTTCCACGACCTTCATCATTGCCTCCAGACTTCGGTGCTTTGATCGTTTCATCCACAGAGAGGACCAGGCAGGCTGCTTCAGTGGCCGCTACCAAGGCGTTCACCTTCACGACGGCTGGCTCCCAGACGCAGGCCTTCAGGTTGTCCACAACATCGCCGCCCAGAATGTCGACGCCTGCCCATATTTCTCCAGCAGCATGCCGCTGTCGCAGCTTGTTCAGCAGCGTAGTGGCGTCCAGCCCAGCATTGTCGCAGAGCTGCCGAGGAATCACCTCCAGCGCCTTGGCCACGGCGGCGACGAGAAGTTGCTCCTTGCCGGCCACAGAGCGCGAGTAGTCTCGCAGGTGCTTGGACAGCTCCATCTCGATCGCACCGCCGCCAGCTACGACGGCATCGTTCTTGAGCGCGCGGCGGACGATCATGATAGCGTCGTGGAGCGACCTTTCCGTCTCGTCAATGAACTGCTCGGAACCGCCGCGAAGGATGAAGGTGACGGTGCGCGACTGGGGGCACCCCGTGAACAGGTTGTAGCGTTCGCCGCCGATCTGGATCTCTTCGAACAGCGCGCAGCTGCCCAGGTTCGACTCTTGCAGATCAAACACAGTCGACAGGATAGCGCCGCCGCACGCCTTGGCCGTCCGCCGCAGGTCCTCGTCCACCACCCGGCCCGCGCAAAACATGTCCCTGTCGGCGAAGAACTGCGTCGCCACGTCGCCGATAGGCAGCTTGGAGAGGACGACCCGCGCCCCGCTCTCGTGGATCTTGCGCAGCTTCTCGTACAGGACCTCCCACTCGGCGTCCACGACGTTCTGGTACTCCTGCACGCTCTGCACGCGCACCTCGGCGTTATCGCGCTCAGCCTTCAGCTCCAGCTCGACGTTGAGCAGCGCAATCTTTGGGTTCTCGTACTTCTTGGGCTGCATCTCGAAACCCGCGTATGAAAAGGTCTTCTTGAAGGCGACGCCCGACACAAGCATCGATTCCTCGAGAGCACCTCCTTGCACCTTCTTGATGCCGATCATGTTCAGCGGTAACAACTCATCCAGCTGCATGACGGCGTCCACAACCATCCGCGCGAAAAACTCCTTCTGGCCGGCAATCAGCTTGGAGCTGAGTGTTGTCATGGCGCAGCGTTCGAGAAGCTCGCGTTGCTCCTTACCCTTCTGAACGGTAACGGCGATCTGACGAATCCTGGCTACTGCAAGCTCTACCGCTTTCCGCAAGCTACGGATGATTACCTGGGGATGAATGCCATCTTCAACGTAGGGCTTGCACTGCTTGAGGAACTCACTCGCGAGAAGCACGACCGTGGTCGTACCGTCGCCCACTTCAGCATCCTGAGACTTGGCGATGTCCGTCAAAGTCTTGGCGGCCGGGTGGACGATGTCAAGCTGCTTCATAATCGTAGCCCCATCGTTGGAAATGGTCGCTTTTCCAGAACTATCTACAATGAGTTTGTCCATCCCACGAGGACCAAGCGTAGTCCTAACAGCGTCGGCTATTGCTTGACAGGCATTGATGTTGCTTATTACCTGCTGCTTGCCTTGAGAGTTTTCTGTGCCTTCTCTGAGCAGAATGATCGGTGCCTGCATCATTTTGGTACGGTTTTAAGCAAGGGTTCAACGAGCCCTTGAGTAGAGATGAACAGGCTGATGGGCGCGTCAAACAGTCACGCCGGGAACAAAACGAGAGAAAGCGCTAGAAACGCTCTTGCGCATGCGCAAGCCGGCGGCCCTTTGGCTACGAAGCAGGCTTGTTCGTCGATTCGTTTTTCTGCCAAATATGGGCACCCAGCGGCGCGTCGTCCGCCCACACACAAGGGTGAAGGGCTTCACCCTACAGTGGAAAGCAGCGGGGCTGACTTACCCAAGGCATTGGGGTTTAGGGATAGTGAAAGAAAATGGATTTTAAGAGGTTAGAAGTAACCAAGCGAAGGTTATCTGATTGGTGGCTAAAAGCAAGACAGGAGTAAAATTTCACAAGACATGGCTAGGTGGCTTGAGCCACCACCCGATGTAAAGGGTTCAGCCGTATCCATCTATCCATCCATCCACAGATATTCCAAGAAGAGGGGGGAACCAAAACCCGAAGTAGACAGAAAATGGGATACCTTCATAAAGTGTAGAAGGGACGCATCCTATTTGATTAATGAGAAAATTAGAAGAAAGGGTGCCCAATGGATGTCAAAAGTAAATAAAAAGGATAGAAAAGCAGCCCAAAAATTCTGGAAACATCTAAATGCAATGAGTAATAAAACTAGGCTAGAACAAAGGTTTATTGTTACAGATGAGGGTATTCGACTAGAAGGGGATGAAGCAATAAAACACATAGGAACAAGGATGACGGAAAATTTTACAGCAAAGCACGTGGTACATAATTTATCGGAGGAGGATAGACCGGTTACAGCAATAGCTTCACTTGAGCAAGGAGAGTGGGAAAGGGCAGAGAAGAAGGTTCCTAGTGGCACATCAACAGGACCAGATGGTATCACTATTGTGTTGATAAAGAAGTTAGGACCAAAATCCAAGCAAACGTTAATACAGGTAGTGAACAAAATGATAGTGGATGAGAAAGTCCCCGATGAATGGCGATTAAGTAGAATGAACATGATATATAAGGGAAAGGGGAACAAAGCAGACGTAAGTAACTATCGTCCCATAACAGTGACATCTGTGGTTTAATTACAGGGTGGTGATGCAAATTATAAAGGATAGACTGCAGGCTTGGGTGGAGAACGAGGGGGTGTTAGGGGAACTACAGAATGGGTTCCGGAAACAAAGGAGGTTGGAGGACAATCTATTTTCATTGACACAGTGTATAGAAATTGCTGAAAAGGAACATAGGCCCTTATGGCTATAGCATTTCTGGATATTAGGGGAGCCTATGACAACGTTACTCAGGAGCATTTGTGGGACATACTGGGCACATTGGATGTGGAAAATGGAGTAATTAATCTTTTAAAAGATATATATAGAGGTAACAGAGTGCTCATAAAATGGGAAAAAAATGTATCAGGGCCTGTAGAGATAAAGCGGGGGCTTAGACAAGGATGTCCTCTGTCCCCTTTGTTGTTCATGTTGTACCTGCAAGGGTTGGAGACCAAGCTAGAGGGGAGCGGACTAGGCTTCAACCTATCTTTTTTCAAGCAAGGGGAATTGATTAAACAGACATTACCGGGACTAATATACGCGGAAGATATAGTGATAATGGCTGACAACAAGGAAGACCTGCAGAAGTTGTTAGACAAATGCAGTACAGAGGGAGATAGATTAGGCTTCAAGTATAGTAAGGACAAATCTGCAGTCATGATATTTAATGAAGAGGGCGGCGAGCATAGAATACAGGAGTTCGTGCTAAAAGTAGTGAATGAGTACAAGTATCTTGGGGTGTGGATAAATAACAGTGTTGAGTATCTGACAGAGCATGAAAAATATGTAATGAATAAAGCTAGTAGGAATGCAGCTGTCATGAAAAATAGGGCACTGTGGAATTACAATAGGTATGAGGTGGTAAGAGGGATCTGGAAAGGGGTGATGGTCCCTAGCCTGACCTTCGGTAATGCGGTCCTGTTCAGATGTTCAAGCAAGGCTGGAAATTAGGCAACGGGGAGTACGGAGGTTAGCTTTGGGAGCACATGGCAGTACACCAAATCAGGGGGCACAGGGTGATATGGGATGGGCGTCTTTCGAGAGCAGAGAGGCTAGCAGTAAGATAGCATTTGAGGAACGATTGAGAAAGATGGAGGAAAAGCGGTGGGCTAGGAAAGTTTTCAGATACCTGTATATAAAGAATGTTTACACGAAATGGAGAAAGCGAACTAGAAAATTGACAAGCAAATATCTGGACAGCAGTAAGGGGGCAAATCAGCAATTATCGGTTAAGAAAAAGGTTAAAGAAACAGAGAGAGCTTTGTGGAAAACAGGGATGCTGACGAAATCGGCACTGGGAACATACCGGACCTTTAAACAGGAAATTGTCAAAGAAAATATCTATGATAATTGTAGGGGAAGCTCTTTGTTGTTTGAGGCCAGGACTGGAGTTTTGCGGACGTATAGAGTCAGGTACCAGGAGATAGACACTTTGTGCATTGCGTGCGGAGAGGAGGAGGAAACGGCTGAACACTTGATACTTTTCTGTAAAGGGCTTCACTCTACAGTGGAAAGCAGCGGGGCTGACTTACCCAAGGCATGGGTTTTAGGGATAGTGAAGGGAAAGTGGATTTTAAGAGGTTAGAAGTAACTAAGCGAAGGTTATCTGATTGGTGGCTAAAAGCAAGACAGGAGTAAAATTTCACAAGACATAGCTAGGTGGCTTGAGCCACCGGCCGATGTAAAGGGTTCAGCCGTATTCATCCATCCACCCACCCATCCATCCATCCATCCATCCATTCAATTTATAAATTTTAATGTTTAAACTTTACAACGTTTGCATGCAAATAAATTCTTTTAAACAAGTAATTTCTTGCTGTATATTTTGATTAGTTTATATATTGCTACAGTATGAGAATTTGCTACTTTAAAACAAAACAAAAACAAGCCAGTAAGGCGGCATGGACGGGAGCACGTACGGCGCACGTGTGCCCACAATCTCGTGGGTGTGAAATCACTTTGAGTGCGTGCGTATTTGTCGCCCATGCGTAAGTCACGAGGTACTGAATTGTTTTTGTTTATCAGTGGGCACATGCTCGTACAGCGCGCTAATTTTTAATCTAGACGTTTCTCGGTAGGACCGAAGAGCGCATCAGTTCCTTTCAGCTGTCGAGGTGTCCTTAGAAATTTCCTCTGAAAGTTTCGTTCAGCGAACTTTATACCGCCGAAATAAATGTTCACGTCACGCTGGCATCCTTCCTTTATAGCGCCCGGCTCATCATTGTCTTCAGCTTGTGGGCCAAAAGAAAGAAGGCAAATAAACATGCGATTCGCATTTACGTTTCGTTTTATTCATTGCAGGGCAATTCACGAAATGGCAACAGTCGTCGTTCTGGGTGGCGGAATCAGTGGCCTCGCCACAACATACTACCTTTCCACTCTTGGGAAGGAAGCCATAAAAAAAGTGAGACGTGTTCATGCCATCCGTGCATAAAAAGTTCCACCCTGCCGCACTACTCAAGAATCTCAACGAGTTAAATTTAGTCCATTGGGTCTGTGTGTACACGAACTCTTGCAGATCATGCAGCATAACCACATGCACCACCACATTCGCGTACATCAACGGGGTTCCGTCTACACAACAAGGTGCATGCATACATGTTAAGTGTAAATTGTTAGATTCAGTGCAAGTTGGCAAGTTGGCATTGTATGACTACCTCGTAGACCCGGTTTTGAATGCGTTTTGCACCCATTACTCTTGTCGTGTGCATGGTATGTGTTGCTTTCTGCTCCCATATTTTCACTCTGATGTCACTTTAGTATTTCATTAGTCTTGCAGTTGCTCATTGGGCATTTAATTCATTCATTAATTGTTCATCTTTTGTTGGTTCACACACTCAGTAGCTACTCGAAGTCTTCTCTTGAACTTCCACAGTTTGATCAGCACAAAAGCACTTACAAAAATCAGCAAGAAGCTATCCATGATTTGCTGTGATGTCTCACTCTAGCTCATAAGGATAGCGAAATTAAGAGCTCATTATATTTCGTTGCTATGGCTTGTGAACAGGATTATATATTGTGCCTCATCATATATGCCTCTATTCTTTTTCTTCATTATTCGAGAATGACATAGGCTGTATGCTGATGAACAAAGTTTATCGGAACTTTTATTTAAAAATAGGTGATTGGTTAAGATGCAAAATACACGCATACGGGGACATTGCCAGGGCATTACATTTCTGGGACAGTTCATTGTCTTCAAAATCCCTGAGATTTGTTTGTGGTCTAGGAAAGGGGAACTGTGCCTGTGATACCTGTGCAGATTAAGGAAAAAGACGCTCTCAGTAAGGTCCATTTATCATGTCATTATTTATAAAATATGCATTTTCCTTATTGAGAACAATGTGCAGTAATGAAGGTGCTGAAAGAGTGCCTGCATTGTGAAACAAGGAGCATATTTTCTCAAAAAGGTAGTGTGAAATATTGGGAGCAGATAAATTTTGTGATTCCCTAGCATTCTTTCCCCTTGTGCAAATTCTATTTCTGTGTGTACTAAAGGCCCTCCTCTTTTATGCTTTCCTGTTCTTGTTCTGCCCCTGCAAATACTGCACTTTTATTTTTTTGGTTTTACTATTAGCAGCACTTGAGAAATATGGCAGGGTTCAGGAAATGGACACTGAAGTACACATGTTGTTGAAACTGCCATATTTCTATCTATCATACCTTCCCTTACCCTCTTGGCATTTTGGTAGTGTGCTGGAAGGTGCAGGCAGGGCCCTTTGATGGGTTTACTGGTCTTGAAGAAACAGGACCACTATGAGAGCTGCCGGCATTGACTGTGGCAGATCTGCAGAAAGTTGCTGTTCTTGGTTTGAAAGAATTCTTGCACATGGATAGAGATTTTGTTAAAATGTCGTAAAAGAAGTTTTACTTTTATAAATTTAAGCACTAAGTTGAATACAGTTAATTAGGTATACTTATTCATTTCATTTTCAAACAGAACAGGCGTAATTTAGGCACAAGTTCTACACTTTCTTTCTTGTGGTCAATGCGTGCTCTCTAGGATAAGACGTGATCTTCTGATCTCGACCTCCAGCATGGAGGCATCTAAAAGCCTGGTAATGGGATGGCCTGTGTAGCATTCACAATGCTCGGATAATAATGCATTTTTGTGCTATTTCTGATGTTTGCATATGTAAACTTTTTTCTTCTATTGTAAAGGGGAGCCAGGTAACAATTGCATTTCACCTTTTGTGATGCAAAAGAATACATTGTTATGGAACACAAACCTTAAAGGCTGTCACTTAATATAACATGGAAAAAACCAGTCACACAAGACAAGGGACTATGAACCAACTGGCCCGCATTTCAACCCTTCTGCATACTTAATATGAATTTGGAAGCAAGGGGCTGACAAGGTTGCTTCGGACTTATGTGTTAGACAGTGAAGGAATAAAATATGCATTGCAGGTTTTGCTTATTGAAAGGTCCGGACGGCTTGGTGGTTGGATTCGATCCACAGCATTACCTGACGGCACAGTCTACGAACATGGACCCAGTTCACTGAATGCTGGGGGCGATGCAGGACGAAATTCCTTGCAGCTGGTGGGTATGCTGCATGCCATAAAAATTTCACTGCATGTTTCGATGAAAAAAATGCATGAGGTGAGCGTTTTGAACCTTCCCAGGCGGTAATTTAAAGAAATGTAAGCAAATTTCACTGTGAAACACAATGATTGTTTCACCCTGGTTTTGAAGCTATCGTAATAATGATGATTTGCAGTGGACAGTTAGGAGCACAGGTGACTGCTTTTGTCTAATGGAGTGCATACAAAAGAGGAACAGGTTTCATCGTGCCATCACTGGAACATTCTTAGTGTTGTAAGAGCAGGTGTGAGAATATGAAATCATGGGTAAAACACCACGGGGTGTCACGTAACCCAAGGAACCTGTAGAAATTTGTACCATCATGGAACAGGCTTCATCACCCAACCACGGAAACAATTGTAGTGTTGTAAGAGCAGGTGTGAGAGTTGGAAATTGAGAACAACCACGGGAGGCTTTTTTTTTTTTTTGGTTCCTCATGAAATGCTTTTAGACTTACCCACTGACTGAAGAGTAGAGAGTACACTGGTAATGGTAGCATCACTTTAAACAATGCTGAAAAAATACCAGGATTTCCTTTGCACTTAGGCATGAATGCAAAAGCAACTATGGCTTTTCTTTGCTGCCATCAGTGCAGCGAACCTTGTCCTCCTCGACCACTGGGTGATTTCTGCAGAGCAACACAGCTGAGGGAATTCAGTAAAAGTATTTTATGACATCAGATGTAACGTGGCTAAGTTTATGTGATCAATGTCACAAGATGCCGAGCTCTCATAGAAAAACATTCCAGATGCTGAAGGCATGCCATGCTTACCCCTTTTTCCAGCAGTTTAACAGAGTGCCATTTTCTTTAAACTTGACTACTCATATATAGTGGTGGTTCAACAGCACAAACACACACACAGACCAAGTAAAAGACGAGACACACAAACCAGCGCTGAGCTTACAACTGATTTTTTATTAGGAAGAAGCACGTCATATATTAACACACACAAAAAAATATATATATATGACGTGCTTCTTCCTAATAAAAAATCAGTTGTAAGCTCAGCGCTGGTTTGTGTGTCTCGTCTTTTACTTGGTCTGTGTGTGTTTGCACTGTTGAACCCCCACTATGCATCAACACCAGCTAGCCCAATCTGCAGTTCTTCTACTCATATATGCTGGAGCACAGGTATGGGATGAACTGGCTTTACTGTTGGCACTGAGCAGGGTGATAATAATTTGAAATGTTCTTTGAAAAGCATTACCAATGTATTGCATTAAGTTGTATGCAGCTATGTGAAAGTAAACACATCTGTTCACTTTTACAATTGCCCATGTTTGTGTATTGTAGATTTTTTACTTCTTTCTAAGGTGCCTGTTTTTCGTAGTATTACATACTGTTTCAACCTCCTAACCTTCAAAAGAAAAGGTCTGTAAGAAATTGACTTACCGCGTGATATTCCGGATGTACATGGGGCAACAGCATGCACAGGCAACCTGAGGTGTTTTATCACGTGTCAGTATAGTGGTGAGTGGTAAATGATATTTTGCCAGTTAGCCAAATATTTGATCCTGGCAAGTTGGACTGCTATTGCTATTGTTTAGTTGTTCGAATATTAGTAGAGGCTAAAAAGGTCAGCATTGTTTTTTCGCATATTGATTGCACAGCTTAGCACTGTCATTTGCAATTTTACTTATGTTTAATTATTTAGAATATGCATGGAATATGAAGCTTTTATGTTTTTTTTTCTTCTCTTACCACGAAATTATGTTAATTGGTTGCCTCAATATTATGTGACATAATGTGCTGTGTGGATCATTGCAGGTTCAGGACCTCGGCTTGTCTGAGTATGTGTTGGCAGTTCCAAGGTCATCACGTGCAGGTTTGTTATTTATTTACCTGTCTGTTCATCCTCAACTACTCCAACATTTGCAGCCGTCACAGAAGTTCTAAAGAAAAATGTGGGCTTCTTGAAGTCATTAATTCAATTCTCTGTTTCATGTCCTTTATGATTTCTGAATGAACATATGAAGTCTGTTGCGAAGAATTATGCTTGTGAGGAAAGTGAGCAGTCATTTCTATCATAACGGCAGCTTATATTCTGTCTTTATACTTTTGCACAGAGCTGCAAAACCTCAGGTTGCGTGAGCTGATGAGGAAGGTGAATATGACCCTCCGCAGCATGTTGAAATAATGATGCTTCGTTACTTGAGTACATATAATGTACCACAAGCACTTTTAAGAGGATTGCTGCGAAAATATATTGGAAAGAGCGACAGCAATGTCAGAGTGGGGAATTACATTTTGTTCTGATTATCATACACCTTGGTATGCACCGTAAATTCAATGACTCTACATGCATTTGGTGAGACGAAGTATAGCTTCTTCTCTATGCTTCACAGATTTAAAGAATGATCTGATTAGGCAAGTTGCCTTGGAGTGTATCGAGAGACTAATTGGAAAAGATAACAGAAGAGGTGAAAAATTATAGAATAACAGATTTGGAGGCTGGTTGAGTACGCATGTGACAATTTTTTTTAAGAGTGTAACTGCCTCGGCGCTAATCTAAGACACTGTGACACAGAGCAGGTTTTTTTGTTTGTGCAAGTATACTGCAGGCCTTTTTTGGGGGCCAAGCAGGAGTGGTTACAATGAATTGTACAAACAATAAACAGACATCACAGTCACTTGGAAAACAACAGTGAAGGAATACTCTGGGATGTGTGGAACAATGCTATTGACTGAAATAAAAAGACAATCAAATAGATAAATGACAAATGCACTTTTGCAGTTTTTGTACACAATTCACAGAAGTGTCGACAGCACAACAGTTTGCTGCCATGGCAGGCAAACGATTTCAAAGGACGATTGCACATGGGAACAGAGAATATTTATATGAATTAATGCGACACCTTGGTTGTCGCATTGTTTTTTTGTGGTTAGCATGTGCAGAATGTTTGAATGGATCATGAAGGCAAATCGATTGGGATATTTGAAATGCCCACGATAAAGCTGATATAAGACTTTTAGTCTGGAAATTGTTCTGCATTGGGTGGGTGTTTAAAAGTTGGCGTTTGAAGGTAAGGGTTTGGAGGTTATGGAAGCTATGTGAAAAATCTAAAGGGATAAGTACCACCTGTACTTGACCTTTATTTATTAATTTCCATCTAAAATACATGGAACTTCTTCTGTGTTAGTGTGACTCATGCCATTTCTATTGACCCTTCAACCTGTAATTTGTGATGAAGGGTGTTGTCAGTACGTAGTACAATCCAGGAGCGGGGCTCTAAAAGAAGGTACTTGTTCTTGGAAATGGTAATATTTAGAGGGAAGGGTTGGAAATCTTATTGTTGATGCTAACCCATTATTTATTCTGAAAGAAACTGCATGTGATGACAGATATTAAAACCTGGATATCTAGAACAATTGGCGGTTTTTGTTTTTTTTTTCGCAGTCTGGAAACCAGTGAAGCAGGTGTAGGGTGGAAGAAATGAAGTGCACAGTCATAGTCCTGATTGGTGTGTGTTATTTTAATGCAAGAAACCATTACATATACATATATCAGAAGGATAAAAACATGAAATTCAGGCACTCCACTTTTTTCGGAGGCCTCAAAATCAATATGGTGTGCAAATTCTGCGCCTCTTTTCTTGATACTGATAATGATGCCCATGCAGTCTGCTTGCAAGTGGCAATGCTTCAACAGTTTCGCATGTTAGCTTGCTTGCTTCTCATATAGTAGTTTAAATTGTCACTTTTAGAACAAAGGTCTGCAGTTGCACTGCTAGCAATGTTAATATGATGCTGTGCTCTAGCAAACATTGCTGGAGTGCTCCTGGAACTACTATTCAAGGTTATGACTCGACGGCCCAAAGCAAGTTTTGCTATGTGACAATGGGATTGAGTCAGCCACATTTTCCATTTGGTGAGCTACCTGGTTTTGATAGGCTTTCTCACAACCAGAGAATCGGAGAGCTAAAAGATTGGAATTTGAACGCTTTAATACTTTGCAAATAAAGATAAACTTGTCCTTAACTGAAATCCTATTTGATCAACCAAAGTCTCACAATTCCTCTTAGACACAATAGATTTCACTCGGACCAGTACAGAAGCAGCTTAGAAAAGCCGCTTTTTTTATCCCTAGAAATTTGGATGGGTGCATTCAAGCTAATGCTCTCTTTCGTCCAGCAGAATAGCATCTGCCAATAGAAGTATATACCGTGTCATATTCCCTACCACTTGTTTTAGTGTGTCTATTGCCTTCTCTGTGACAGAAGTCAGCATCACTGTTTTCTTAATGAAGCTTGTCATTCTCGTTTAATGTTGCCTGCAGTGGTAGTCACACTTTTTCCTGTTTTAAACATCTTTGGCAATTGTAATGAGCAGTTGTTTCATGAACAGCTCTGCATAAAATTTTAGTGAAGAAATCTCTTTTAATGACGAAATTCTTTGCGTTGCAACTTGAAAAGTTATTTCTTACGAGTCATGTATTCTTAACATGAATACTACTTGCTACATTTAGAACTCAAGATCTGTAGTCCGATTGTTAGGTGGCCAGTAATTTGAAAGCCAGTCTTTACTGTCCTCATGTGCTTACAGGGCAAGAGCAGCTGGTCCTGAGCAAGGGCCGTCTCACTCCACTGCCTGGCAGCTTCAAGGAGCTGCTCTGGCCCGGTCACATCTTTCGCACGCCCCTACTTTTGCCATTGCTCAAGGACCTGTGGCTGGCTGGTCGACCCAGCATTGGCAGTGACGAGAGTGTTTATGACTTCTCACGAAAGCGATTCAACAAGGAAGTACGAACAGCTGGCACATTTTTTACTTGTTATTTACTCGTATAGTTGTAAACAGGGCATCACTGCAATGGTTGGAAAGGCATCGTAGTCTTAATGTCAACTGATGCAGTTTTTCTTCAGAGACTTGGTGGCTAGCCTGTGTGTGTGTGTTCTTGTTTCATTCAGAAACTCTTAATGAGAGTTTTGATGTATGGATTTATCTACATCGAGTGAATCTTGTGTGCTGACATGTCTAAGCAGAACTATGCTTTATGTTGTTCAATTTCTTGTTCATCCTTGTTACTACATTCTTCAGTTCATTAGATTTCTCTTTCTAGATATTTGTTTCAAGAATGTGCATACATGATGTGGCCACATTGAACAGGTTGCAGACTACATTATGGACCCACTGACACGCACCCTTTGTGGGGGTTGCTCCAAGGAGATCAGCTTCCGATCATTGCTGCCCAAAGCGTTTCAAGCAGCCTTGACTCACGGCTCAGTGTTAAAGGGCAAGATGGAGCAGGTAAGGGCCATGGTTATACTATTTGGTGGGTGCCTTGCTCAGTAGTACACGGCACTGTCACTACTAGTCCAGTTCCAGACAAAAATACTAAGGCTTTGTTGGGTGTAAGTACACACTAGATCTGCATCAACGAAATTCATTGCCAGCATTATTTTGAACAAGAAATGCTTAGAGGCCATGTTATTTTGGTTTCAATGGGCGACTTCAATAGGAGAAAAGCTGAAGGTACTTCCAGTGCACAAAGGTGTAGACAAATAGAGAAGGAGATGAACACAGTGCTGACTTTGTATGAATGTGTATTGAGCAGTGCTTTAAAATTTATAGTTTCATATCTCTGCAAAATATAAGCAAACAAAAGCAAACAAAACAGTATGCCGCACTCTTGTCACAGTGTGCGTCATCTCGCTTCCTGCAGGTTTGTGAATTCTTTTTTGAGGAGTGAGGTAAAGGAGCAAGAAGGAGAGAGAGGTAAATAAATGTAGCACTGACACATGTGTCCCTATATTATTTGATTCCCTCAGCTTACGATAATTTCTCTTGTGATGTGTCTTGGCTTCTGCCATTTAGAGCGCACACTGGCGGGGAGCGTGTAGTTACTGCAAGAATTCTGACATGAAACCAGCTAGCCCTGCAGGGTACAATTATGAACAAAATTAATTTGCCATTGAAGTCACAGAACAAGTTACGACTTTCTTTTTAGCTCTCTGGTTTGTAGCTGGTATCCACCCACTTGTTCCTGCAGAACTGGAAGGACAAACAGGAATTCAACATGCTTAAATTGGAGGCCGGCGGGGCTGAAAGCTTGCTTGCCCGTTCCGCTGACTGGTCCACATGGAGCCTTCGCCGTGGCTTACAGCAGCTGTGTGACACTCTCGCAGAAAAACTGGATGCAGCGCCTAATGTCCACGTGTTTGTCAATGAAGCCAACGTGTCTCTGAAACCAAGTTCAGATGGCCAGATCCTGGTGAGTGTCGGGCAGGGGAGTTAAAGTGCGAAGGGTAGGTTGTGCTTACCCCGTACGGAATCATCAAGCCGCCGTATAGTTCCCTGCAGGGGTTTTGCTAGTGCATTAGGCACATTCTATTTTTCAGCAGAATGCTTGCACAAGAAGAGTTACAAAATTAAAGCCTTGCAGCTTCAACATGCATTAAAATGTATATAAAATTTTACATTGGCACTTCTGAGGACGCTGCTGTTTAGAACAGTGCAGGAATGCTGTCGCCAAGTTTCAGTTTAATGGTCTTAGTAGCCGTTATGGTACTGGTTAGAATCATGTAGCCTGAAAATGTCAATGCTGCTAGATTAATGTGTCATGAATTTATTCTTTGTTTGCTCATTTAAATTTTCTGTTGGCGTCAGTTTGAAGTCTTTACACGACACGGAAAAACAGACAGGAAAAACGGAAAAAACAGGAAAAAACAAAAAGGAAAAACAGACAGAAAAGGTGAACATGCTGTTGGGCTGTTAACTGAAGCTGTTTCTGGCTTCTAATTATATAATGCATTATACATTATCATTTGTAATTTGTTCACATACCCTTAAAGACCCTTTGAGACGTGCATTTCAAAGTGACTGATTACAGTAGAACCTTGTTGACATGTTTTATGAAAAATGGGGAGAAAAGATGTATTGTCACGACCTGAGGAGCAGTGCAGGTTGGCGTTGGGGAGAACCCAGGACTGAGAGCTTTTAATTAGAGAGCCATAGCGCCTCGAGAGCCAACCACCGCTTTGTCGTCGTTTCGACTAAGCGTGGAGGCCGCGCGGCGTTTTAAGCACGTGGTGTTATTCCCCTCCGCAAAAGCAAACATCGTCTCGATGTGGAGTGGGTTATGTACAGGGAGAGAGGAAGGAAAAAAAAACGAAAAATAGGGGTGAGGTGAACTATACATCTGGTGCTAGTTGAAAGGTGAGGAGAGTCAAGTTCGCACGTGGGGTAAGGAGATAAAGGTACAAAACACAGCGTGCACACAGCGTTCAGTCACGCGAAAAGTACGGTTTTAGGTGCACTACATGAACGACTTCAGGCCGTCGACGCTGACGGCCGGCGACCACAGTTCCATCGGGAACAACTTCGTAGCTGACGCTGTTCAGGCGGCGCACCATACCTGGTCACCCGGCTCGTAGTGCACGTCCCTGTGCCGCAGGTCATAGTGTCGAGCATCGACGGATTGCTGGTCCCTGATGTTCAAGCGGGCCAGCTGACGGGCTTGCTCTGCTTGTTCCATGAAGCAGCCTGCTTCAGGGGTTACCTCTGCATCGCTGTACAGGAGCATTGCGTCCAACATCATGTGGACCTCTCTACCATAGACAAGACGGAACGGGGTAAACTGGGTGGTTTCTTGCGTCGCTGTATTATATGCGAAGGTGAAGTACGGCAAGATCTGATCCCAAGTTTTATGTTCAACGTCAACGTACATCGAGATCATGTCCGCTAATGTTTTGTAGAGCCGTTCCGTTAGACCTTTGGTTTAGGGATGATACGCTGTTGTTGGTTGATAAGCTGTATGGCTGAGCGTTAAGACGTCACGTAAGAGCCGGGCTGTAAATGACTTGCCTCGGTCAGTAATGATGGTCGATGGGGCGCTGTGTCTAAGCACGATGTAGTGCATAAAGAAGTGGGCAACTTCGGCGGCAGTACTTCGCGCAAGGGCCTTCGTTTCAGCGTAACGGGTCAAGTAGTCTGTGGCGACTGCGATCCACTTGTGGCCGGTCAACGAGAGAGGGAATGGCCCCAGAAGATCCATGCCGACTTTGTCGAATGGTATTTGTGGCGGCTCGATGCACTGAAGCAGTCCAGGAGGCTTGAGCGCCGGTTTTTTCCGCCGCTGGCATTGCCGGCATGTCCGGACATAGCGCTTGACGCGTGTAGTGAGCTGGGGCCAGTAGTAGTTCTGCCGGATTTGAGACAAGGTGCGTGTGACACCAAGGTGGCCGGAAGTCGGTTCATCATGGCAGGCAAGGAGAACTTCTTCCCGTAAATCAGACGGTATGACGAGCAGGTAAGTTGTTGGACTGGAAGTAGAGTTCTTTTTATAAAGCACCCCGCTCGGGAGGCAGAACAATGATAGCCCACGAGCCAGGTACCGTGGTACCTCAGGGTGCCCGCCTTCTAGATGTTCTATGAGCAGACGCAGCTCGGCGTCGGCACGCCATCTGGAAACGAGCTCAGACGTGCTGACCGCTCCAAGGAAGCGATCGTCGTCGATGGTGTCTTGTGGAGGAGGTTCGACGGGAGCGCGTGACAGGCTATCAGCGTCGGTGTGTTTCTGGCCGGACTTAAAGGTGCCAGTGAAATCGAATTCTTGCAGGCGTAACGCCCAACGTGCGAGGCGGCCGCAAGGGTCCTTTAAATTTTTCAGCCAGCACAGCGCATGGTGGTCGGTCACGACGCAAAATGGTCTGCCGTACAGGTATGGGCGGAACTTAGCTGCTGCCCAGGCTACCGCTAAACATTCTTTTTCGGCGGCAGAGTAGTTCAACTCAGCGCGCGACAGTGCACGGCTGGTGTAGGCAATTACTTTGTCGACACCGTCTTGCCGCTGGACGAGAACGGTGCCAAGACCGACGTTGCTCGCATCTGTATGTACCTCCGCGTCGGCCTCTTCGTCGAAATGTGCTAGGATTGGCGGCGATTGGAGTCGGCGTTGTAATTCGTTGAAGGCAGTTTGCTGTTCATTGTCCCAGGAAAATTATGCATCATCCCTGGTTAGGAGCATCAGAGGGCTGGCAAGCTGGGCGAAGTTTCTAATGAAGCGACAATAGTAAGAGCACAGGCCCAGGAAACGTCGGACTGCTTTTTTGTGAACGGGGACCGGAAAGGCAACAACAGCAGCAAGCTTCTCTGGGTCAGCTCGGATTCCATCAGCACTAATGACGTGCCCGAGAAACTTCAATTCGGTGAACCCAAAGTGACATTTTTGGTGGTTTGAGGGAAAGGTTGGCGGAATGAACGGCTTCGAGGACAGTTCTGGAGCGGTACAGACGTTCCGTGAACGTTGCGGAAAAAATAATGACATCGTCAAGATAAACAAGACGTGTCTGCCACTTCAGACCTATGAGGACGGTGTCTATCATTCTTTGGAAAGTGGCCGGAACGCAGCAGAGCCCGAATGGGAGGACGCGAAACTCGTAGAGCCCGTCCGGTGTGATGAAGGCAGTTTTCTCACAGTCCCTCTCATCGACTTCTATCTGCCAATAACTGCTCCTGAGGTCTACTGAAGAGAAGTATTTGGCTTGACGAAGACGGTCGAGGGAGTCATCGATACGCGGCAGCGGATACATGTCTTTCTTTGTCACACTGTTAAATTAGAGAAAACCCAGCACCAAGACCATGCAAACCACAAAGACGAACGACAACGAGACACAATTCAAGTATGCGCCAACTAGCCCAAAAAGAGGTGTTAATCACACTGTTAAGTTTCTTATAGTCGACGCAGAATCGCAGTGTTCCGTCTTTCTTCTTCACGAGGACGACAGGAGACGACCACGAGCTGCTTGACGGTTGGATAACGCCGTCCGTGAGCATCTCTTCGACCTGTGTTTGTATAGCATCTCGTTCCCGAGGGGACACACAATAGGGCTGCTGATGGATGGGTCGAGCTCCTTCATGCGTGATGATGCGATGTTTAACTATCGACGTTTGTCGCACCTTAGATGACGACGTGAAACGCGCACGAAACTCCCGCAAGAAGTCCTGGAGTTGCCCCTTTTCAGCGGATGACAGGCCCGGATTTATGTTGACATCGTTGAGTGCTTCTGCGTCACCTCCAGGTGTGCCCTCCTCGCAAGCAAAGCATTCGGCCACTTCCTGAACATGGTCGACGTAAGTGATGGCTGTGCCACAGAATAGATGTCGATGCTCATTGCAAAAGTTGGTAACAAGGACCTCTGTCCAATCGTCATGAAGGCAGCCAAGGCCTCGTGCCACCGCAATTCCCTTAGTGAGTATGAGAGAGACATTAGGCTCGACAACCCAGAGTCCCCGATGTGGCTCGTCACAAGTAACTCTATCGAGAATGCTGGCACATGGGGGCACCGTAACATTATCGTCAGCGACTCGCAGGGCGGACCGAGAACCCTGGTGTGCCGGCTTTGCTGTGACCATTTTGGTAGAAAACATCACCAAGCGATTCGGGAGGTCTATTATAGCACTGTGCTCGCGAAGAAAGTCGATGCCAAGGATGACATAGCGAGAACATTCGTGCAGAACAAGAAAAATGGCGACGAAGGTGCAGCCTCGAACCGTAACCCGGGCCGCACACATACCGAATGGTGAGACAACATGTCCGCCGGCCGTACGTATGTCGGGGCCTTCCCACGGTGTCGTCACTTTTTTCAGGGAAGTCTCCAGCCGCCCGCTAAGGATGGAGTAATCTGCGCCCGTATCGACCAACGTGCTGACCTTAGTGTCGACGAGAACAGGGATGTCCAAGGAGATTTTGCCTTCAGCGCGGCCTGTCTATAGCTATTGGGAGTGACTCAATCGGTGCAGTGGCGGAAGCTGATCGGCGACTGGGGTTGCAGCGTCGGGGTGATTCGGGTGACGTGTGGGGGAAAATCGTATGGTGATGCGGCGTTCGACGTCGGGGCGAGTCGGTCGGTGCGGCGGTGGAAGCTTTGCGGCGGATCGGCGTTCGGCAGCCTCGCCTCCAAAGGTCGCCGGAGCTAGTTTTCCCGATGAGGGCTCGAGGAACCACGTTGTGCTGAGGCATAACGGGACTCGGAAGGTGAAAACCGGCGTGGAGAAGGCGAGCGCGACTCGCGGCGGGGAGACGGGCAGCGGGGAGGAGGCAAAGAACTACGCTGGCGGGCGACATACTCGGCGATGTCCTGAGGGTGCTCTCCAGGTCGTGGACGGGGACTGTCCAGAGAAAATCCGCGTAGACCCATTTTGCAATATGCGCACCGCCGGTAGAGATGGCCGGCTTCACCACAGTGGTAGCAGAGTGGGCGTTGATCCGGAGTGCGCCAGAGATCAGTCTTCCGCGGCGCCTGGCGTCGGTCGGCCCAGTAAGGAAGCGGTTGAGCAGCATGCACCGTGACCACTGGAGGGTTGTGAGGCGAAGGCCCAGGAAATGGGGCTGGGCGGTGCACAACGTCTGCGTACGTGACTGGCTGAACAGGGGCCGGGTACGGCACGGGAACGCATGGGGCTGGTTGCGGTGCCGGCACGACCGGAGCGGCTTGTGCCCTGAGTGCTTGCTGAACTTCCTCGCGGATGACGCTGGTAACGGAATCGATGCGAGGGGCAAATGTTCCTTGAAGGTGCTGCAGCTTCTCGCGGACCACGGAACGGATGAGTTCACGAAGGGAGATCGGATTCATCCCGGGATCGGAGTCGAACCGATCCAAAGTGGACAGCGTCGGAACTAGACGCAGTTGCCGGGCATCGGCCAGAAACTCCGCGACAGTGTTGGGTGGGTTCCGTACGAGGCCGGAAAAGAGCTGGTCTTTTACGCCGCGCATCAGGTGCCGCAGCTTTTATTCTTCACTCATGGCCGGATCGGCGCGATGGCAAAGACGTGTCACATCCTCTACGTACATTGCAACACCCTCATTTGGGAGTTGAATTCGAGAGGTCAGGGCATGCTCCGCACTCTCCCGGCGGTCGTTGTTGGTGTACGTGGTCAGGAGCTGACGTCGGAAGTCTAGCCACGTAGACAAGGTAGCCTTACAGTTCTCGAACCACATGCGGGCAGAGTCTTCAAAGCTGAAATACACGTTACGCATCTTGGTCGCGTCGTCCCAGCAGTTGAAGGTCGCAACCCGTTCATAGTGGCCCAGCCAGTCCTCGGCATCCTCGAACTGGCCACCGTGAAAGGGCTTAGGTGTTCGTGGGGTCTGAAGGGTCAGATAGGTGGGGCGGGCCGAAGGTACAGTCATAGTCACGGCGGGCAGTGGCGCCGCCATGAGCGGAGTGAAAGCCGAGGGTGCGCCGTCACGAGAGAAGACCTCAGGGGACAGCCCTCAGATCCTCCGGCTGGCACGATGGACAGGGGTGGTCACAAGAGGTGGGCGCATAGAGTCTTCCGCAGGAGAATGGAGCATCGGTCGCACCTCCATTAGTGTCACGACCTGAGGAGCCGTGCAGGTAGGCGTCGGGGAGAACCCAGGACTGAGAGCTTTTAGTTAGAGAGCCAGGGTCCAGGTCACAGAGCCAGAGCGCCTCAAGAGCCAACCACCGCATCGTCGTCGTTTCGACTAAGCGTGGAGGCCGCGCGGCGCTTTAGGCACGTGGCAGTATTATCAGGGAAAACATGTAATCCAAAGCCACATAATTTTGAAAAATAAATAACTATCGAATAAAGTACAAAGGCATTTATTGAGAATCCCACTTATTAAAAAGGCTGATTAGCACTTCTTGGCACAATGTCTGAAAAGCTCTTTTTTTTAGTACTCGCAGAATTCTGTTTGTATTTGCATTGTCATTGGTGCGGAAGAAACTTACCAACACATCTGGTCAGCTGAAGATGATGCAAAAATAACTTCCTTGTTAATTTTGGATGCTTCATTCCCTTGCACTGTTGCACTGAGGGAAAGCCATCGTGGTGGCTGACTGTTGCAATGTTCTTGCTCTTCGTGAAATGGGCGACTAAGACTTGGACATGAGCAAAAAAAAAACAAACAATAAAGTGTCTCCGCATTCCCCAGACTCCGCCCGCCCCTGTTGTTTGCTTTGTATGGTTCTCCCCATGCACATGAGTACTGCAGAGAAGCCATGATGGCAGGTGACTACCACTGCATCTTGGCTGCAAGTCGCATGCCCTTGGGTTTGGCCCACTTGTATATTTGCACATGTCCGGTTGGTTGCAGAGCACATTATACGACCAGAAGTTAACAAAATTTTGAACTTTTTAGCCTGGAATCGTGTTGTCTGGAAACGTATTAATCGCAAGAAAAATAGTGTTATTCTATGGGATATGTTTATTGTCCGTGACTTTGAGCATGTGTACTGGGAACTTATCTCAACAAGGTTTCACTATAATCAAGAAACAAATGTGAAACATAACAAGGAAGCAAATGTCAAATATAATCCGTCCTGAAATGGAGCAAATAGCATAAAAATTATCCTGTCTCAATTGAATTTCAGATGATTTGTAAACTGTGATAACGCAAACAAAGAGCAGGCCTGCAGTTTTAAAAGGTTGGTTATTTGTGTGCGTGCTGAAAAGTTAGTAAAGGTGATCAGAACAGTGATATATAGCTTGGCTGCTTTGTAAATGCTGAAAGAACTTTTTTGCAGACATACCTGTGCATGTGCTTTGAGTGACTCACTGTGCATATTTTGTCCCTTTGATCCAGCTGTCATTTGCAGAGTTGGCCATGCCTGTGGACTACATTTTCAGCTGCATTCCAGCACGCAGTAAGCAACATTTATGGTCTAACCATTTTTGGTATTTTTTGGTATTTCCCTTCTTTGCCCAGGTGCCCCAATATTGTTTTTTTGGATTGGCAGAAACAAGATTTGTATTCTCATCGAGCACATATATCTCCGTATCTGCAGGAAAAATAAAAAAACCATGTCCTTGTAGTTAATTTTAGAACCTGTTGGGCTGGAATCCTGCCGTACCCACAGAGAGCTTGGTACAGTGTACTACTAGTACATTAAAATAAAATGGTGGCTGCTAATGTAAAGTAACATTGAAAGGCAGTTTGTTGCTTAATATTTTATGGGGCAGAATTCAAATCTCCAGTGTAATATAATGCCTAAATAGTGGAAGGGCAAGCTGATGGTGTGTGTTTTTAGTTCCCTTTGTTGCACAGTGTTGTGATAGCTGTCTAATCATTTAATGAGGGCACTTGAAGGGGCACTGGGTACAACTCCATCCAATTGCTGTTATCAGTAAGAATTGATTCTCTCCCTTTTTCAGGGCATGTTAACATTTGTCTGGCAGCAAAAGACTCATCCTTATTAGGTTTAAGAATCTTCCCGCCAATCGATTCAAACTCATGACGCCCTTAGCAAAAAGTTTGGGTTGCTGCCACTTTGAAGTGAATGGCAGTGTAGCATAGCCTCTGGGATCTGCGCCTGAAAATTGGTGCCGATGCACACATTTTACTAGTGAAATCTGTCGATGATGGCGACACCTGTATTGCATATTTAGTCTTTTCTACCTCCATTTTGGGTGAGAGTGATCTCTTTCTTATTAGAATGTGGTACACCATCGATGCATGCCAACTTTTGTTTTCCCTCGGTGTTCCTTTAAGATTAGTTTTATGCAACAATGAAGCTGGAGCATAAATCTGAGTTTTTAATGTGCAGAGCTGTCCCAGCTGCTGATCCATGACTGGCCAGAGCTTGCTCAATCACTGCTGTCCATACCATCTGTTCACCTGGCTATCGTCAACTTGGAATTCAAGGGCCAGGTGCTCTCCCATGAGGCAAGTTGATTTTTCATTGCAGGTGTTGTGAGAAACTTGATCAATATCTTTACTCACATCAAGGCAAAGAAGAACCATCTTCCTGTTCTCCTGGTTTTTGTTGCATTAATTGGAACTCCTGGCACTATGGAAGCTAATCTTGTGAGGATGCTATCAGTGCTTTAGCTATGTTAATCCTGGTGTTTTAGGTGTATGATATCTTTTGCTATTCTGTGTGCAGTTGAGATTGTGGTTTGATGGGGGAGAAATGCCAAGGTCCCATATACTGAGAGTTTGGCTCATGTTAAAGAACTGCAGGAGGTCAAAATTAACCCATAGTCTCTACTACAGAGTGCTTCATAAATTGGATCTTGTGGTAGTCTGTGAAAATTAAATAAATAGGATTGTTATGCAAAAAGAAAGGAAGAAGTTCAAATTTAAGACTATTAAAACTTATCATGTTGTTTGAGCATCCCAGTAAATGTATTTCATGTATCACATGCCACATGTTGCCACCCACAGACTGAAAGGCATGTATGCACAAAGTACATCCACCGTTGACTTGGGGCTTAAAAACTCTGGGGCCACATTTTTGAACTGACACGGTGTCACAACGTGCGTTATCGCGGCACAGAGATGGCGAGATATTGGCACCTTGCGCATTGCTTGTGGCGTACAAAAAGGCGTGTGGTGTGTCTGCCTATGAAGTTGGTAACAGCTATGCTGCAGAGGGAGGGAGATAAGAGAGAGATATACACGGCTACCCTGCTGGGCACCTTCAGAATCTTCGGAGCAAGATGGAAAGCAAAAATTACAAAAGGCACGCAAATAGCAGCCGCTGTGGAATACACTGAGAAAAAAAGAGACCGTGAAAAAAAGAAAACTGAACCAATACTATTTTCAGGTACGATAATGTGAGCTTGTTTCATGCTCTCGGCTTTCAGCTCACCTTATGCATAGTGCAAAAATGCTCTGTTTGCAATTGTCCTCACTCTGAAAGGCTTTATAGTTAATTTCATGTAACATGTATATGGACACCTCAAGCATGCTTACATGTCTTTGTTAGGGGGAACCTCTGTTATGAACCTCAGATAAGACGAACAAATTTTTTGATCCCTCCAAGTTCTCCTTAGAGGGAGGCTACTGTATATTTAATTATTTTTTCATGTTGGAGCAATATACAAATTTGTGATGCCAAACTGCCATTGTGAGGAAATGTGCCATGTGCAGATTTTTTACTCTGTGCTTATACAAAGCAGGTACGAGCTGGAAATATTCAAGAAAATTAGATGTCTAGAATGCAGCACCACGAAAGTGTGTGTCATGAGCACACGGCCGGTCTTTGATAGTTGTCATGAGCATTGTATAGCTGTAAATTGGAGCTGAGGAGATAAAACGATGCATAGTAGTGTGGTTGTCCTGTGTTCACATGGAAATTGTCAACGTTGTTGTGCTTTCAGTTGTCAGGCTTCATGGTGCCCTCCTCTGAGGTGCCGCACTTGCTGAACGTGAACTTTGACTCCTGCTGCTTCCCTGAACACGATGGGCAGTACGACACAAAGACACGTATCACGGTGAGCCTTTGTCTTCAAACCAGTTTTGGATGTCCTGCATTTCTTTAGTGCTAGTTACAATAGCCATGTATTCTACATGCGGACAGTACAAATTCTAAAGTGCTGTTACAGTTGCTAACTACAATTTAAAATATGACTTGTTGACAGCCGGATTACCCAACACATAGAATAGATTTCCCTTTACACATTTGCTGTAGAAGCTACTAAATCGCTGAAAAAGGCTACAGGCAGCAATGTACCAAAGACTTAGAACTACCAGCTGAGGACGCTTTTGAAATTACTATGTGGCATTGATCATCTGTTCTTTGTAATTTGATTAATTATATTCATAACAGGTGGCAGGAACATTTGTCATTGTTTAAGATTTCTTGCATGAGAACTGCTGTATACAATTTATACAATGTTTACCTATTATTTATTTGTGATTTTATTTCTATACCACAACCCATAGGGTTTTATTTGCCTACCAGATTCGGTACCCAACTGTCCCCGGATGGGTGTCCCTTGTTGTCGGAGTATATATAACGGAACGAATGTATAGATTGTAGATGGCGCTATAAGTCTCAATGTGAGATGTGCTGTTTTCTAGTTGCTGCCACAGATGGCGCTGTGATCTCATGGTGGTAGCAAGCCCATGAAATCTTGAAACGTGATGAGTAGTTGCTGCCACAGATGGTGCTGTGATCTCAGGGTGGTAGCAGACCCCACGGAATCTCGAAACGTGAAGAGTAAGAGCTAATGCTTTTAAAATCGTTTGACTCATCCAGAGGTTCAGTTATCATATGCTTCCCCAAAAAGTGTGAGAAGCGCTTTCATATTGACCTAAACTTATTTAGTGTAATGCTAAGTTATGATTGTCTGCTTCTGACATGAAAATTATGGGGCAGCGACAGTTTTTCACATTTCCGTCAAATGATTTACTGCATGCATACTATCAGTAATACCAAAGCAGAATTACTGCAAACGTGTAAAAGCCTCTGTGGCCTCTTTCATGGTGCAACGCAGTAGCGTTGGTATGTGTCCTTGTGAGTGGCATCGTCGCATGTGGGGAGGCTTCACTACACAAGCCGCAAACAGCACCTAGTAAGTGCACAGTTTTGGTGCGCTGAAAAAAAAGTGGAGGAATCACACAGACAAAAGCTAGAGAACACGTGTTGCCACCAAAACGGTGAGACACCTTTCAAAATGCAGAAGAAAAGACCCGAAATGTGCCAATTGGCATTCAAAATTGCACGCAACTGGGCTTGGATGGCTGACTGATGTGTGGCCAATGACCAGCATCTCCGCAAGCTGGTGGCGGAGCTCTGAAAAAGAAAACTACTCTGCCAGATTGTTTCCCCGCTTAGTAACACATAGAACATCAGAGGTTTATCGTCAGCTATGCACCATGCGATTCAGGCTTGAGTTTGGATGCCTGGAAAATTGCTTGCTGTGTGGGTCATACCTTGACACGGTCCCACTTCGGGAGCGGGTCCGAATTAGCCAGTGCAGGCACAGTGGCATCCTGGTTAACAGGTGTCCCGCGGTATAAAATTACTAATAAGGGAGCAAGTACTCATTGGCATCCACCCAAGCGCAGCCATACGGCTACAAAGGAAATCTATACAGCTTTCTCAAAAACTTTGCAGTTAAAGAAAAATTCGTCCTGGTCCGGGGTTCGAACCCAACCAGTATAGAATTACATGTGCATTGGCAGGGGCCATGCTGGCACTCCAAATCATCTGCTTTACCGAATTGACGGGGGTCAAATTAATGAGGTTTTACTGTACCAGCGAATGTAGCAGCATCTCAGCAGCTGCTATTCTGCTCGATGTTGAGAAAGTGTGCAGTATGGTTTATATCTCGCAGTTTTTGAAAACATACACTTAACAGCAATCACAACTTCAGCGGCAGTTCTGTTCCCAACAGCAGATATTTCCAGGTGGCAGCAGCATGAAGTAAATATGTAGCATCTCTTCTCTTCTCAAATCAACTACTCCTCGTAAACAGCAGCCACTATCCTATGCTCTACATGGGCTTGTTGGGAAGGAACTTGAAAGTCAATGTCCGTGTGAAGAATTTGTAGAGTGAAAGTCATGAAAACAGGCACTGTTGTGGTATGAAATCTACTACTGTCTTTATTGCGGAGGTATGTGAGCTGTACTCTTTTTGTTTTCAGGAAGTAGTTTTAATTGCTAATTTCAGTCAAGCACATGAGGGGTCCCTCATGTTTTGTCAAAGTCTTCCGAAGCTAAGGAACAAAATCTTGGATATGATCAACAACTAACATTCATGAATATGGCGCTTTCTTGCAACTGGGCTTTTCAGGTCATGATGGGAGGCCGCTGGTTCAAACAAACTTTCGGAGAGGTTGACAGCGCTGATCCAGATGCCATTTTGGAAGCCGCCAAGGAGGCTGCTCGGAAGTACCTACAAATTGAGGAGCCACCCGTTAGGCACCATGTCAATATACTCAAGGTGCGTACAGAGTGCTGTTATTGCAAAGGGGCACTGCGCAGTAATCATGGAGCTCACAAAGGCACGAGTTTTTGTGCAAGTGGTACAGGTACCGTAACTGTGCAGTGGCATCTGCTCTGGGGCCTGGTTTTTTACATAGCTTCTGAGAGAGTGCTCGAAGGCCAACTGCAATGAAAATTTTCACCCCGTAGAGAGACCTTTTCTAGTTCTGAAATCCTAAAAACAAGAGATTGGCTTTTGTAATAGGAGTGAGTGCAGTAGCAATTGCTCGCAAAAATTCCCTTTTTTCAAGCCAAACCTCGAAACGTGTGTTGCTTGTGCATTTGACTGCGCATGTGTGTTCGCGCCTCCAACGGCTACAGAGTGTTTCGCCATGGTAATTGCACCTGAAATTTTGAAAAACTTTACTAAAGTACCAAATCTGGGACTGTAAAGCTGCATCTTAGCTTCCAGTGTTTCGTTCCACATTGTCCATAATATGTTCACTCTAATCAGCTGGCTTGAGGAGAGACCCAGTTTTCCGCACCTATGTCACATCCAGTAACCTGCCTAACTATGCGATGCCACCAAGTGAATGTGTCATCTGGTGCAGAGCTTTTAAACTATTGTAACAACAGTACTGCTAGTTTTCTAACAAGCATGGAACCTTTGTGACGATTAGTTTCATGACTTCCAAGTAAATTACGTAGGATGTATCGTAGCCAAAGTGAACTTTTGTTGCGGTTGACTTCTCTCAGTTATCTGTTCAATATTAGCAATTGTTTGGTTTTGATCGATATAATGAATACTATGAGACTCAGTTTTGGTTTTTCACTCATTACAAGTAATACTGCACGCTCATATTTTATTGTTTTGCTGTTACTTGATACTTGCAACACCATGAATGGCTTTATGGCTTACTTTTTTCCTTCAGTGCTTTAATTTACTCTGTTCACTTTCTTCTGCTAACAGTAATCACGTTGACCTTCAGAATGCAACATGTGTTCTGTCAAAGCCTTTGAGCAACCCAGAATTGTCTGTTTCCTTTTTGTGTCTATCTATGTCTAGTGCCTACTTTGGTGTGATTGTATAATGTATGTGGCTGTTTGTTGGGATGCTGAAGAAACTGCCCTATGCACCAGCGAGATTCAAACCTATATCTGCTAGACTAGAACCCAGAGCCTTAGACAGCTTGGCTGTGGAATGGATGTACTATTCTTGCCAATATTCATAATGGTCCAGCACTTTGAGGTGAATGCAAATAGAGTTCAACACTCTGATAACAAGTTTCATAACAGGCAGACTTACTGAATGCATACAGTGGTACGATCTAGTGGAATGCATGCAGAATTAGCTTTTCCTTATTTGTAGTGCACTGCATGTTTGCCATGTTGCCGTGGTTGCCAAGGGCTGTTCACAGAAATGTTGCAACTCAAAGGCACCTTGGGAGCTCTCACCTTCTTTATATTTAGGGACATAGACAGTGCAGTTGGGACCTCTGTAGCATAGTCCAATGTGACACTGCTGCCTCTATCACTGGCAAAGCGTCACCCAATGCAAGCGACGCTGACAGGACAAGTGCCGCTGAAGACAGCCCGAGTCCCTGCCGTTGCAGAAACTGCATGTGCGCTATATGTGATTCGCCTGTTGAGCCGAATATGAGGCCTAATAGAGCAGTTGGGGCCTGGATTAAATGCCTTCGAAGCTACGCTAGTAGCTTCTTGGCTGCCTCAGCATCAGGCATACATAACAGACTTTTGTGGTCCCACGAGAGTAAAAGCTTCCATGTGTGCCTTCCTTCAAGGGAACACCTCAGGTATCAGCCTTTGTTATGTCAGGGGATACATTTAAGATGTTTTCGGTCAGGAAGTGCTGTCGCTTTGAGCTTAATATTTCCTTGGTCCCGCAAGGCACGCTTTAATGGGGTCTCACTGCACTAGCAATATTTTAACATGTGCTACTGGTCATGTTGTTAAGTGCATATTTGCAAATTTTGTTTTCTTTTTGTGCTAGCTCTGTGCAATGCACATTTCACATCCTTAGATGTAGAAAAACTTTTTTCTTGAAAGAAAATAGGGAAAGCTTCATTATTTGCCCCTTTCGCCATTACAGGAATGCATTCCACAGTACCTGGTTGGCCACCTCGAGCGCATGTCGAATATGTGTGAGACTATCACCAGCAGTAAACTGCCTCTAACCCTGCTTGGTGCATCATATCGAGGCCCAGGAGCCAATGAGTGCATCTACCATGCAAAGCAAGCTGTTGAGGGATACCTAGAAACACTACAAGCATAGGCGACTACTAGTATTGTTGTGCTTTCTTGTGCACTCAGTGGAACAAATTGAGCTGTCTTCGATCGCTGGTTGGGAGGCAGCTGGAGCAGCAACTCCTGCGTCATGAGGGTACTGGCACAAATGCTTCTGCTGCCTAAAGTGCTGAGCAGTTTGTCCTCGGATATCTGAATGAGGTGGTGTTTGATGCTGGAATTTGTCCCAGTATGAAGCCTGGTGACTGTACACTTGCCTGCTTTGGCTGAAACAAGTTGCCAACAAGAAATGGTGCCATTGGGATTAGAAGAGAGCTGCATCACCATCAATAGGGTGAAACACCTGCTGAAAGACAAGATGAAAAGCAGTAGCAGCCATTTTGCTTTCTGATCAACATGTGTTGCTTTCCACACAGAGCTGCGAAAGCTTTTTGCATTTTTTGCTTGAAACTGCCACAGATGGTGGCTCGTTGTATTTATGGGGGCAAAACATGTAACGAGCATTAGTGAAACTAGCATTATACAAAACTTGCAACCAAACATGACCTCTGCACAAGTAATGATGAGCACGGAGTTCAGATAGGACCAGCATTTATGCCCATCTTCATTAGTACTGCAGGGGTCAGTGTAGAGCGAGAACTACAAGAACAACTGCCATTGTGTATGTTCTTCAGATTGTTCATTGGCTCATTCTAACACAGGGTGGCACTGTAATGCTGGGTTTACTAAGCTGCACTTAGTAATGTCACATACCTAGTACTATTGTCCTAAGTAGAGCTGAGTACAGTAGGCTCCCTTTAAGGCGAACTTGAAGAGACCAGAAAATTTGTTCGTCATATCACAAGTTCATCTTAACAGAAGTGCCCACAAAGAAGATATATGAGCATGCTATGCATTTCCAAATTTATTTGTGTCACATGAAAACAATGAATAAAATGACCTTGCAGTGAGAGGATAACTGCTAATAGAACCTATATGTGGCACTATGCCTGAAGTGAGCTGAACAGTGAAGGCATGAAAGAGTCACGTTATCCTACTTAAAAACAGGGCTGGCGTAGTTTTCTTGTTTTCACTGTCTCTTTTCTGTTCCTGATTTGATTTCTGAGGCTGGGAGCACTGTCAAGGTGCCCTGCTGGGCAGCTATGCAGCTCTCTCTTATCTCGTTCCTTCTGCAGTGTAGCTGTTATCAACTCAATGAGCAGATGCACCATGTGACTTTCCGTCCGCCACAGGCGGTGCCCATGCGGCTTCAATATCTGGCCGTCTTTATGCTGCAATAACGTCTATTCCGCCACCATGTCAGTTAAAAATTCCGCTCCGAACTGTTTATGCCCTAAGTCAACGAGCAGGTGCATTCTGCGCCTACACGCATCTGAGTCAGCCGGCGGCAGCGCGCGGCTCTTGACGTATGCACAATGCTGAGATCTGGCATCTAGTATGCGCTGCACACAGGCAGGATCAAAGATGCTCTGCCTTTTCTGCATTGACAAGAAACTTTTCCCGCAAGGAAGTGCACAGCCGCAAGAGAGCTTTTCCTCACAATGGCGTGAAGTTGCACGGAACCTATCTTGTCGAGGTAGACATTCTTGCGTGGAAGCATTTTATAAACTTTTACTTTGCTCGACAGCCGCAAAGATGCCCCGCAAGCGCCGTTGCGAGGGGTTGCCGTGGTACGCGGTCACTGCAAAAGTTAATTTTAACTGAAGAATATGCGGAACAGTTTGTCTTGAGTGGATTTTTTTTTACATTGATTCCTACGGGAAACAAACCAAAGGTCTTGCAGTGTTAATCTTATTCGAGAATTCATATTAACTGAATTCTTCTTAACGAGAGTCTATTTGCTGTTTAGTACTGCAGTATGAAGGACAGTGCTACATAGTACCAAGGATAGAGCAGGAGAGTGCAGAAGCTCGCCATTTTTGCTGTTAAGGAGATCTGCCAAGGTTTTGTGACTCGGCTGAGCTGGGACAAGATGCGTTTTTAACATGGTAGTTTGAAAGTTTAGACATGTATGCGGAAGGAACAAGGCAGACCAAAAATTCCTTACTGGTTGATCATCTTATTGTGATAACGGCAGGCCATGTTTACTGGTGATAAGAGCTGTTTTTGACGTGTTGTTCCTGCCAAAGAAGGCACTGCTGTAGAGGTTTGTGTGTCCCTTGATTAAAGGAACTCTTTTTACTTGAAGTGCTTCCTTTCAGATTAGGAAGCGCACCTACTTTTCTGCCCCACCCTGGTATTTGTCACATCGGTTAACCGTTTGCAGTCATTAAGTTTCACAGACATTGTAGTCGTTGTGGTCAGCAAATATTATATTAGTTTCAGACATCACAAAAAGCCCACCGCTCTATACAAACACTTCTTGAAAATATTATTTCTGACCCAGCCCTGCATCGGTTGGTCCTTCAGTGTTAATCTGACTCGGCTTTGGCGGGCTCAAAGTTTTCTTCTGAGTGTCTAGTGTTTACTGCATGGCTTTCAGTGAAACACCATCTCTTCTTTGTCATCATTGCATCAGTGGAGTCATCAGATAAACTCTTTGCCTTTTGATAGAACAATAGTTGTCCTTCTCACAAATGACCTGAGTTGCTGTTCACTGATGCTGAGTCAGATGTGAGTCATGGCCACAACATACATGTAAACTGTCACCGAGAATTTTTCAAGTGGAAATCTACAAGTTTGTAAACCAAGCAGTCATGCCGTATTATACGTATCAATGTGCACATGTTGGTTTGTGAAAAGCTAAGCTTTCACATCCATGCTGTTCGACCTTTGTTAAGTAACCATACATGGAACCATAGTTCTTGTCTTTTTTTAATACATGTTATGCTTGAGTTTTTTGTTGATGCCTGTGGATAGAGGAAGTGTCACTGAGATCTGGAAGAAACCAGTTTCTGCTCATCTTTCTTTCTTTTGTGCCATTTTGACATTTGAGCATTTTGTGCAGACACCTGCTGGCTGTAAAGAAGCAGGTTTTATTGCTGCATGAAGAGCTGAACAACGGCAGATTTCACTAATGTTCATAATATATGAAACCTCAAACGGAATGAATGAATGAATAAAGCCTTTATTGCTAGGGAGGGATGGCTCTCGCCCACTGTTGGTGCATTAGGAGGGATGGCGTATGGATTAACATAGAATGAAAGAGGGGGAAAGGGCAGAGCTACTACTAGAAGCAATAAGATGTACTATATCAGCCAGTTGTGTTGCTTCTTTTTGCATCACTTGTTCGGTGCACTATCCATACAATGCTAACTTGCACTGATCTGGCTGGCTTTTGTCACCCTTCCATAAAATGTCACTGAATGTGTACAGTAGCGTAGCCTGACAGTACTAGCCCTTCCAGAAGTGGGTGGAAGACAAGAGTTTTAAAAAAATTTTTGTTACTGTTCATGTTCCATTATAATGAAACTATATCCATGGCATTTCGTAACGCTTAGTGTCCCTGAATTTGGGTAAAGAGACTTAAATGCGCGTATTGAAGAACCACAGTCTTCACCTGCATTGGGAAGACTCTAAACACGTTTCGAGTTTGAAGCCAACATAATGAATGGTGTGGGAACTTTTTTGATGTAGTAGGAGTCCCTGGTGTCTTAGCTTTTGGCTTATAAATTTGTTCGGCACTGTTCCTGTATTAATCCTTTTCCAGAAGGCAAACCCTGCATTTGTTGTTCTATAGAGTAGCTTTGTCTTGTTATCCACATGTAGGGGTGCAGTGCTGTCGTTGGAAATATGTGCTTATGTAAATCTGCCTGTTATTTAGTTGTGCCTAATCAGAAAGGGGCGAGAGGGGTGTGTTCGGTTTCACATTGTTAATGATTTGCTAGAAGTGGCAGCTTTCTTTTTCTTTGGTTCTTTGTATTGATGGAAAGTCTGCCATGTGGCACAACTTGTAATAGAATGTGTATTTATAGGTTGTTTCTATAAAGAGGGTGAAACTAATTTGAACAGAAACAGCTTCAGCGTACGGACGCATGCCATGAAAACACGTAATCTCTCTTGTATGCTGTGTTGCATGCAGTGAAGCTGGGTCAACGCAATTTTCTTATATAAGAGTCATCTTCAGTTCAGTGTGTTTTTAGTAACCTTAGCTGTGCACATGCATGCAAGAATGCATTTTTAAAAGTTGGGCGTTTCTTCTCTAAGGATCAGCAGTTGTGAAACCTGCATCAGTCTTTTAAGATATCCTAAACCACTTCTTGCGCATGGCACTTCAACAAATAAATGGTCCAGTGCATGCAATTAATATCTCAGCCGAGCTGTGAAACGCTCACATACAAAGGCAAGATCGTTTTTCGCCATCATGAGGGAGCACTAATAGTGAAGTCGGCATCGGTGGAGATGCAGGATAGTCAGCGCTAACGCTTACCCACACTGCCCGCCCAAGATAGTGGCGGGAGCCAGATTCTGTGACCAGCCATGGCCTTTGTAAGTGGAACGAGGCTCCCAGAGAGAGAGGTGAGAAAATTGGTGAAAGCTAAATATAGTACACGCTTTATTTTTTCTTCTTTTTTTTTTTGTGGCACGTTTGGGGAAATTTCCGGAGGGCATCGTACAGTCTCCAAGGCATTTCTCATGATTACCAAAGTCTTCGGGGCCACTAAAATACTATGTCATTTATGGGTGAACACAAGCTGGGTACCTAGTCCATGCGGATTATGTGACTGCGCACCTCCAGGTTGTATCTATACAACCCACCCATAATAATAAACTGTAGTTTATATAATAATAATAATACTAATTTTAATAATATAATTATTAATATTAATTATAATATGCTTATTAATATAAATAATAATGATTTATAGTAATAAACTGTAGTTTATTATTATGTAAAGAAAGAAAAGGGAGCGAGTTGGCCGCCCAGGGCTGACACCTGAACATCAGGGGTTTGAATATGAATTGAATAAAGACTGAGAAGGACCAGTTGAAGTGGAAGTAGTCAGGAGTTGAGAAGTATGAGGAGTTTCCTCAGCTGGCACATGATGCTCAACTGCTCGATGAAAGGAAAGGCCAAAGAGAAATTTCTACACTCCCTTTCTCTATGGGAAGGCATGGTGAATGCCTTGTCAAAGACGCGGGCACTGCAGGGGTACAATAGGGCTTCCATGCTGTTTGGTAGAGAAGGCGGCTTGGCGCAGAACATGTGTGTCATAGACAGCGCACTTAGGGCATAGGCGTATAGCTATCCTTGAGAACTAGAATACTAGTATTCTAGTTCACTATGACTTACGTTGTGGAGGCATCACAGGGAGCGGCGGGTCGATGGCCAGTTTTAATGCCGAGCAACTGAGGGGAGCATTTTACGAGAGCTGCATGTGCCGTGGGCAACCTAAAATTGATTTTGGGGAAATAAAGGGACCAGTAATTGCCTCATTTGTCAACTTCATAGCAGGGCGCCAGTGGGTGCGCATGTGCAGAATACTAGTGCCCCTTAACTTTCAGCGCATGTGCGCTGGCATCCCGCTATTTGTCTGTTCGTGGGTGAGAGTAAGTGTAGGCGTGCACGAATATTATAAATTTCCGAATGGCGAAAAGAAACCCTTCTGTTCAGTTCGCAGAAAAATTAAATAGTGCAAGTTCAAATTATTTGAAATGAATGGAGACCTTTGTCAAGTTTTCAAAAATTTGGCGTGACATTCGAAAAAGGCACGCTGTAGTTGTTTTTGTTTTTTTGTGACCATTTCAAAAATGGCCCACCCTTCCCAATGCCGCACAGCATGCTGATCCGATCAGTCTGCGCAGGAAGGAGACTTCAGATCCTTGACGCGGTCCATTAATGTGGTGGCGTTAATAATGCTCATACATGTCATGCTCATCCCTTCAAAATTGGGCGACGCGACTTGGTTCAGCCAGGTTTAGCAAATCCTGCCTCATGCCCGTTACAGAGGTCATGGCCAAACTTTCGTCCATCTCATCAACTGAGATTTAGCGCTAGTTTGTTCGCTGTCGTCATCAACAGGAAGAAGTAATTTTCCTATACTTACGGCGTGACGATCGTACAGCTCGAATGTGACATCCATACACGCTTCTCGCATTTTAACGGAAATCGGTGCGCAGTGGTCTTGACAGCAGCTTTTTGTTTAGTACTGCATGCTTAGCATAGAATTGTATTCAAGCTGTGTGATATCACTTTCTTTTGTTCTTTTAACGTGGCAAGAAAAGAAGGGAATGTTGAAGCAAGGAATGTTTGTGATATTCTCCTGTTGTGGAAATTTCCAAAGAAGCTCGGGCCGCAAAGCTGAATAAAGTGCCTTCTTTTAGTGTGCACTCTGTTCTTGCGTGTTGAAACACGCAACTTGTATATTCCTAATACTGCATTCTCCGTGCTATTGAAATACACCATTTTTCAAGCATGGTTGCCAGAATTTTGTCCAGCACAGGCTTTAATTTGTTTGCATGTACTTCTCTGCTTTCTGTGTCCTTTTCCACCAGAACTGAAGCTAAATGAGCAAGTATTGGTCATCATGGGTGTTTGCCAGGTGCAAGCTGTCTTAAAATAAACACTGCCAGGGCATATAAATTGGAGCATGAAGCTTCATTTCGCACTCACAAAAAGCTGCCGCTTTGCTGAGCAGAGCTGGTTAGATGTCTTCCATGTGTTTGTATTTGGGCACTATTGGAGTGAGCCAGATTTCTACGTTCTGCAATAAAGCTACATACGGCCCAGGCTGCAGGCATACGTATGATTGGTTTCCCGCTGCAAAGTCTAGCTTGGAAGGGAAAATATGGTGGTAATTACTTCCTGGCTTCACTGCAAGGAACCAAGCTACAGCCTAAAAATTATTCCGCTTACAACCTAAAAAAAAAATGGCACTTATTAGCAATGGGGCATGGGCCGCCGAGTGTTTTATTACTCGGCTTACCAATCACGACAGCAAACGAAGTCAGTTTTTTGACGCTTGTCTATCAAACAAGCCAAAGACTTAAAAAAGTTTTGTGCTGATAATTTCGTCTTGTGACATGTTTGTACAGGTCAAGAGAAAAACTTTAACTCTGGACTGTGCAGCAGTCATGAATGTGGACAGCCAAAGCTTCACTGCAGAAACTTTTGAAAGTTCTGTAAAAAAAGCTGTTTTTTCTGATTGTTTAGAAAAATACGAAACTTAAACACATAGTTTTATTAAGGAGAGGTGCTGGTCATAAAATGAAAATTTTTAAAAGATATTTAATAATATTAGGTGAGTATAATATATTTGTTTTTCCTATTTTCAAATATATAATTAGTTTCAGTATATCTCAATTAGTTCTCATATTATGAGAAACTAGCTGAAGCCTAATTGGTTAATTTCTGGCAGCTCATTAAGACACTTAATATTCTTGGTTGAAATTTAAATGGTATAGCCAAAGACCTTCCGTCTGGAGCTATGCTCTTTATATTGTTGTTGAGGTACATCATTATGTACAAATATTCAATTATGTCCAAGCACTGTAAGTATGAAATATAATTGGGTGACATTATGGTTCATAAAATTTGATGTTCGAAATATGTTCGACTCAGCCATAAAAAGTAGCATAGCTCTATAGATTAGTTCTTTCTGAATTGAATGGTATAAGATGAATTGAAATTGCACCATAAAAACAAAGAAAACTTCCGTAAGGCTAGTCACGTAAAAAACGTGAATCTGAGAAAATCACATTTGAATTGCACGTGCAGGCCAATAGGAGGTCGTTGTAGAGCCCTCAGAAAACGGTGGAATGCCGACATTACATAAAGATTTCACAGTAGTGAGTAATACCAGGATGTAGGGAAGGGCGCGCGCACTACCGAACAAAACCAAGATGGCGGGCGTCGGGGACACGGCGACGGGCGGTGAAGTTCTGCCGAATTTTGCTCCGAAATCGCCATTTGCGCGCTTCGAAGGGGTGGGTGTTACCTTTTCGCGCAGTTTTGCGTGCGCTCCCAGACACCCTTAGAGCATGTGGGGGTAGCGGTCTCGGTCACAAAGGAGTTGCCCTCGACACAGCGTGGCAAGCTCAGCCGGAGACCAGCTACCAAGTGAGAAGGGGGTTGGTCGTTTGGTGCCCAGCTTTCGCCAGTCGCAAGCCAGAGAATGGGTCGGAGCCAAAGGTTCACAAACAAAACAAAGTTTATACAGCTAAGAGACGATACAGAGGATTTCACAATCACTCGGACGAGCGGATGCGAAGTGATTTACAAATACAATGCAACTCGTGCAAAGTAACAATGGAGAGAGATTACAATTCAACAGAATCTTTGCACCTAAAGTGCACTAACGCAGTGATGAGACAAATAATGAAAACTCAATTTGTTCACCGGGCACTGCGACAGTCCGAGGACCTGAGGAGCACGACGGGGCCGATCCGCAGACTGGCACACGTTGCCTCGCTGGTCCGTGGCTGGTCGACGTTGCCCTCACCTGAGGGCCACACAGGACCCACCTGCCCTAATTCCCGACACCTGTGGCAAATAAAGTTCTCTCTCACCGTCGGCTCAACATGCGCATCAGCGGCTGGGCGTGGAGATTGATTGAACAACTGTTATTGCCATCAGAAAAGACATTCGTCCCCGTCCCTGGCACTTAGGCCTGGAAGACGGGGAGTAGCACGTCCGCGGTTAGAGACTCGCTGTCAGTCCTTGACTGGTAGCGGCCTCTTCCGCCAGATGGACGGTGGTGCGCTGGAGCGCAATGCCCGGGCTTCTTAATTTACGGGGTCTCCCAGACTTATCTACTATCAATGTTTTTGCCAGCCCCGGGATAATTTGGGCACTCACAAATTATTTGGTCGAGGGTCCCTCTCGCCCCACAGTGTGTGCATCGATCATGCGACATCAGCTCTGGGTACACGTAGTTAGCCCATACCGTGTTCATAAATGTATTGGTTTGTAGCCGCCTCCACGCGACAGCTTCTCTATTATTTTGATTGTACCAGCCATGGCTAATTTTCTAGATCCGAATCATTCCAAAAGAGTGGAAGCACGCAGAAATAGTAATGATTCCCAAACCAGGTAAACCACTGCAGATACAAATCATCAGGCCGATGTCTTTAACCTCGCGCCTGGGGAAATTATACGAAAAAATTATAACCAGGCGGGTGCAAGATTACATGGAGGAAAACGAGCTATACCCCCATAGCATGTTTGGATTTAGGGAAAAATTGTCCACGCAAGACGTCCTGCTGCAGATCAAGGACGAAATATTAGCCAACGTACCCAGATGCGACGAACGCATAATCATGGCCCTAGACATAAAGGGAGCTTTTGATAAAGTTAGCCACGAAGCCATACTAACAGGTCTGGACGATTTGAACTGCGGAAAAAGAATCTACGGATACGTAAGAGCTTTCCTCACAAATAGAATGGCTACAATAGGGTTCGGGGAAATCGGGTCCAAGAGCTTTCAAACACCCAATAAGGGAACGCCGCAAGGGTCAGTGATTTCAACCATACACTTTAACATAGCAATGGCTAAGCTGGCTAGACAGCTAGAAACCATACAAGGCATAAGGCATGCAATGTACGCGGACGACATCCCTGTGTGGGTCACGGAGGGCTCACTAAGCGAAAAGGAAGCGAAACTGCAGGCTGCCGCAACGTGCGTAGAAAAATATGTCAGAGACAGGGGCTTGGCTTGCTCGACAGAAAAATCAGAACTACTAAGGGTCTGGCGAGGTAAACTCAATCGATCCGTACCGGAAACAAAAGAACTAAACCTAAATGTTTATCTAGAAGGGCAACTCATACCGGAAAGAACAACCATCAGAATATTAGGAATGCGGTTTCAATCCAACCAAAGGTGCACGCAGGCGCTCAGACTAATACAGAACTCGGCGACACAGGTCGCCCGCGTGATAACCAGGGTCTCTAGGGAAACACACGGCATGCGGGAGAGCGACACGCTTAAGCTTGTAAAGAGCCTAGTGGTTAGCCGAATTACATATGGCATACCGTACTACAACTGCAACAAAGCAGAAATAAAGCTAGCGGACACAATACTTAGGAGAGCATACAAAACAGCGCAACACCTACCGCAATCAACCTCGACGGAGAAGCTAATGGCTCTAGGTCTGCATAACACCTTTGAGAAGCTAAGGGAGGCCCCACTGGTAGCTCAGTTCCAGAGGCTAAAAAAGACCAAAACAGGGAAAGAGCTGCTCAAAAGATGCGGCAACGAGGTTGCACTGTCAGAGATAAAAAGATCAAAACAAATACCCGATGAACTGCGGCAAACAATTAGGGCAGCACCAATTCCCAAAAATATGGATTCGAACCTGCACAAAGGGCGACGGGAAGCTAGGGCAAAGTATGTGCAACAGAACATAGGCAAAAAAGAAAACATTACGTACACGGATGCGGCTGCGTAAGGGAGAACTAGACAACACAACAGAAATAGAGCGGTTGCAACGGCAATTCATTATAAGCTCACAGAAATAGCCAGCACAACTATCAGGGATGGCACGATTGAGGAGGCCGAAGAGGCTGCCATTGTCCTAGCGGCAGCAGAGGGCTATTGTGCTCAAAGGTCCCTAATAATTCTAACAGAGTCGCAAACAGTGTGCAGAAACTACATGAAAGGAAAAGGGGGGGGGGGGGGGCAGCGCTCCGCATCCTAAAGACAGCCAAATTACCGCCGAAGGAAAAACAATTGCAACACATAATAATGTGGGTACCGGGACACAGGCATCGCGGGGAATGTCGAAGCGGATAGGAGAGCTGGAGAGCTTACAAACCGAGCCTCAGACCAAAACAAGCTTCGAGCAGCGTGACGCGGAACAAGTGTCCTTGGCATACTTAGAAATTCTGAATTACTATTAGGGGTTCAGGATTAGATATCCCCCACCTCACAAAAATCTCCACCAGCAGGAAGCGGTCTATTAGAGACAGCTACAAACGGGAACATTCCCGAATCTAAGCATGCTAAGTAAGATCCACCCAGTGCTATATAGCAGCAAATGCCCGTGGTGCGAGGACAAAGCCACGTTGATTCATACAACGTGGTGTTAAAAGAAAACAAATGCCGCTGCAATAAACAAAATCCCGAGTGTAGAGCAGTGGGAGAGGATGCTTTCCAGTGAGTATCCGGCGGTTCAGGCAGGACTGGTCCGGAAAGCCTACCTGGCGGCAAGACTCAGTGGGGCCCTGCACTAGGGGCTCCAACCCTGCCACAAGAGCCACAGACCACATCAAAAGATGTGAAGAGTGGCTCGACACCGAGACCCTCCCATATATTTCTATGAATAAAGTTACTACTACTACTTCTCTATCATTTGGTTTTGGGTCTGGTGGGGTACCAGCCTACGTCCCAGTTTGTAATGGTGAACAATAACCCCGTAATTTTGCAGACTCTCCTCTTTCCCCCATTGCTCGGTGAGGCTTTACGGCTACCCGAAAATAGAGAACTCTGGCTAGCTCGTGAGCGGTGTGGATAGTCATGTGGCATGACATCAGAGCCAAGCTTCGACAGTTTTTGATTTGAAGGTCAAATATCATAGCCACACGACCTTCAGGTTTTTACGGGAGGACTAGAGCGCTCGCTCTAAAAAAACTGCTGATGGCCTAGCTCTGTTAGGCCAAGATATACGTAGCGAAAGCGTAGAGACTTCTCCATCGGAACAGTGCATTCAGTAGAGGCGCCTTTATTCGAGCTTAAAGCTTGAGCCGTCGTGGCGGAGTGGCAGCGTCTCCGCCTCAAACGCCAAAGGCCCTGGTTCAATTCCGAGCCTTGACACAGATTTTCCCCTATATTCAGTGGGAGTGCGGGTGGTTTCAGTGGCTCCCATAGATGCCGCCACCGAATACTTTGGTTAGCGGTTAAGCGCAGGCTCTATTAAGGCGAGCTTATACTCCGGCGTAACGCACTTTTGTGCACGGCGACCTGCACGACAACGTCACGTCGGCCAGAGCGAGACCCTCTATACTCTAACTGCGCTTGACCTCCGACGCGTTGGGCGGCTTCGGCGCACTCTGATCGCACTGCCGGAGACTTGGAGCACGTCTCTATTTCGCGCCGAGTGCGCCAGCCGCCACCGGCCCGGCCAGACCGGTTCGGCTCCGAAGTGAGGTGTGCGTTGTAACATCACGTGCCTCCTCGGAGCGCTGCTGCGGTGAAATCGCGCCACGGTGAAATCGCAAGTTCGCGGCCAGTAAAGCTTTCGCTTTAAAAGCTTTCGGTTAATCGTGGACACTTTTGCATTGCCTCCCACACGTCTACGTTTATGGGAAATCGGCGACCTTGCAACGAATCCTCGAGCAGCCCAAACTAATGAGAGTCGGAGGAACGAAAAGCCATTATCGTCTTTACACCATTACGCCACGTACGGCAATCTTGACACTCGCATCCATGCCGGTGCTAGACCGCGCACCGACAAACACGCCTTCAAGCATGGACACTCAGTATACCGCGATAGAGCTCAGCTCACCCGGACACACATATGGCCTCACTAATCTTAACATATACAGCAATCCCAAAGAGAAAGGCAGAGTTATTCCGGGCATCCTGGGCTCCTTTCAATCCTCAAAGCTCTTTGTGGTGGGTGATTTTAATGCACGTCACACGCACTGGGGATGCATCTCAGATACCCCCAAAGGTAACCTCATTTCTACCGCAATGGCTGATTACAACATTGGCCTGATCACAAACTCCACCGTACCGACTCGCATTGGCACAAGTGTCACCCGCGACACCACACCCGATCTCACATGGGCCACACCGAACATAATCGTTAAATCTCACACGGTGCTCCAAGACAGCCTTGGGAGTGACCACTTTCCGGTTTCCACTACTATTGCTTACGATTCCAAGATTTTCAGCCCTCGTTCACAGCTCGTCACTGACTGGGATAAGTTGCGCTCATACTTGGCAGCTGATTCTACCGAACCCCGTACTGTCAGCGAGTGGACAGACCGTCTGGTGCAGGCTATCCGGGTGAACAGCAAGCGCATTAAAAACACCCCTGCGGCACCGCAGGTTGATCCGCATCTGGCTCATCTATGGGAGGCCCGACAGGGACTTCTCAAGCGGTGGCGTCACCAGCGACACAATCGTAAATTGAGACTCCGCATAGCCGCTCTCAATCGTGAGGCAGACGAATACGCGAACACCCTAGCCCGCGCAAACTGGGCAACCTTTTGTAACGACCTTAAGGGTATAGTAAGCACCAAACGCACGTGGTCCCTCCTACGCGCTCTCTTAGATCCAAAAACCAATAAATCTGAGACACAAGTAAGCACACAAGGTCTAATACAACTAGAGCTTCAAAAGGGCACAGACGGCATTGACCAACTACGGGACACTTATATACCACAATCCCTTCAGTCAGCAGATCCACCCAATCTACCTCCACCTAACCCGGAACTTGATGCCGACATTACTTTAACCGAAGTCCGCCGAGCACTCTTTAGTATTCACCGCTCTACGGCGCCGGGGCCGGATGGCGTAACTTACAAGGCACTACTCAGTCTGGACGAAGTGTCGCTTCTGGAACTCACGGATCTCTTTAATAACCAATGGCACGCTGGGACGCTCCCGTCAGCCTGGACCCATGCCACCATGCGATTTATACCCAAACCGGGAAAACCCCTCACCTTTCCAAATTTGCGCCCCATCTCCTTAACGAGCTGGGTCGGCAAGCTCTCCGAGCACGTTATTCTCAATCGCCTGCAACCATTCCTAGAAACAACTGGCTTCCTCTCCAACGTTCAATTTGGCTTCCGTCCAAACATCTCGGCGCAAACGTACTTCTCACCCTTAAATAGTCTCTCTTTTACACTAAGCGCCGTACAGCGTCTACGCGAGCCATACTGGCCCTGGATATTCATAAGGCTTTCAAAACAATAAGCCATTACCATATCCTGATGACATTAGCCACCATGTGCTGCGGCACCCGCATATGGCAATATGTTCGGGCCTTCTTTCAGGGACGCACGGCAAAACTCTATCTTGGGGATGTCACCTCCCAGCATTTCCCCCTGCCAAACCGGGGAAACCCACACGAGGCGGTCCTATCACCTTTACTTTTTAACATTGCCCTAGCGCCACTGGCAAAGGCCCTTAGTGCTATCCCAGGGCTCCACACAGCCATATACGCAGATGACATAATCCTCTGGACAACGGGAGGATCCATTGGAACAGCCCAGGATATCCTGCAATCTGCCATAGACATCACCACCACCCAATTAGCAAACACACGCCTTCGTTGCTCTCCAAATAAATCGGAACTCTTGCAGCTGAAACCCCTGCCCAATGACCCCCCCCCCCCTTGAGCTACACATGTACGGGAATCCAGTGCCTATTGTGTCTCAGGTGAAGATTCTCGGCCTTCTTATTAACAACACACTCGATGGTACCGCCACCCTTCAGCTCATGCAAAGACAGACCAAACAGGTGGCTGCACTAATCAAGCGGGTAGCAGCACGCAATCATGGGCTGTCTGAAGGCTAGACCCTCAATATGACAAATGCATTAATCATCAGCCGCATTACATACCACCTCCCATGCCAAATACTCACTCAGCGCCAAACACAACAGGCAGACATCCTACTACGCATGGCTGTCACCTCCGCCCTACGTCTAGCTTCCACGGACGGTTAACACGAAACGCATCCTGGCCACTGGTACCCACAATACCGTGATCGAATTGATAGGGGCTCAACGCACCAACCAATTAGTCCGCCGGAGTTCGCACGGAAACAAGACAATGCCTACTGCGATAGCTCCGTCTCAAACCACCCATTCCTACCCCAACAAATCATACACCTTACATGATTTCTCTGCGCACGCAGGATCACATATATCAGAAGCCCCTACAGATATGAGCGCTAGCCACCATCAGGGTAGGCGACAGGCTCGAGCGAGCTATTACACCAAAACATACAGCAACCGCTCCGATATCCTCTATGTCGACGTGTCAGAAAATTCTAAAGTAGGATTCTTCACGGCAGTCGCAGCCTATGAAGACGGCACTGTGGGGACCACCGCCACTGTCCGAACTAATTCACCTGCAGAGGCGGAAGGAGCCGCCATCGCACTTGCGCTGGCCCACTCCACCATTGACAAAAACATAACCGAAATTTGCACAGATAACTAGGCCGCATACCACCACCACCTGAAGGGTGTGGCGACGCCGTCCACACCATATTCTTGCCCCAGCCACCTCTCTCGACCGAACGGTTACTCTGTCGCGGATCCCTGGGCATGCCTCGATTCCCGGTAATGAGCGCGTTCATGCGCTGGCCCGAGAACTCTCCTCCCGGACCCCGGACGATTACGCACCCAACCCTGCGCAAGAGGCCCCATCGGTCCTTTATACATATCATCAAATCACCGCATTCTACGACCTCAGCCGCATGACATTACCACCACCCCACAGTACTTTGTCGCCCTTATCCAGCACCACATGGCGACAATTACAGACGGGCTGCTTTATTTCACCCTACCGTCTCATGCGTTCACCCCACCTTTCCTCCTCATTGTAACACCTGTGGTGTGCCCAGATCCACACTTTTGCACAATCTTTGGGAATGCCCTTCCACACAGGCAGTACCCCCCCCCCCCCCCCCCCCCCCGTATACAATCCCACTCATACTTCCTGGGAAGCTACATTACGGACCGCTCAGCCCGCCGGCCAGATATGTCGGGTGGATCGAGCCTTGTGTGAGGCACAAGCCCGTGGACTCCTGGATCAGTAGGAGACCACACTGGAATGTTTTTCTTTTCCTTTTTGTATTATAAGTTGCTTCCATCCATCCGTCTTTACAAAGCGTGGTGTCTGTTTCTCAGGTCATTTATTTCTCCTCTGACACCTAACAAACATGACCACTGTCACGGGTCGCATGAAATACTAACGTCGCGTACAGCTGTATGAGCCGAACAGTCCAGCAGTGTGATTACCAGTCCCCCTTTTCCAGGCATACTAATTTCGCGGATTTCACATGAATCTACACTAAAAACGTTTTATAACCCGATCCCTTCAGTAAGCAGAAACCAATTCATAGAAGTGAACTGGAGCACACGCATCACACGCTTAACACGATTCATTAATGAATCGACTGGTTATCAGAGAGAGACGAAGTTACTGGTAAAAAATGTTCACCATTTCAAATTACTAGTTTTTTGAGAAAAGGAAATGGCGTGGTAACTGTCTCACTTATTGGTGGACGCCTCAACTGCACCTTAAGAGAAGGGAAGAAGGTGTAAATAAGAGAGGAGAGAGAGGCGCCGTAGTGGAGGGATCCGGAATAATTTCGATCACCGGGGGATATTAAACGTGCACTCACATCGGACAGCACACAGGCCTCTTTGTCCGCCACTTCAGTTGAAGTGGCGGTAGCGCACCAACCTGGAAGAGGGACATTGAATAATAATCGTTTTTTGGGGGAAACGAAATGGCGCAGTATGTGTCATATATCGGCGGACACCTGAACCGCGCCGTAAGGGAAGGGATGAGGTGGGAGTGAAAGAAGAAAGGAAGAGGTGCCGTAGTGTAGGGCGGTAGTGGTAGTGGTTTTATTAAAAATAATAGTAAAAAGGAAGGAAAAGATTTTTGCTAGCCCCGGCATCTGCCATCGATACTGAAGCACTGAGCTAGGGCAGCGGAAGTAAAGGCTACCAGGCAGAATGGAGAAATGAAATGCAAGAGGTGAGGAGACAGGAAGAGAGGATAGGGTGAGAGGTAAAATACACACTATTTTCACAATAAGAAATGTAGGATAGAAAAGCTATAAAAATTGAAAATTGGTTTTTGAGGAAAGGAAATGGCACAGTATCTGTCTCACATATCAGTCGACACCCGAACCATGCTGTAAGGGAAGGGTTAAAGTAGGAATGAAAGAAGAAAGGAAGGATAGCCGCAATTAAAACTGAAAATTGATGTTGAGAAAAGGAAATGCCGCAATGATTGTCTCTAATCTCGGTGGGCACCCGAACTGTGCCAACAGGGAAGGAAGGAAGGTGGAAATGAAAGAAGAGAGAAAAAAATGCCGTAGTGGAGGTAGAGTCAAAGTGGAGGGTTCTAGAATAATTTCAACCACTTGGGGATCTTTGATGTGCACTGACATCGCACAGTGCACGAGCCCTTTGCGTTTAGCCTCCATCGAAACGCGGTCGCTGTCTCTGGGTTCGAACCCGGGAACTCCGGTTCAGTAGCCGAGCGCGCTCACCATTGAGCCACCATAATAATAATAATTGGTTTTTGGTGGAATGGAAATGGCGCAGTATCTGTCTCATATATCGTTGGACACCTGAACCGCGCCGTAAGGGAAGGGATAAAGGAGGGAGTGAAAGAAGATAGGAACGAATAATTTCGACCTCCTGGGGATCTTTAACGTGCGCTGACATCGCACAGCACACGGGCGCCTTAGCGTTTTTCCTCCATAAAAACGCAGCCGCCACGGTCGGGTTCGAACCCGGGAACTCCGGATCAGTAGTCGAGCGCCCTAACCACTGAGCCACCGCGGCGGGGCATTGAGCCACCATGGGAAATGAAAATGTAAAATTGATTTTTGAGGAAAGTAGATGGTGCAGTAACTGTCTCACATATCTCGGTGGACTCCTGAACCGCGCCGTAAGGGAGGGATAGAGGAAGGAGTGAAAGAAAAAAAGGAAGAAATCCAAACCAGCGGGCCCACTTACGATTTTCTGGCCCTTCTTAGATTTAGAGTGCACAACCTGGACAACTTTATTGTTACCCTTTGCAAATAGTGTATATATGACCACTCCTTATGTCCTTCCTTGCTGTCCCCTCACCTCTTTCATTTCACTTCTTCATACTGCCTGCTATCCTTTATTTCCGCTGCCCCAGCTCAGGTGCCGCCGCCACGGTGATGGCAGATGCCGGGGTTAGCAAAAATCTTTTAACTTCCATTTTTATTATTACTTTGTAACAAACACTTACTACTACTACTACTACTAGATTTAGAGCGATGCTCAAGACTGACGATTAGAATTATAGACCAACACCACGTTTACAAACACAGGAGGCGCTCGTGGACGCCGGGGGTGGCCGGCCGTATCGTCAGCGCCGCCTATAATGCGCTGGCCCGAGAACTCTCCTCCCGGATTCCGGACGATCGCGCACCCAACCCCGCGCAAGAGGCCACATCAAACCTTTCTACATATCGTGAAATCACCACATTCTACAAACTCAGCCGAATGACATTACCACCACCCCACACTACTTTGTAGCCCGTATCCAGCGCCACATGGCGACAATTACAGACGGGCTGCTTTATTTCACCCTACCGCCTCTCATGCTTTCACCCCACCTTTCCTCCTCATTGTAACACCTGTGGTGTGCCCAGATCCACACTTTTGCACAATCTTTGGGAATGCCCTTCCACACAGGCAGTACCCCCCCCGTATACAATCCCACTCATACTTCCTGGGAGGCTGCATTACGGACCGCTCAGCCCGCCGGCCAGATATGTCGGGTGGATCGAGCCTTATGTGAGGCACAAGCCCGTGGACTCCTGGATCAGTAGGAGACCACATTGGAAGGTTTTTCTTTTCCTTTTTGTATTATAAGTTGCTTCCATCCATCCATCCGTCTTTACAAAGCGTGGTGTCTGTTTCTCAGGGCATTTATATCTCCTCTGACACCTAACAAACATGACCACTGTCACGGGTCGCATGAAATACTAACGTCGCGTACAGCTGTATGAGCCGAATAGTCCAGCAGTGTGATTACCAGCCCCCCTTTTCCAGACATTCTAGTTTCGCAGATTTCACGTGAATCTATACTAAAAACGTTTTATAACTCGATCCCTTCAGTAAGCAGAAACCAATTCAAAGAATTGCACTGGAGCACACGCATCGCACGCTTAACACGATTCATTAATGAATCGACTGGTTATCAGAGAGAGACGAAGTTACTGGTAAAAAATGTTCACCGTTTCAAATTACTGGTTTTTTGAGAAAAGGAAATGGCGCGGGGACTGTCTCACTTATTGGTGGACGCCTCAACTGCACCTTCAGAGAAGGGAAGAAGGTTAAAAGAGTAGAGAGAGGGGTGCCGTAGTGCAGGGCTCCGGAAGAATTTCTCGTCTAATAAAAGTTGTTTCCATCCATCCATCTTTCATAGGGGGAATTGAGGAAAATTTAATAATAATAATAATAATAATAATAATAATAATAATTGTTTTTTTTGGGGGGAAAGGAAATGGCGCAGTATCTGTCTCATATATCGTTGGACACCTGAACCGCGCCGTAAGGAAAGGGATAAAGGAGAGAGTGAAAGAAGAAAGGAAGAAAGAGGTGCCGTAGTGGAGGGCTGCGAAATAATTTCGACCACCTGGGGATCTTTAACGTGCACTGACATCGCACAGCACTCGTTCGCCTGAGCGTTTTTATTGAGCGTTTTTCCTCCATAAAAACGCAGCCGCCGCAGTCGGATTCCAACCCGGGAACTCCGGATCAGTCGTCGAGCACCCTAACCACTGAGCCACCGCGGCGGGTAGGAAGGGAATTTTTTTTTTGGCTTTGGGGGAAAGGAAATGGCGCAGTATCTGTGTCATATCTTTGGACACCTGAACCGCGCCGTAAAGGAAGGGATAAAGGAGGGAGTGAAAGAAGAAGAAAATTTTGGAAAGTTGAGTTTTGTGAACGAAGGCACGACTTCATAGGTGCACTGCAATTCCAGAAACTACTTTGAAAGCATTCGTTTACTTTTGCAATGGGCCGTACCCCAACTGTTAACCTCATGCGCCGACAGCAGTGCCACCTCATCTCCCTGACGTCAAAGTTCAGTTGTGGTGTAGAGTGCGTCTTCAGGGTCGCCGTTCTAGCGCTTTTCTCTCACGTTTTTGCACATCAAGAACTCTATAGTTAATTACTGCGCACACTCTTTGACGCTTCTTGGAAAAACCATATTATGTAGATTTACGAATTTAACAAGGGTACCTTGGTGTATAACCTATTGGATGGTGAAATAGGCTTCATCGTGCGCGCCCCAAAGGTCATGGCGAATCTTCTAAGGGCCTGCGCTGCGCCCTCTGGGGCAGTGCATTCTCAAAAGCTGTACAGATAAGTAAGGCAAACCGCGAAACGCATTTTCGAATTGTCACCTCCTTTTTATTATTCACAGGTATCAAAATCAAATATTGCCGGCGACACCATGTGTACATGTCCATATATGCAGACGACATAGCCAGACGACATAGCTCTGTGGTGCCGGGGACCACCGGGCGAGGCGTTCCGCGTGCGGGGGTGCCTTCAGGGAGCCCTGACCGCAATCGATGCCAGCTTGCGCGGCCCTGGTCTGTCGCTGAGCGCGGACAAATCGGTGGCCATGGCCTGCGTTTCGCGCTTGCGCGCGCACCTTGCGCCTCTGTCACTGGACGGGACTCCGATTCCTTGGCGTAAATCGGTGCGGTATCTTGGCCTGGACATCGACTGGCGCCTTTCCTTCCGCCCCGCGGCGACCAAGGCCTGTCTGCAGATGAAGAGGATCACCGCCGCCGTGCACAAGCTCACCGCTCGAGGCCAGGGCATCTCCCAGCAAGCCGCGCTGCGACTATACAATGCCGCAGCTTTGGGGGCGGTGCTCTATGCGCTGCCGCTCGTCACGGTGCGCAAGCCGTGCTGGAAGAAGCTCGAGCTTCAGCACCGCAAGTCCCTGCGCGTGTGCCTAGGCCTGCCCAAAAACTCGCAGTGCGCCGCAACGTTGGCCGAGGCAGGAGCGTGGCCCCTTGAGCTCCAAGCAGCGCGCAGGGCACTGAATCACATCGACCGGCTTCACCGCGCACCGGACGGCGGCTCGCTGCTGCAGCGTATGCGCTCGCACCCGCGCTCACGATTGGGCGCGGCGCTGCTCGAGTATGAGCAATTGACCCAAGGCCCACCCCCCTACGGCTCCTGCGCGCCCTGGCCTGCTGCCTCGGAGGTACAGCGAGAGATATTCGGCATCGCGGGAAAGCGGAGCATACCCCTCTGCGCTGTGCAGCAGCTGGCCAGAGCCGTCATACACGAGGAGCTCCAGGACCATCTCCTCGTGTACACCGACGGCTCAGTGGCCCGCGACAGCTGCTCCCTTGCTGCGGCGGCCACCATCCCCGCCCTACGACTGCACAGCCAGCAACACGCAACCTTCCTGGGCTCCTCCACCACGGCAGAGTTGATGGGGATCCGGCTCGGGCTGGACCTGCTGCTCACCCTCGGCCCTCCGCCGCCCAGGAGTGCTCTGCTGTGCGACTCCCGCGCCGCCCTCAGCCGCCTGCAATCTAACGGCCGCGGTACCCCACTAGTGCGGGAAATTCGCTCGCGCATCGAGCGCCTCGCACAGAGAGGTTGTGCCGTGCGTGCACAGTGGGTGCCCGGTCACTGCGGCATCGCCGGCAACGAAGAAGCTGACGACCTCGCGACCGCTGCACACCAACTACCTGCCAGCGATCTGCCCCTTGCGCTGGAGGACGTGCGTGCGGCCATTCACGACCATCTCCGAAAGCAGCACCCCGACCCACGCATCGCGGGAGGTGAGCGCATCGACAGTGTCACCGGCTGTCGCGCACTTACACGGTCGCAACGTGCAATGATCCTCCGCGCGCGCATTGGCTGCGTGTGGCCCGGGGAACGACGGGTGCGTCACGGAATCGCGACGAGTGATGTGTGTGACGGATGCGGTGCAGTGTAAACACTAGAACATCTGCTCCTTCGCTGCTCCGCGTTCGCCGATGCTCGTCGCGATATGCTCGAGGTCTATAGGGCGCAGGGCATACTACCAGACTCCATCAAGACGCTATTGTGGCCGCAGGGCAGTGCGCGCACTCGTGAGCGAACTTTGGTGAGCCTCTGTGCATTCCTCGAACACACGGGCTTGACGTCCCGTCTGTTCTCCGTCAGGTAGTTACACGCAGTGACCGGACGCTCCGCGAGTTCTACCTTGAACGATTAATAACTGGACGCCCCACTCCAGTTGTAACCTACACAGTGCTGTGCGCGTGTGTGCTTTAATTCCTCTAAAATGAACTAATCACGCGCATAACCTGGACACATTTCTTATTGTGTAAATAGTTTGTACATATTACTTATCCCCCTGTCCTCTATTCCTGTCCCCTCACCTCTTTCATTTCATTTCTCCATTCTGCCTGCTGTCCTTTATTTCCGCTGCCCCAGCTCAGGTGCTTCAGTATCGATGGCAGATGCCGGGGCTAGCAAAAATCTTTTCCTTCCTTTTTACTATTATTTTTAATAAAACCACTACCACCGCCACTTTTTCTTTTTGTTCTCCCATCGCCGGCTCGTACATTCGTTACATCTTTCTCTCCTGGCCGCAGTTGTCGGTGACTTTCGACGGACTTCATCCACGCGTCGGCTCGAGGTGGGATCCGTATAGCAGCCTATGCCGTAAAGAAACATTTTTACACTGTAGGGAACTAGGGAAAAGCGTACAAGAGAAACAAAGGCCTTGGAGACCCAACGGCACCTCCTAAAGCGCTGCCCGCGCGCTGTTGATGGCGGCATAGTTTCGTTTTCGTGCTTTGGGTGGCATCAGCTTGCCTTACTGCATCGATGGAACCTCATCAACAAAATTTACGCCGCCTGTAAGCGCTGGGTTCATCGGCGCGGTCTGAGCGCTTTGGTAGCCGCCGAACACAGCGGAGCGCGGCCAAGCTTTGACAAGCATTACAGGGTCCCGCTATGGCTAGCATGCTGTGGCCGTTCCGCACGCACACGCCAAACGTGCCTTGAGGCACGTGCGGCCCTTGTAGTGCTCGCCGAGGCTGATACTTGCTTAGCCAAGCCAGGCCAAGCCGATGTCATTATTTTAAACGTACTCTGGCACTCGTTGCAAAGCTGAGCCCGCTGGAGATTGCGAGCTCAGCTTTGCTATTGTGGCCGCAGGGCAGTGCGCGCACTCGTGAGCGAACTTTGGTGAGCCTCTGTGGATTCCTCAAACACACGGGCTTGAGGTCCCGTCTGTTCTTAGTCAGGTAGTTACACGCAATGACCGAACGCTCCGCGAGTTCTACCTTGATCGATATTAACTGGACGCCCCACTCCAGTTGTAGCCAACACAGTGCCGTGCGCGTGTGTTTAATTCCTCTAAAATGAACTAATCACGCGCACTACCTGGACACATTTTTTATTGTGTAAATAGTTTGTATATATTACTTCTCCCCCTGTCCTCTCTTACTGTCCCCTGACCTCTTTCATTTAATTTCTCCATTCTGCCTGCTATCCTTTATTTCCGCTGCCCCAGCTCAGGTGCTTCAGTATCGATGGCAGATGCCGGGGATAGCAAAAATCTTTTCCTTCCTTTTTACTATTATTTTAATAAAAAACCGCTACCACCACCACCACCACCACCACTCGTTGCACTGGCAGGCGCGGGGTGGCATCCACGATGTGTGTGCAGGAACGCTGCCACATTTGCGATGTAAAAGCCGAGTTTGTATTGCTTGTGAATCTATGGAAGGCGCACTGGGACCGGCCCGCAAGAACGTAGCAGCCAGGGAAATGCAGCACTGTGGAACATAACAGCTTAAATCTACTGCATTGGGCTTATATCCCGAAGCGTAATGGATTAGCTTTAAAATACATGCCTCCTGCTGTCCGTGCTGTTGCGTGCTAATCTGTCCCAGACACATGAAAATGCTGGCTGAGAACATTGTTTCAATGTGAACATGTGCTCTGCAAATAAACGGGCAACCCTTGGATTTACGGCTGTCGGCAGCGTTCGCGAAGTAAAAATGCACGGAAAGCGTTTATGAATACGATATCTTTCCAAAGTAATACAGACAAGGGATTCCTTTTGAGGCAGTTTGATGCTAGCCATAATTCAGTTTCTTAACAATATCGAGACTTCTGCATCGGAAGAGTGCATTCACTAGATGCGCCCTTATTCGTGGTTGAAGCTTGAACCGTCGTGGCGGAGTGGTAGCGTCTCCGCCTTTAACGCCAAAGGCCCTGGTTTGATTCCGAGCCTCGGCTCAGGATTTTGTCTGTCTGTCCGTCCGTCCGTCCGTCCGTCCGTCCGTCCGTCCGTCCGTCCGTCCGTCTGTCTGTCTGTCTGTCTGTCTGTCTGTCTGTCTGTCTGTCTGTCTGTCCGTCTGTCCGTCTGTCCGTCTGTCCGTCTGTCCGTCTGTCCGTCTGTCCGTCTGTCTGTCTGTCTGTCTGTCTGTCTGTCTGTCTGTCTGTCTGTCTGTCTGTCTGTCTGTCTGTCTGTCTGTCTGTCTGTCTGTCTGTCTGTCCGTCCGTCCGTCCGTCCGTCCGTCCGTCCGTCCGTCCGTCCGTCCGTCCGTCCGTCCGTCCGTCCGTCCGTCCGTCCGTCCGTCCGTCCGTCCGTCCGTCCGTCCGTCCGTCCGTCCGTCCGTCCGTCCGTCCGTCCGTCCGTCCGTCCGTCCGTCCGTCCGTCCGTCCGTCCGTCCGTCCGTCCGTCCGTCCGTCCGTCCGTCCGTCCGTCCGTCCGTCCGTCCGTCCGTCTGTCTGTCTGTCTGTCTGTCTGTCTGTCTGTCTGTCTGTCTGTCTGTCTGTCTGTCTGTCTGTCTGTCTGTCTGTCTGTCTGTCTGTCTGTCTGTCTGTCTGTCTGTCCGTCCGTCCGTCCGTCCGTCCGTCCGTCCGTCCGTCCGTCCGTCCGTCCGTCCGTCCGTCCGTCCGTCCGTCCGTCCGTCCGTCCGTCTGTCTGTCTGTCTGTCTGTCTGTCTGTCTGTCTGTCTGTCTGTCTGTCTGTCTGTCTGTCTGTCTGTCTGTCTGTCTGTCTGTCTGTCTGTCTGTCCGTCCGTCCGTCCGTCCGTCCGTCCGTCCGTCCGTCTGTCTGTCTGTCTGTCTGTCTGTCCGTCTGTCCGTCTGTCCGTCTGTCCGTCTGTCCGTCTGTCCGTCCGTCCGTCCGTCTGTCCGTCTGTCCGTCTGTCCGTCTGTCCGTCTGTCCGTCTGTCTGTCTGTCTGTCTGTCCGTCCGTCCGTCCGTCCGTCCGTCTGTCTGTCTGTCTGTCTGTCTGTCTGTCTGTCTGTCTGTCTGTCCGTCCGTCCGTCCGTCCGTCTGTCTGTGTCTGTTGCCAGGAAGAAAGAACAGGAAAGCGCACAGGCCTGCTCACTCGCTCAAGCCGAGCCACAATCGCTACCACGTGCAGATAGTAGGAGAGTTGAAAGATGGGATAGAAAGACAGGATAGTAAAGACGCACTAAAGACAAGGCCGATCCCGGAGGTAGGGCAATACCGGGCCAACCGGTGGCGGGAGTGAAGCATCCTTCAAACTCTCCGCCACATTTCCAAAAATAAGTCCATTGGACCCGTAACAGATACTCTACGGGGTCCGGACATTGGCTCCTGAACCGCGCCGTGAGGAAAGGAATTTAGGATGGACTGAAAGAAGAAAGGAAGAGGTGCAGTAGTAGAGGGCCCCGGAATACTTTCTACCACCTGGGAATTTTAACGTGCTCTGACATCGCAGAGCGCACGGGGGCCTTATGCGTCTAGCCTGCACAGAAACGTGGCCGCCGCAGCCGGGTTCGAACCTGGGTACTCTTGTTCAAGGGGAATGAGGAAATGCATGAAAGTTACACGCCCTTTTCTTTCCTCAAAGCCAATTTTCAATCCGTCCGTCTGTTCGGTGGCGTGCACCTCATACGAATAATAACAAATCTCTCCTGGATAACAACAAAGCGTCTCAACGTAAGCGGACACAATACATTCCCACGTAAAGCGCACACTGCACACATGGCCGCGTAGGTATGAAAATATGCTATCCAGGTGACCTTGATAACGATGAGGAGCAAGAGATGGAGAGTAAACTGTTATTGACTTCGAGGGATTTGTCGCCCAGGCCCGGGACACCATTGTCGAAGACTGCCTCCAGGCTTGGCCGATCAGCTGGCGCTGAAGGGGGAGGCCAGCTTCGCCTCCCACTGCTCATGGCCGAGTTCCTGATAATTGTATGCTCTAAGTTAGTCAGGGCAGTTCCAAACCATGTGGAGGATGTATCGGGCTGGGTTGGGTAGTATGCGGGCCTGTATGTTTCGCCATTAGAACTGATGTGGATATTACGTTCGGTATTACGTTCGGTGGGCTGCAAGCCTGTCAATAAATCACTGAGGAGACTAACTGTAATAGTTAATAGTTAACTATTCGATATTAAGTTTGTGTACCATAAACCAATGGCGCTTTTAATTGGAACAATAAACAAATAAAATAATTTCACATCACAGCGGGCAGTGCGAGCTGTTTCAGCTGTAGCCAATGCAATTGACATATTAACAGTGGCCCACTATACACATTTAGTATATACCCGTCAGATCACAGCGGGGATACTGGGTGGAAACACTGGAAAAGCTGGCTGAACCCGGGCTAAAGCAGGAATGCACGCGTGATGCGCAGCATCGTGTTATTAAATTGGTTTTTGAGGAAAGGAAGTGGTGCAGTATCTGCCACACATTTCGGCGGACACCTGAAGCGCGCCGTGAGGGAAGGGATAAAGGAAGGACTGAGAGAAGGAAGAAAGAGGTGCCGTAGTGGAGGGCTCCGGAATAATTTCTCCTAGCGGTATATATACCAATCACAGATGCGAGGAAAGCTTCAATACATCACGGGAGGAAAGTATCAACAGCATGGTCCCCATTGGGGTTAGCTAAACAACTTCTTTTGTATTACAGATTCAGTACGAGGTGTTCTCACCGAAAAATCATTCTGATGCCTCAGCCGTTTTGTTGGTGCGTTAAAGACTGTGATACATTAGTGCTATCAGGTCGTGAAAACATTCGTAAAAGAAGATAGATTCAGTTTTTCTCTCCTAGTTGACTGATATTCAAGGTTGCCCATTGGATTCTGGCATAAAATCGAATTAAAAATACATTGAACATTTTCAAGTATAGATTTAAAATTCAGTGCCCATCCAGTTCTAAACAATTTCAAACCTGGAGCCAACGCCAATGCTAAAAGACTGAAAGAATCCATTAGGCCGGTCGATGTGGGCTTTTATGGCTCAAACATTCCGCCACCTCACCCTCATTGGGTGCAAGTTTCTCTCTCCAAGCCGACCGCATTCATTGTGGCAGCGAGGAGGGGGGCCCGATCGTTCCTGTGCTGCCTATCTGAAATCAATCTTGGGGATACCACGTGACATTTCACCCGGCGTGCTGGTCCTACAGGAGCGGGAACAGCGCCTGTGTAGCGACGCTGTCACGCCTGAAAGCAGCTACCTCTCGCACTGTCGTGGATGGCTATGAACGAGACCAGCTTCGACAACAAGGAAGACGCCAATGACGTCGTCTGGATCCTGACCAGTTCCTTTCTCATTTTCACCATGCAGTCCGGTGAGTCAGCCTTTGTGAGAAGGAGGTATATGTTATTTACGAGAGAATTCTGCGAGGTTTCTGTTTTAACGGTTTTCCTCATTGGGATCAAAGGAACTCTATGGGAGGAAAAGGAAATGAGGAAAAGGATGATAGACCCTGAAGCAGACAGTGTCTATGCAGACATTGAGCGAAAGGTATTTACACCTTCGAGTCCAGGCCTACCCTGCATGGTAAACTCGCACGAGGCAATGATGCAGTGCTGGGAAGGGAATCTGCTAAAACTCTTTCCAGGCTTACCAATAATCAGAACTCCCAATGCAGAGTACATAGCTGCGGGTGGGACATGAGGTTGGCAGTTTGGCCAGATACGTTTGCTGGCCTTAGACAGCATTAAGCCTGGCTGGTACACAAAAGTCCTTGTGCTTCCTGTACGAAGAACGCGAGTAATAGCTGTGCTGCCGGAGCATTGCTTGCGACATGCAAATACCTTAAGTTCGATGCTTCTGTATAACGTAATAGCACATGCGCATATACATCGCGTCATGTGTCGCGATAGGGTCCGTCTCGTATAGAGTTTGAAACCTTCGTTCATACGCCTCTTGCGCGAAATTCAGCGGGTCTTGGTGACACATTTTACCTCTAAATTTTACATCTTACAGCAAGAAGTGCATTTTAAGGAGCTCAGTTTGTAGAGGTATGTCTAAAGCGGTGATGGTTGATAATGACGGGAGCGCATCAAATGTATTGTGCGCCACTTTGTTGAGTGAACGGCGGAGGTGTAGTGAAGATTTCCAGTGACCGAATCATGGTGTAGTGAGATCTGCCACGTAGCGGAAAAGCGATATTCACTATTTCACGAGCATGAAATGCTGGTTCGAGGGCATAGATTTTGTGGTATCCGATAATCTTCGCCTTACATGGACGCTGAAGATTGGCATACAAAACGGGCACATGTATATACAACAGAGGCGTCTGCTGCTTCTGCAGTGCACTCAGAATTTTGCGGGATGAGGGTTCGTTGAAAAGAAATTGTTTATTCGTAGCATTTCAGATCACTGAAAAGCTAGGAAGCATAAGAGAATATGCATGCTCTATTCGCAGGATTGAATACCACATGACTGGCATACAGGGTCATTTTTTTTAACCTTTACAGATCTTTATTTTAAAAATTGTGAGAGGTGCGTCGGTGATGTCTGCTGAGCTGTACTGTACAACAGGCGAACATTACGAACTTCATATGGATCAATAATTAAATGAAGAATTACCTTAAATTAACTAATGACCTTTTTAGTTTTGATTTCAGGGACGATGTTATATTTCGAAATTGATGGCCGTCAACATCAAATGTCAGCTCTGTTTTTAAATTTCTTTGATCGGCAATGTGGTCAGAAATATCGAAGCTTGCTGAGTTGGCTTTCCCGCATTACCTAATCATAAAATGGCGTCGCTGCGCGTGGTATCGTCGCCTAAATCAAGTTAACTACTTCTGCATCATCAAATACGCCAGATGCGCCTGTGTTTGATGCATACGCGCGAAAGACGCCATTTTATTAATTGCAATGCGGGAAAGCCAGCTCAACGAGCTTTCAAATGTGTATTTTTGATGTTCGATATTTCGAAACTTATTGCCGATTAGGAAAATTTAAAAGCACAACTCACCTTCGATGTTGACGGCCATTAATTTCGCAATGTAACCTTGCCTTTGAAAATCAGAAATAAATAGTTTATCACTTAACTTCAGTTAACTAATCGTTGAGTTACTGATCCCTATGTGGTATATATAATGCCCGCCTTGCCGTACAATCCAGCCAGCTCAACAGACCGCGTCGACGCGTCTTTCACAGTTTTTGAAATAAAATTCTGTAAAGGTTAAAGAAAATCACCCTCTATATAACGAAACAACGAATTTTTTTTTTTTGGGGGCAACCACGTCTTCTAAAACTTGTCCATCTCTAACATCGCATCCCTTCCCGTCCTTTCCCAGAAAAAAAATCAGGGGAGTCATTCTGCAGATTATGGGGTTGCTTAGTAGCTTTCCTTACGTTTTTTTTTCAATTTTATTTCACCTACTAGCGAACAAAAATTGCTTTCCACTCTTTCGGCTTGTTTGCTGTGCGTTATGATTGCGTTGAGCCCGTTATACGTGAAGGGTGCAGGCAGATGCGCTTCATTTTTCTTTGGAGGTAGATGGAGTGCTAAAGGGACGTAAGACACTGGCAAAGGTGGACAGGACGCGAGCCATCTTAACTGTATGGCATTCCTTTAGCGCGGTTTCTACCGCTTAACAGGAATGTTAGCCATATAACTCGCCTTTACGTTCTTCATTTTCTTATTCTTTTAGTTCTCAACATAGCGAGGGATACATCGCAGATGGAATCCCAGCTTGCAGTTTCTTTTCCTTTTGTACGCTATGTAACACATCACATACGCCACTGGCCGATTCCAGGGTGGGAGGAAAAAAAAAAACAAATGGCTATTTCAATGTAGCTTTCCGTTTGCTTTTTGCGTTTATATCAGTTTTTGGATGCGTCTCTTAGGTTATTTAAATGGTTGATTTCCTTTCTTTTTCAGTCAGTTAAAGGAACACGTGCATGCTGCCTTCATGCATCCATGCCTTTGTAGTCCACGGGCTCAGTGCATATGAGCAACGGTATACTACCGAGCGCGATATGTTTCATGTGTCGATGTTTAACCTTTACTGCACGTTTTCAACAGATGTGCGTTTCTGAACGTGCAATTAGAACGTTTGAGTGCGTGCGTGCGTGCGTGTGTGTGTGTGTGTGTGTGTGTGTGTGTGTGTGTGTGTGTGTGTGTGTGTGTGTGTGTGTGTGTGTGTGTGTGTGTGTGTGTGTGTGTGTGTGTGTGTGTGTGTGTGTGTGTGTGTGTGTGTGTGTGTGTGTGTGTGTGTGTGTGTGTGTGTGTGTGTGTGTGTGTGCGGGCGCGTATGTATGTGTCTGTGGAAGTGAAGCAATAAAATAAAAATATTTGCGGGAATCTCGGGATAGAACTCGATTTACACGCTTTTAACCTCAAGATTGAAGAGTGGTGAGGCTAGAGTCTCCGACCCCTGATAACCTCTCCACGGTGACAGCCGTGACAAGGTCCTCATCAAAGACTGTTCTATTTACGGCTAGTGCGTGTGTTCGCACCGTTTCAAACTGCGCAGGCTACGGCCTCCTCGAGTCCGGGTTCGTGTCGCGCAAGAACGAGGTGAACATCCTGGTGAAGAACGCCACCACGGTGCTGTTCGGGGGTCTGATGTTCTGGGCCGTCGGCTACGGCATCGGCTTCGACCCCATGAAGAACCCGTACTTCAGCTTCGGCAAGTTCTTCACCAGCGCCGACGAGAGTCACATGGGACAGCGCTATTCGCGATTCGTCTTCCAGGTTCGCCAGCACCCGATATCACGTTTATGCGCGACGCTTTGCACGGCGTACACGTGTTATGTGTCCAAGTAATGAAAGAAGACTTGAGTCTTCGAGATAAAGAGGATGCATGTTTGGCCCAATGCTGTTCTTATTCTTTTTTCTTCGTAGAAAGAGCAGCGTCCATTACTAACGATGTATGCGTAACACTCAGTAGCGAGTACGCAGGAGCGCCCGCAGTTTTGATGGTATAGGGTGAATTCCGACACTGTCCGAAGTATTAATTTTATTGTATCCACATGCCTCAGGCCTTGTTCAGTCTTGGTCAAAAGTCTTAAGGTCAAAGGTTTTTGCTCCAGCCTTATAACAGAGGCATTGCGGCACTATTAAAGACCGAATGACCTTGAAATGCTAGCAGAAGGTTTCTTCTTGCGGTAGAAAAGATCCCTGCTTGACTTGTTTTTTGAAGGGTACTATGCACGAAGCATTCTAGGAACATTCATTTCGCTGCAGCTGAACGCTGTGGCCTTAAGACTTTTGACCAGGACTGTACCTGCACTTGTGTCACTCCGCCCTCCGTGCACTGACTTCACCCAAAATCCGCCAGTGTGCTGTGCGATATCAGTGCGCGTTAAACAACGTTATGTGGTCGAAATTTTTCCGAAGCCCACCACTATTGCACCTCTTCCTCCCTTTCTTCTTTCACTCCCTTCTTTATCCGTTTCCTTACGGTGCGGTTGAGGTGCCCATCGAGATGTGAGACAGTTAATGGGCCATTTCATTTCCTAAAAAAACAATGTTCATTTCAATTTCACCCCATTTATTTCTTCCCTCAGTGAGCGCTGTAAATTTCCACAGATTCAGACCGTTACTCCCTTTCCTTTCTTCATAGTCTCTTCCTCGTTGAGCTCAGGCAACGCTTCTAGTATGCACGGCTGCTACCATGAGCTGCATGGCGCTGTGTGTACAAAATCGTCGCGGGTATTTAGAATGTTTGGTACATCGCATTGATTTTTTATGGCCATCGGAAATAGTTGGTGAGAGCATAGGAACCATTTTATAGGACAGAATTAGCGGCAAGAAGCAAGGGCTTGCCATGATACTCCTATGTGCGCGCAGAATCTTCCGGGACTCTCTAGATTTATATAAATTATTAGTTTAAAATAATCTAGCTGATCTGTGTGGTGTTCGCCACTGGAGGCCAACAGATGGCGCTAGTTGCTAATGTCCGGGAAATCTTGCATGTCCTCCCCATCAGCGTGCATGTCCTCCCCATCAGCGTCCACCGCCTGGAAAAGTAAACGTCTAGAGCATTCTGTGACCCCCAATGTCCTATTTCCCGATCAGCTTCCACCGCCTGGAAAAGTAAACGTCTGGAGAATCCTGTGACCTCCAGTGTCCTATTTCCTTACCAGGAAGTGCAGTGGTGGGAAGGAAATTATCCTAATTTCCGGTTCATTGTTTGCTTAATCTGCTCCCTCATGGCATTGTCTCGAGTCACGCCATGGTTGTCTGACGTACAGTTCACCCAGTGACACTTGGTTAAGTGCCTGTATCGAATGGAGACTTCCGAGATCTGCTCTTGCGCATATCAGATCGCTGCCCAATGTTCACGGGAAACGCCTCATATTCATGACTGACTCCTTTGAGGTCGCAAACAAAGAAGAGAGGCTTGGTAATTGTTTTATTGTGGATGGACACGTGTACCGCGCCGGTAAAGAAAGACAAAGAAGTGCCTGTCGTGCGCGCCTCAGGCACATGCGCTCATACGGCGACAAAAATCGGCTAAGTTGAAGCAGACAGCTTAATAGTTTAGGTAGCACCGATTGGGTGTCTACCTGGCTGATTCACCAGAACTCATGCGTGCAGTCCACTCGGGCAGCACTTTTGTGTAAGACAAGTTTTAAACATTTCGTTTTGTCCCGTGGCTCCTGATAATAAAGTTCACTGTACCATCTATATAGGACTTGTTCTGTCAAAACCTCCACTGTCTCTTGTGCTACGCTGTGGGACCACTGTAGCCAACTTCCAGCAGCAAAGAACAGTGGCCGTGCGTTGTGCCATGAGCCCCATCCTCTTCCCGTGGCACGATCGAGCACTCGCCTCTTACGCACCGTTGTGTACACAGCTGGCGTACGCGACCACGTCGACGGCGCTGGTGTCGGGCTCCATGGCGGAGCGCACCAAGTTCACCTCGTACTGCCTCTTCTCGGCGCTGGCCACGGCGGTGTACTGCGTGCCCGCCGGATGGCTCTGGAACCGGGGCGGCTTCCTGGCACGCATGGGAGCCGTCGATATCGGCGGCTCGGGTGTCGTGCACCTACTCGGGGGCTGCGTGGGCCTCGTGGCCGCCGTAGTGCTGGGTCCGCGGCTGGGTCGCTACGACACCGGCACGGCGCCCCTACCTCTGGGAAATCCTACCAACGCCCTGCTCGGACTGTTCATGCTGTGGTACGGCGCCCGTGCCTATCCCGTGGCTTCGAGCCTCTAACTCTTCCGTCCGTATTACTGAAATTCCCTGATGCAGGTGGGGCTGGCTAGGGTTTAGCGCTGGAAGCACGATGGGAATTGTGCGAAACAAATGGAAGTACTCGGCGAGGTAAGCGTGACGATCATTGCCTGTGTCTGTCTCGCTGAATTTTCTCTGTCCATTCTCCCATTTTTGTTGAAAAAATCTAGAGCAGCTACTTTGGAATGCAAAGCTGGTAGGTTTTAGTGCGCAGAAAACGATGCGCGAGATGTCGGCCGTATTAAGGCGCATACTGAGTTTCTAAAGGCAGAAGGAAAGAAAAAAAAAACGTCAATTGAAAATAAAATGTATCACTAGTCAGCGACGAAAGTTGTCTCTTAGTTCAGAGCTGTGCATGCACAGCTCTTCAATGGCTTATGGGCACTCTAGCCGGAGCGTACTTCTATGGTATACACATAGCCGCGGGCTCCTCGGACAAATCGCAGCTCATGTTCCGTGCACACGAACTACGCTTGTAGCTTCTCAGTAGTTCCTTACCCTAATCTTTTTTCAGAGCGTCCGTGACCACCATTCTGGCGTCCATGACTGGGGGCTTCGTAGGAATGTCCATGAGGTTCGTCACGTGGACTCCACATGCAACTTCGGCTTATGGGCAAAGCAAACGTATGCTGCTGTAATTTCGCCGACAAACGCAATGTCTATGCGTAGTTTACTGGGTATTAAAAAAAAACACTCAGTGCCTTATTATAACTTTGCTTTCCCTATTGGCTCAGTTAACCGTGTGATATGACACATATGAACTTATTATAACGGCGATGTACAGATGCGGACATAACTAAGCGCATCATGCTATTCTGTTCTAAAGGTAATTACACATTCCCTATCAGAAATGAAGAAATGTTGTTCATCCATGAGAAAGCGCAAGCGTTCACTTCCAACGTTCACATACCATAACTGGCAATTTCAATAAGGCAGCGCATTAAAAATATTAGACAGCAGAAGCATTCCTATTGAAAAATGTGTACAGGTTTGATTTTATAGGATTAACGTCCCAAAGCGACTCGGGCTTTGAGGAGCGCCGTAGTGGAGGGCTCCAGGTAATTTCGACCACCTGGGGTTTAATGTGCGCTGACATCGCACAGTACACAGGCATCTATCATTTCGCCTTTATATAAATGCGACCGCAGTGGCCGGGATCGAACGCGCGACTTTCGTCTACTGTGCGATGTAGGTGCACATTAAGGAACCCCAGGTGGTCTAAATTATCCGGAGCCCTTCACTATGGCACCTTTCATAGCCTGAGCTGCTTTGGGACGCCAAAATCTATAAAACCAGACCAAATCTGCATTAATCAGGAGCTTGCTGATGCATTTAAACCTATATGCATTGGAAAAACATTTCGAACAGATATGTAAACGGATCATATGTTACGTTTACTTTTGTACGCACTTGTACATAGAACGCCTTACCCACGCTGGTTGTAATGGTTTAAGTGGGCGCAACATGTTGCTGTCTACAAGTCCATTGAGAATCATTTTTTACCTATATATAGTCCTAATCGCATTTCTTTCCATTTTTCAGTTTTATCTTCAAGAAAGGCCAGCACGACGTCTCATGGCTCATGAATACCGTCATGGGGTCACTTGTGGCGATATCAGGTACTTATTATGGGCCGAATAAATAGAGAGATGATATAATTCGTCTCTTATTCTCCCTTTACGAGATTTAATTATTCTCTTGTGAACTTTCAGTACTTCGCATCTACGCGGATTTGAAGTGGGTTTGTTTTGGCCCGTGTGCCTTAGAATTGGTCTTAGAATGATTTGTCCGAGAATATTTTAAAGCTCGATTGTATTACCGAAAAGCACGCGGAGAAGAGAAGAGATTGAATGTCATACAACGGCAGCTGTTGCATACGTTCATCCGGTTCTGAATGCGACCAGGGGGCCTCAATTTCCGCGCCCCCTCTCCCCCTACACCGTTTGTGGCGGTGCTGGTTATAACAGCACTCTACCGGGTGTTTTGCCGAAGCTAGAAGGTGCGCTGCAGAGGCGCTAGTTTGATGAGCGTTAGAAGGTCGGTACTTTCTACGCGCTAAGATCGCTTTCCTCCGTTCGACGCGTCGACATTATGGTTACTTATGCGTCTCGCACTGTCTTTAGCACTGTATTTCAACCTCGTCTTTCCTTCTTTCTTTACATTAGAATTAGTTGTCGTTTCCCTTAATTTTCACAGATATCAGTCAACCAAATTCCACCTTTCTTCATTATTTCGGTTGGTTTTCGTTATACAGGTAGGTGTAGTAAACGTCTTATTCCATCTACTTTTAAATCTAAACTAGGCTCATTCTTTCTGTATTAAAGGGCATACGAAACCCAAGCGATCCTTTCATGTGCAATTGTACAGTCTTGGTCAAACGCCTTCGGGCAACCACTTAGTTTGCATTTCAGCAAAGTAGTGCTGCAATAATGACACCTCAAGAAACTCTAAATTTTTGTAGGCTGAGGATGACCCTCATCTTAACTTTTCAAATTCCTTCGGTCTTTGGGGCTGCGCTCTGCGGCTCAAGGGCGAACAATTTGGCATGAAGACTTTCGACAAAGGTTGTAAACAAGGTCAGGTAAGGTAGGAGACATGCAAGTAGGTAATACTGGAAATCAAGAAGAAATCGAAATCAGTGGGCAGGGCATATAATGCGAAGGTAATTAACGTAACCTCACGGTCCCTTAGGGTAACGAAGTGGATTCCAAGATAGGTCAAGTGCAGCAGGGGACGGTAGCGAGAGTGGTGGGTGGATGAGGTTAGGAAGCCTGCGAAGATACGGTGGCCGTAGCTGGCTGTGGACAGGGTTCATTGCAGATCAGTGGAAGAAGCCTTTACCCTGCAGTGAACCTAGCTAGGCAGATGGTGATGTTGACGTACAAGGTCTTGAGAAAATGAGAAGTCCGCATTTTGCCCGCATCGCTGCTGGCGGCGTCATCGCTCGGCGTTGTTCCGCAGGCGGCGCGCCCATCTTCCGCCCCTGGGCGGCGCTGGTGGTGGGGGCCGTAGCTGCTCTGCTGGTGCTGGCGGCCATCCCGCTGCTGGACCGGCTGCGCGTGGACGACCCCACGGAGACGTTCGCCGCGCACGGCGTGTGCGGCCTCTGGGGTCTGCTGGCCATCGGCCTCTTCCCCGAGCGGGACTCGTTGCTGGACTACACGCGTGGCCGATCGGGGCTGCTGGCCGCCGGAGGGGACGCCAGTCTGCTCGCCGTGCAGGCCGTGGCCGCCGGATGCATCATCGCATGGGCGGTCGGCGCCTCGGCCTTGCTGCTTCTCGTGAGACATGCTCATGTGCTACTAGGAAAGAGAGAGAGGGAGAAGCAGTCGGGAGTCAATTCTCTCTTTCCGCAGTCCAGATACTGTATTGAGGAAACAGTGCGGAGACAGGATGTATAAGAAGAAACTGACGCAATTATTTTTACGCCCTGTATCCGCGGTATTTTCTTAACACGATCTCGCACTGAATAGCCCCCAACTCCAAACTATTGTCAACTCTCAAACCAGCAGCATGCAGATCGAGTTTACGGAGTGATGACGTCAATTTCCCCCACTGAGCGAGTTGCCCAGCCAGTCTGCACTAGCTTTTTATAGTATAGTATACAGTATAGTATATAGTATAGTATAGTATAGTATAGTATAGTGCGGTATGGTGTGGTATGGTATAGTATAGTACAGTATAGTATAGTATAGCGCTATGCTATACGGAGTACTATTTGGTCTAAATTTAATTTGTTTTCATGAAGTTCGAGGCAGTGTAATAGCTCTGGCTCATGTTCTATCCATAAAGCCACTTTGTCGCTGCAAAGAACGAAATATGTTCAACGTGTGAATGTAAGAGTCGGATCTTCATCATCATTGTTATCATTTCTGTTGCTGCCTCATCATCTTCAGAGTCTGTGGACACGAAGACCAAAATAAATTAAGCCTGCGAGGGTGAAGGTGGGCTCTCCGCGCAGCATCCGGATGTATCCACCACTCCCCAGATTAGGACTCCCTGTGCCTTTTCGTGCCCTTCGCAGCTGATCAAGTACACGATCGGGCTCCGCATGACGCCAGAAGAGGAGATCCTGGGCCCAGACCTGGTGGACCACGACATCGAGCACGACTACAATTCGCCTTTCCTTCGCGCCCTGCAGGAGCACTACCGTGCGGGTCACACGCTCAAGGCTCTCGAGTCCAAAGTGGACATCCTCAGGGCCTGAAGACCAGAATGGGACCTCGAGTCGGTACATGCTGGCGCCTCCACAACGCTGAATGGTCTGATTGTCCGGGAATAAAACAAAACAAAACAAAACAGATTATTCCTTCGTGCGTCCCGAAAGGTGTGAACATCATATGTCGGCTCAGTCGTGAAAAGAAGGTTTGCAGACCCGCGAGTGGCCATTTTATTGCATAGTTTGAAATAAATCTGGTCCGTGTTGCATAACTAGCACTAGTTTTATGCATGGTGCATCAAGTCCGGAGGAGAGCATAAGCATTCACAACCACCACGCCATTTCGTGAGTCGCAATGCAGTCTACAGACACACGAGCGCACTAAGGCATACTGCACGGACCGTACCGAAGACCATATATGGTGCATGTTCAACGGTGAATGCACTCAGTCGCCGGCGAGGCCGTGGAACGGGGCCGCGTCAGCGCTGGCGGCGGTGGCGTAAGCGTCACCTCAGCGTGACGTCAGCGCTGGCGTACCTGTGGACGCTGTCCGCGAAGAGGCGGAAAATGATAATAAATGCGTTTCAAGATAACGAACCGGCTGACATTTTGTATGGCAATAGGAAATTTTTAGCTTCCGGTAGTGATGCACTTTGTTTCAGAGTAGTTCAATATTTACAAGAGTCACAGTTCTTTTCCGGAACTCCTCTTACTGAACATTATTTATCAGTGAACATTTTTTTGGCACTGTTATTTTCAGTGCCCAACTGAAAGAAACTATTCATGACAGGTCGAAAAATTATTTAAAGCGTACTCGCATAACTTAACCGAGAGTTTTATCATAAAGATTATGTGCTTAGCATAGACGTGTAACGGATTAGCTTGGTATCAGCTCTGTATGTGTTCTTATCTGATTAATGTCTGAGCTAGAATGTCTCCGTGTACAAAAGTAATTTCTTTGGCTATAGCTGCCACCATCATAGAATGCTTCTTTGAAACACGAGAGTTGACGCCCAAGTTTGGTATCAAAAACTCCTGAAGGACTGAAAAGGCAGTGATGAAGGTGGGTGTGAGCGTTGCAGTATATGCGTCCCAATAAAGGATTGTGTATCGCGCGAACTCACTTGTCTTCGATGATGGAACCTTGGACGCAGAGGCCACCTCACGTCGTGTTTTGTCTCCTTGGCAACGCACCGTGCAAGAGCCTGCTTTGTTAATCCACCGAAAGGAATATCGATAAATAAGAAAAAAAGCAGTTAAAACGTTTTGTGGCAGTGACAGACGATTCATGTGAGGACACTATCTCTTGCTATTTTTTTTTGTCAGTCTGTGTCGAAATTTTGTTTCTTAATTGCTGGACGTAGTATAACGCTGCCAGATAAATCTTTGAACAAAATAATATTTTCGCTATAAGCTTTAACTAGGCTCGACACATCCACTGGTTTCACCAACCATTTGTTTCATTGGTGAAAATCTGAGCAAGGTTGCTTTTCTGAACAGGCCGCAGACATGCGAAGAGCTCGGACGTTACTGGCAAAAGCGGTTGCTTTTCTACGCGACGTATTCTAGTTATTTTTGCTTCTTTTCCGAAAAGAAACTCTATAAATGTGTACTTAGCAAAACATGCGAAGGTTTCCCGACCACTCGAAGTTCCAGCAATGAAGCCTTAGGCGCCATTCGCTCTTGGGTTTGTACATTGACTGATACGCAACACTACGCACGCGCGCTGAACATTGTCGGAAGGCCTGTATCACGGAAACTGTACAGAAGTACCCGACTTGGTTGTGCATTATCAGCGTCACATTTGCGCCTACCACGAGTACACGAGCGACCCGCGAGAGTCGCAGTTGTCTTGCAGGACAAGGTCGCGCAACAACAGCGAGGGGCCGGCCAAGAATCGAACCGTCATGTGGAAAAAAAGCATACGAAGGGCAGAACTAAACGGTTAAATTTGTTTTCTTGTGTTCAGGCTAGAGGGCTAGTATTATATGTAAAAGGGAATAAAAATAAAAGTAGAGCTGAGGAAAGCAGAGAGACAGGAAATGGAAGGTGCATTTATCGTAAGAGAAGTAAATAAGACGAGGCTTTAGGCGAACCAAATGAACGGGTTCCGTAGCGAGAGTTCGTGAACGGCAGACCATGTTCTTTTTTAATTATTTTTTTTACTATAATTTTGCGTCGAGGCCGGAAGGAAAGAACAGAATGCAAGGACAGAAAAAAACCTAGCCGGCTGTATGCGATATTTTTTTTCCTTTTTCTTTTTGAGCTGCCCCCGAAAAGGATGCAAGAAAACAAAGGGGTTTACGAAGTGTACCTTCGGAAGCTGGCAAAAAAAGTGTTTTTATATATCGATACGCTTTCGTCAGTTTTTTTTTTTGCCGTTTATTCACACAGACATCAAATTTTCGCCTATTTTCACGGTTCGCTTTCTCTTATAACCTTGCATGAACTAAAAGCGAGAGTGCTTCAAAACAAAACACAATCAACATGTGATTTATGTAAATTCTGAGTGCAACGATGCTAGGACGGAGCTTTCATAGGCCGGAAGGGCCCAATTATAGCTCTAGATGGCCTCGAGTTTGTTCGAGAGGGGGTTTAGTTCAAACCTCGCCCCGCCGTGATCGCTCGAACGTTGTCCGGACCATGTGAAGGACATGGTGCGAGACAGCCCAGAATTGCTAATCACGTTTTTCAAGTATCAGGTTTATGAAATAAATTACAATAATTTTTAACTGCAAGAAAAGATTCCTAAACAAGGAAGTCCCGGAGTTAAACATTCTGGGGGACCTGCTGTTAAAAAATGCTGTCGAGCTCATTTATCCCGAACCTGGCGGTCACGCGTATATGCGTTCGTTGTATCTGATGTTCGGGCGTGGGTCAGGTGTCCAACGATATATGAGACATATACTGCGCTATTTCCTTTCCTCAAAAACCAATTATATATATATATATATATATATATATATATATATATATATATATATATATATATATATATATATATATATATATATATATATATATATATATATATATATATATATGTGTGATGTTCATAGTTAGTGGATACCGGCACTGCGGCCAGAAATAAGCCCACCGAAAGTTTCGTTTACTCCTTAAAAGCAGCATCCCGCGCATCTTTTTCCTCAAAGCAGGCCCTACCACGGCGCTTTGAGGCTCTCCATGGAGGAAGGTCATGCTGTCTTCGCCGAGATCCTTGCTGCCAAAAACTGGCTTTAGGAATGGGATAAACCTAATCCTGGTTGAAGCGTCTATGGCAGCTGGTGGCAGGTCCGCCGCATTAATCACATTCCTAATGCTACGAGAGTGCTCGATCTTTGCGTACAACGGCTTCGTCGGAGCACGTCTCTGCAATATGGTCGTCCGCACACGTAATCGGCTGAGGCAACATCCGGCCAATTATGCATCAACGATGCGTTGCCGGAAATATAAAAGCGTCTGATCATGGCGCCTTCGACAGCTTCATCTATCGTTCCTGGGCTAATGTAACGACTAAAGTAGCGTAGGGAAAGTGCGGGAAGAATTAATCAATTGCGCTGTCCGTTGTCTGGCTCTGTTTGCATGCGCGGTAGCAGCACAAAAAGTGCAGCCAACTGGGAAGGCGACACATACCACGTCACCAGCATGGGCAGAAAGGCATCCATACTTTTCAAATCGCTGCCGCTAGCTGATCCAGACCGTGCACATTAGCGTCGCGCTCGACGCTGCCATAGTCTCGCGTCCAATGCGCGATCTGCTGCCATTTGGGATGCACGCGCAGGCAATGGTTGACCTTATATATGCCATTGGCGCGCGCTTGGCCGGCGGTTACCTGCAGCTTCAATGCCGCCTTTTCTTGCTTTTCTGGGTGGACATGTTCTTTCTGGGCGTTGTCGCGGTGGCTAAGAGACGCTCTTCGGTTTCCGCGCTAATCTGTAAGTGCGAGTTTGAGAATTGCTGCGCCGAGCTTACGGCGCCTCCTCATTCGCTATAACCGAACGGCGCGGCCATAGTTGTTCGTTGTATCTGAGACAGGTTGCCATTGCCTTAAAGCACATTTTGACCGTAGCGCCGCACTCGTTCGTAATAAGCGAGCGTCCGTTACATCTGCAGCCGTTATAAGTGGGCCCGACTAAACAAAAAAGCAATTGATGCATAAGTTTGGCAGATGAGCGAATAAAGCATGCAAACGAAATTGAAGCTGTTTAATGCAATTGTGCGGCAATGAATTAGTTATAGAATAATAAAAGGCTTGAAATTTTTAGACCTAAAATAACGCATTTTAAGCAGATGTAGAAAAAAAGACGGAGGTAAAAACAAAAATAAAGTTGATGGGCTAAACTTGAGTGGAGAAATTATCAACCAAAATATCGATACAAATCACGAGATTATCAAAATAGAAACGTAATAACACGAAATGAGAGGAAATTATGAACGCTTACTGCAGAAGCGGAACAAACAAAAAAGGAGAATAAGGCACACTTAGATATGGCATATATAGTAGAGTTAGTTGCTTAAAGGTAGTTTTTAGTGAGGGGTGGAATGGGGCTTCAAGAGAGCTGATTTCATCGTTGGTATGAGCTCCATAGCATTAAGGGGAAACAAAAAAGCAGTTTGCTTACCGCAGTTAGCCTTCACTTTCGCTGGTAGCAACTTTATTCAGGGAACCGGGTGTTATTTTGTATTTGAAAGGAACAATGTGTAAAAACAATGCATTTGGATGTTATCATTACGAGTGTGGTGAAAGAGTTGGCCTAATCAAAGTTTAAGTAAGCATGTAAAAGGCAGGATGTTAAGGTCAAAGTAAATATACGAGGAAGAAGCTGTGTATGGGCGCAGATATAATTAATTTGAAGAGCTTCATTTTGAAGATGAAAAATGCATGCCAGAGGACAGGGATAGACACTACACTACGACCAAATGCAATAATTAAAATGTTTGCAAATGAAAGCGTAATCAAAGCATAAGGAAACACGCCGCTAAAATTACTATCTACTATTTTTTATTAGAAATCTTGATTTAAAAAAATTCTGCTAATGGATCTAGTGTGCAAATGAAATTCTAGCTTGGTATACGAGTGGAGGAGAACGCCAGGAACGTAGGGGATTCGAAATTCGTGGTAAATACGCGAGGTTTTGATAATTTTATTTTTGCGAGAGCGAGAAACCATGAAAGCAGTTTTTGTCGGGTTAAGTTGCAGCATATTGATTTGGCATCATGAAACAATAATGTTTAAGCCTATGTGATTTTTGCCATTAGGTACATTAAATTTGTTATTGGTTATTAAATTGGTTGTCTAGATTTAGTAAAAGCTTATTTCGTTAACGCCTCAAAGTCACTGTAATTTGAACACGTATCAATGAAATGCGGAGCGTTTTCGAGTTTTTTTTTGTTTGGAGACGTAATTCTCGAATAATACCAGCGAGGTCAACTGGGCCAAGAACAGTGGTAATTTATGTCGTCTACTTGCCATTTTGCGTTTTTTTTCCCGCGTCAACTTTTTTTTTTTTGTTGCCGGACTCGCTGGACTCAGTATATTGATCGATGTATGGATCAGATGCGAGCAAGAAGTCTTTAGCTAAACCATAGTGGGCGGGGCAGCTTCGCGTGACGCAATTCTATATCGCTATTGCTGAGTCCTTTCACCGGCGTCCGAGTTCACAATGGCATCTTTTGTGACCGCTAGGGTCCGTTGCACATGTCACAATTTCCGTTTGCGCGGCGGCTATATAGGACGTCGATTCGCCCTGCCGTGCAACGCCTCCTGGTGCGGAAGGCGTCCATGGACGGGCTGTCTTGATGACTTTTATGCGAGGACCGTGTTGTGCACAAATCTGCCGCCATGACCTGCAGTGAATTTACCAGTGCCCGTCACTCTTGACTGCGCCGGCAAGAGTACGCCGAGCGTTGCCGCCTTAACCGTGCTCAAGGGGCAACCAAGGAGTCACAACATGGACGGCGGAAGACTGGAAGTGCAAGAGGGCTGCAGCAAGAACTTCACGGCTGACGACGCTACTTGGACATTGACGGCATCGATAGTGGTGTTTACTATGCAAACAGGTGAGTACCTTAGGGGTCATTATCCAAATACAGTGCACTCAGGCGCATATGTAATGCTGTAAAGCATCTTCAGAAACACGTGGCCCTGGAGATTGCAGCCTTTCTTCCGAAGAGCATCTCTCGTTCTCCCTTTTTTACCCTCGGATGACAGTTCTTCAACGTTAAGTCTAGTTATTTCTACTTTGGTCGATAGTCATCGTTTCGTGATAAGGGCCTAGATACTTTGAATACGAGAAGGAAAATTAAAAAATTAACTAAAAGAAAGGGAAATAAAAGAACTACTTAGTTTAACAGTCGCCCTCTTCGCCTCACCTTCTGACTTAAGCGCTTTGATTTTTTTATGCTATAGAAATTTCTTTCACCTACTTTCGCCTGCTTCCAGCAACTTAAACTTTTTTTTTGCCTTCAACCATTCCTTCTTTCTTCTCTCTCTTTTTCTGGCTAGTGGCAGTCCAAAGCTTGTCAGTGCGGCCCGTTTGGGGAGATAAAATTCAGATTCCTGCCATAGCGTATGGTAAGCACTAAGAGGGACGTTACATCTATACATAGATGTACGTACAGCTGGACAACTTTTGGAAGGGGCGCTTTATTAATAAAGGATTCAGCTCAGAGAAGTACTCCCTTGGCGTTCAGAGTCCTCAAACGTTTAGTTTCTACACATCATGTGTGGAGGCTCGTCAAGTTAAGGGCACATTACTGTAATAACCTCGCTGATAAACTTCAGCAAATTACAGTGCAGCGCAGACCAGATGTGTTGAACAGGACACGAAGCGGGTATAATTAGATGCTACGCTCGCTGTCTACGCTCTGATGCATACAACGTGAATTGTGCGAGTGTATAGACCGAAAATGTTCGTCACACGGCATCTATGCATTTTTTTTCTTTCTTGCGTTTCAAGAGGAGAAATCGCGGATGAAAAGAACCTCTCTCGCTTGAAGAATTTAGTACTGAAAGAAGATCAGCAGAGAAAGGAATAAGCAAAAAGAAAATACAGACGAGATCAGTGTAGCTTTAGCCGCAGCAGAGGCCAGAGCCCACTAGAATGGCTTCCGGCATGGTCATTTTGTACATCGAACATGGTACTTGTTACACTGCTTTTGCGTGGTTGAAAGTTTTACAGAGTTCAAACAGATCAAACAAACCAAAATTTGAGTTCGGTCACAATAATGCTTCGCAAATGAGTGGAAAGGCGGAAATGGAAACCTCCCTTTTGCAGTCTAGCCAGCAGGACTTATTCACAGCAGATACTGCCATAGAAGCGACGGCACTCAGTCGATACCAGTTCTTTTGCACCATGAAACAACTTGACTAAGGAGGCATTTCAGTTGACTTGCTTGCGTTATTTTTTTGCAACCAAGGATTATTTCGCGTATATAACTGAGATATAAAAGAAGAATAAATGCATCGAATGTGGGAGGTAAGTTATACGCACTGTCAGAGGAACCCTTTTGTTATAGGAGGTGGAAATCAAGCAATTAGAAGGACGATCATTTCCTATGATTGTTTTACTTTGAGCTTGAAACTGAGATGTGCGGGTGTTTGAGATCTTCGAGGCCGCCCTGCTGTTCCTAATCCTCTGTTTTTGCCGCTCAAAACGATAACAACAACGACAGTGCTACACGCGGCAACGGTATACGCAGGCTTCGGTCTCCTCGAGTCCGGCTGCGTGTCCCGCAAGAACGAGGTGAACATCCTGATGAAGAACGTGGCCGACGTGGTGGCCGGCGGCCTGGGCTTCTGGTTCTTCGGCTACGGCCTCCAGTTCGGCTCGGGCGCGGGCAGTACGCCGTTGTACGGCCTCGGCTCATTCCTGGTGGACGCCGACCCGCAAGACATGGGCCGCGTGTTCACCTGCTTCCTGTTCCAGCTGTCGTTCGCCACCACCGCGACCACCATCGTGTCCGGGGCCATGGCCGAGCGGACCAGCTTCACGGCGTACTGCCTCTTCTCGTTTCTCAACACACTCGTGTACTGCATCCCGGCAGGCTGGGTGTGGGCACCCCGAGGGTTCTTGCGCCAGCTAGGGACGCTGGACTTTGCGGGCGCCGGCTGCGTCCACTTGCTCGGGGGCGTGTCAGCCCTGGTCGCCGCCGCGTACCTGGGACCCAGGACTGGCCGCTACGGAGATGCACCGCCCCCGGAGCTCGGCAACCCTACCAACGTCCTTCAGGGAACATTCACTCTCTGGTCGGTATCGTCAAAGAACCTCCGAAAGTTTACTATGAGCACACTGGAACTCGTACTCACGGATTGCCAAGACGAGGATTTCAAGCAGGCATGGAAACGAAATTTTTGATACCCTCCAATAAGTCAAAACAAGACTTTTTTTTTTACTTGAGTGCAGCTATTTAATCAGTCAATGTTCCATCTGTTGCTGTATTGAGCGATTGTAAAACCGAGAGAGTCAAATAATGCATTTTTTACTCGTTACCAGAAAATATTTAATTGTCTTTCGATCGCTTTGTTTTGCAGAGCGCCTCTGCCCCATTTTTTAAGGACGCCTGACTTTACAAGAAGGATTTCGTTCAAGTTATCTTCTCTGCGTTGGCTCGTTTGTTCCAGACGGCAGGTCATTCAAACTGATATATTTACTTGCTTTTATGTGAAAGGGCGACTGTACTTCTACCCTCATTTTATTTCATCATTTCACCACTCACCATTTCTTCCCGTTTCTGACTGGGCAATCACATTTTTTTGAATTTGAAATGAATAAAGGATGGAGGGTAAAGGAACTGCACAAAAACGTTCTATTTTTTTTTTCATGTGTCGAGCTGTAAATCTAGAAAGAATGCAATGATGCATATTCCGGAATAGAATTTTGTATACTATCACATTATTTTCTTTTTTTTAGGTGGGGCTGGGTGGTCTTCAATGCCGGAAGCACTGTCGGTGTTACCAACAACAAATGGAAGTACGCATCAAGGTAAACTATCGGTTTTAACTATTCTAGTATTATGTTTCTCATATCTTAATGATACCCGGCTTTCTGACTCTGTATGAAGGTAGTTCATCAGCAGGACATAGTAGTTCACTAAATGTCAGTAAATAAAAATTATTACAGCAAAATTATGGGTGTGTCCACTCTTCTTGAAATTTCGTCCGAGCAATGGCCGATTATCGCGTCCTTTGAAACTACGCTGCAATGTGCGGAGCAGTTTGGGACATACGCCTGCGATTTTAACGCGATAGCGCTGATTCTTCAGTTCTTGAGAAAAACCGGAGTCGTCGTCGGTGTGCCACCTTTGTCACCGGCCTTGTGACGTCACCAAAACCTTCCCACCGTGGCAGGTGGCAATTGAATTACTGATTGGTCACGAGAGATCTCTCGGGAAGAGCAACTGGGGTCTCAACAGCCCCACCGGTGGCTCTGTTTGAAACAGCCACCTGCCGAGGCAGTGGAACATCGTTTAATCGCTGGAACACTGCGTCAGTAGTGGTATATGGACTTTCCGCGATCATGTGAAGTAGAGAACGACCATGTGTGCGAAGTGATGTGCAACAAGGAACCCAGGCCGCTGCAGGGACCCATTAAGGCTATCGCATCATACCATTAAGGCGTAGCCTAAGTTGCCGCCCAAGTTTTTATTTTACAGTAATGCCCTTCACGTTGTTATCGTTCTCCCCACTGAAAGATAGCAACAGTATCAATAACCACGGCATGAAAATTGTAGTTTTTTTAAGTCTTTCCCTTGCCTATAAACAGTATTTGGAATTGATCTTCAGTACATTAGACGGGCGATTTCTACTTGGACGAAAGGGATGTAGCGGATGAGTTAATTGGCGTTCAGTTTGAAAGCCCTGCTTTTCTTTGAGGTGACTAATGGTGAAACTGTTTCCTCACAACGGTCTTTTTTTCCTTCTTGCCACCGAAGGGCAGCAGTGAGTACCATCACTGGCTCGCTCGGAGGAGCACTCATCGGACTACTGTTGTCGTGAGTGCATCACTGATGTTTTCTTTTAGCATATTTTTTGTCACGTGGAATGCTATTAAATCTTTATATATTTTCCAACTCAGTCATGCTGTGCACCTGTGTTTATGCTGCGAAGTATTTGCTTATGTTACAATACTATAGTAGTACACGTGACCTGCAAAATTATCTCGGCTGAGGTCGCTGGGTATCTTTCCGCTTCTTTTATTCATAGGTTTGTGCGACTGTGTGCTCGATGATTAGCATTTTTTTCCCTCGAAAACCTTACTTTTTATTCGCAGGTACCTCGTTCACAGAAAATTCCTTATCATCAACATTGTATCCGGGCTGCTGACGGGCCTTGTTTCAGTCACAGGTAACATGCATACTATTCTGGCCAGATAATACTGGTCCTGTGGGAAGGAACAGAAAAAAAGAAAACCTAATCGCCCTAGTACAGGCAGCAACCCTTTACTATAAGCATGGAAAAACCTGCTCGTCAGTGAACAGCCTTCTACCTCATCACGTCCCGGCAAGTGAGTGCTTCCGGTGAGCCTTAGTTTTAGCTAGCACAGAAAAGTTGCTTTTTGGGGAAGTGGAAAAGTGGCATGCCGTTTCAAGTGAAGTGGCCTAGAGGGAGAACTTCTCCTAACGTTTCATGAAGACATCGACAAGCACATGTGGCCAAAAAGCGACGCTGGTTCTGTGTTGTCCTTGGTGCACGTGTGTTTTAGGGCGTTAAAGTAAAAATGTTCATGAAAAAGTCTGAACGCACATCGCTCACTTAACATATATGCCAGGGCTGTTTTTCATCAAGTTGTTCCGCGTGACTAGAGCAACACGCACCACATATAAAAAGCACAGTGTTGCTCTCTTTTGACTACACTGATGCTCCACTGATGATCACCACTAGGCATGAGTAGAATGCGCCGTTATCGCTTTATCACCCAAGGCAAAAGATTTGAATTGCAGCACTTCTCAAATCTTTTCTGCCTTGCAGAACAACTAATGGAACTTCTAAAATGACCCCTTCCTTTCTCTAGTCACCGTGAGCAATGAGATCAGTACTGATTTCCTCTAGATCTATAAAATCGGCTGATTAATTGCATTCCTTGTATTGTTGTCGTTCCCTTTGTGGGTTATATGGTTCGAGATCCCTGTTACCCTTACAGTTCGTCGCTTCAGGGCTCGACGACTGGTGCCTACATTGAATGAAGCCGTGTCTTGTTTCACGACTCCGCTAATTGCTGTGATAAGTTTTGCGAAGATGCTTAGGCAAAGGCACTGGTCATAAGTTGCTGTTCTGTAACATTACCATGGAACTCGAAACACCGCCCGGCCAGCGCCGCTAAAGCTAGCAGCCTACACGCTTCAATGGCAGCCACTCGATTATCCTCTTTATTTAAACTTCAAAGCCATGCGCCACGTGGCGGCATTCAAGAGAACTTGGAGTGCTTGGTAATGTGGTAAGCAGCGCAGAAGACGATGGTCGAGAGAACAAAGGATACGCACAACACTAGTCCATTGTCTTCCGCGCTGTTTACCCCAAAGAATCGATACCAACTAGCCCAGCTTACAAGCCTCGCACACAACTTTGGAATAAAAGTAGCCCGTTCGGACCAGTCTGACGAGTGAGTACAATGTGGTGGAGGCAGGCGGCTCGGCCTTCCTGGGTGCCCTGGACAGCCTGATAGTGGGCTCGCTCGGCGCCCTGCTGTCGAGCGGAGTGCCGCCGCTGCTGAGACGGCTCCGCGTGGACGACCCCGTGGACGCCGTGTCCGTGCACGGTTGTGGCGGCGCCTGGGGGCTGCTGGCCGTCGGCCTGTTCGCTCACAGCGACGAGCAAGGCTGCATCCGCTGCGGGCTCTTCAGGGGTGGCGGCGGCTACCTGCTGGGCATCCAGGCGCTCACGTGCGTCTCCATTGCGCTCTGGAGTGCCGTCGGCACCTACATTCTACTCGTGGTGAGCAACTGGGTTCTCATAAGCGCACATTTAAGGGCACATGCGACGTACGGAAAGCGACCAATGCTTGCTTGTATTAGTCGCCGCTAATAAGATACTGGCAACTGTAGCCGTCGACGGCTGCTCACTGGCAGTTTATGACATCAAAGACAGTTCATTTGCAGCTAACACCCAGGAGGTTACAGAAGGCTCATGTGCCCATTTGCTTGGGCATTAGCATATGCCACTCTGAAAGACCACTGGGCAGGAAGCGGTGATTAGGCTCTGGAGTAAAGGATTTGTCTGAACACGTCGCCTTTTTGGCTTCTGAAGAAGTTCATGCCACTGCAGTATTTGTGTGTACTAATCACCGGAATGGCTTTGTGAGGGATGTGCGATCTCTGTGTTTACGCAACGGCTCGTGGCTGCTCCCGGGCATATGATGTGCTGGAATAATGGCGCAGATAAGTGGACGGTCTTGTTAACACGTTCGACGAGCCAGGTGCTTCTCATAACCTTGTTTCGCCTCTGTGTTCGTGTTCTGTTTACTTAGTTATGAGAAAACCAGAAAAGCATGTGCTGAGCACCTGTTTCGTCGAACGCCCGTCGTGGTATTAAGATTTCTGGGCTCAGGATTACATAGGACTCAATGCAGACTTTCCGGAAGACGACCACTGAGTTCTATAACCTTTCGTACGTTACATGAACTTTCACAGGAACAATGAATGACATGCAGAGGGAACAAAAATCTAAGATAAGTGGCGTCGTGGAACACTCTAATACCTCAACCACTTTTCAATACTTCACGGGGCAGAGGAAAAGAGGGGAAGTTAATCTTCCAGTTTTTTTTTTTTGCAGCCTTCTTTTTTCTCCACTGCATAGCGTGTGGGAAAAAAACCCACCAACCTAGGGTCGTGACTGGTGGCCGTGACACTCGCAGATCGTCAACCGACTTCTGCCCATCCGCATGAGCCTGGAGCACGAGGTGCTGGGTTCTGACCTTGTCGAACACGGCATCGTGCACCCGGACATCGACTACGCGCAGCTGCTGCGGCGTAGCGGGCTCGCGTGCGACGAGCTGCTGCCCCGCTCCGACGACACGGGCATGGACAGGGAGTCGTGGGATCTGCGCGTCTGCCGTCGCTACCTGGCCGAAAAACTCGCGGCAGGTGCCAACCACCGCGCGCCTAACGCCTTCATGAGAGCCTTCAAGCAGTGGCGCTAAAGCCATTCCATGCACACGCCTACTCGGCCTCGCGTTAAATAAAGAGCAATAAAAAAAAGAACAGAGTTTTTCGATTATCAGTTTCTCCCTCCATTTCTCTCTGCCAGCAGTGGGTCCAGCAACAAGGGTAGAACAACAAAGCAGTGACTGGGAAGTGGCAGGAAAATCTTCACTGGACCTTTATACTTGTCTTTGGGTATATATAGTCTCTTTTAACATAATTTTCTATTTGTGCGTGAGCTCGATAAGGTAACGTTGTTTGTGTGTTGCTTTTATTTACTTTCGCGTGACTCCTGTTTCTTAATATGCTGTTGTGTTTTGTTTCATAGTTTTCATGGTTATCCTGTACAGGAGGACCCATTGCAGCCATCGACTACGGGCCTCCTTTTTCTTATGCCACTTTTTCTACTACCCTCCAAATAACTAATCCTAATCCTGTCTTAGCATCTGCCCTCTGACATCGTTAGCTGGCCTGCCCTGGCAGCCAACAAAAACTGAGGGAAACAGTTAAGCTCCTCCTTAAGGGTATACCGCGATAGCATTAATGCGGAACTGGTGATTCTCTACTTTACACTCATAGATTCCTCGGGGTCCTCATACCACTCCTGGTGCAGTGGTACAGCCGTTAAGCGACGCGCTACTGCCCTGCGATGGCAGATGCTGCCACCGGTGGGCCTTGTGCGACCAGGTTGCTCATCCCGAGCAACCTCTCGCGACCAATCTATGATTTAACTGCCTCCTGCCACGGTGGTCAGTTTGCTCACAATCCGGTGGGGAGGTTGTGATGACGCCACAAGGTTACGTGACCTAAGGTGCCCACTTAGGTTTCTTCTCCTTGCATTTCTGGCTCAGGACGCCGACGACGACACCGGGTTTTTTGCAGGACGGGAGCCTTAACGCTATCGTGTTAAAAGCATCCGCGAGTGGCCTAGCCGTGTCTTACACAGGAGTGTCATCTTGGAGTTAACCCCCACTTCCTCAACAGAGGCCTGGCTTTACGTGGCTCTTTACGTGCAATTGCTACATCCACCAACCACCACGCATCTAGGCTGCGTTGATTAACCGTACTGGATCCTGCATCCACTCTAAAGCATATTTGACTCGCTGTACAGTGTACGCGAGCCTACTATATCTATTATTCTAACATACGTTTTCCCAAATCCACATCGATAAATATTTATTCAATCAATAAATGCTTTCGAAAGCATTCATAATAATAATAATGATAATAATAATAATAAACGCCTTTATTTTTCCGAAAACATGTTTAAAACTTTAAGACTGGCCTGCCCAAGCCATAAAGGCTTGTAGGGAAGTACCCGGCAGTCGGTGAATGAGAAAGATATTGCAAAACAGGCGTGACTAAACAAGCGAATAAGAATAACCTTAACACCAAAAGTAAACAACAACAAAGAACCAGTTTAAATTACCGACATAAGGGTTTTTAAAAAAAATGCTTTAATTGTGACAGCGAAGAAGCTGAAAAGACTGAATCAGGCAGAGAATTAAAAATTTTGGATATATAATAATTACGAGTGAAGTGACCATAATGAGTGTAGCAGCTAAGTGCCGTAAAACGGGGGTGATGTCGAAAAGGACGAACAGGAATATGAGGTGCTTGCATACTGTGTACATGAGGGACTTGCGCTGAAGGAAATAACTTAGTTTGAGGATACTTAAATAACCCATAAGAACTCTGAATAAGAACTTAAGCATGCAGTTTCGATTGGTCAGAAATAAACTTTGTTTTTAACGCTGTACTCCTCAATCGAACACCTGTCTGTGCTTTGATCAGTAAATAAATGTCTTTAAGGTTTTTGAAACAACGCTAAGTTTACAAAAATAAAGAAATAAAGTAAAAACGCCGACAGTTAGGAATTTTCGATCAGTACGACGATTAAGCAGCCGAAATTCTCTTCGCGTGCTACTACACCCGACCTAGAAAGCATCATTAGCCTTTCTCGGTTTCAGCCGTTTTCTATGCGCCTCTGATGCGAGCAGCGAAGAATGGCGTTAAATATTCACGGTTCATGTCCTTGCCGGCCATTTCTAGCCGTTGCCTGCGATGGCCTACTGAAGCTCATGCGATGCCCCGTTCTAATGATCACCGAAGAAGTACATTTTCAAAGAGAGAGCTTTTGTTATTTGGGACACGGGGAGTTCTTTGGTACAGCCACGCGGATCTAAGCTCACCAGAAGTTGCACGAGCATGCCGGCCGTGACGGACGAAGACCGCTACATCCCCGTTACGCCAACTCCAGAGCCGGACGAAGAGTTCACGTATGACGACGCCACTTGGGTTCTCACAGCGGCAATTGTTATATTTACTATGCAAACCGGTAAGCCATTAGCTCATCCCTGGTACTTTTATTTTCGAGATACTAGTACAGTACAGTTTCGGTGATACGATTACGGTTGGGGCAAATTTCGGAATGATATGAATTCGTAAGACTCCCTGGCCGGAGTGCATTGTGTACAATGTGCAGAATTTTGGATGTCTCGAACATTCTCCCGCGCCACTATGGATGATACGAATTTCGGATAACACGAATATTCTTCGCGACCCCGTGAGATTCCTACCATCGAGATTCTACCGTAGTAGCTTGAGAGGAAAAACGAAGGCGTTGATATTCGTAGCACCAATCCTTACTTTCATGCGTACAAAATAAATAATGAACCAGGAACAGAACAAGCTTCTCATCCATAAGCTATCGGCGGATCTGTTGCAGGAGCACACAATGGTGCGATCTCTATCGCCCTTTGCTCAACGTCGATGACAAACGATAACTAATGAAACTATTCCTTATACTCCTCTGTCCGTCACTTCAATATTGTAAAGACAACAAACTCAAGCCTGTTGTAGGCAAAGTAAAGGTGAAAGGGCAAAAACATAGCAGAAACAATGTGGTTTGCAAGGACATCGATGATGCGGCTTACGCTCTTTTTTTTTAAATTTGTCATGACATGCAGAAAGTGAGCCGTAGTGATGGAAGGTGCAAAGGAATACTATGGGAAACAGAGCCTAAACATCGTGTTTTTAAATGAAGCGGTATATTCTGATTTTTGCTTCACATTGACCGACAGAAAGTTAAAAAATATTCGGCTTATCACTGTTGGGGACTTAACAAGTGGCGAAAATTGAGCGATGGGAAACCGCCATTCGTCGCGAAGTGAACGCTTGTCAGCCTCGACGTCGCAGCTGTCAACCATAAGAGAGGTTACCCTTGCCACGGTCGAGCTTTGGTTGAGTGTTACGTGACGTTTGCTGCTCCATCAGGGTGTTCCACATCCGCTTCCGTAGTCAAAAGCGGCGACCAAGGACAGTGCACCTAAGAAGAACGTTAGGCTACTTCCTAACTACGGTCCTAGCAGATACACAGCGAGCAACTTCCATGGTGAACCTCTCCACGTATAAAAATTCGACGAATTAACATGACCATGAACACAGATGACGCCACAAGCATTGAATACTATATGATTTACCCAGGTAATAAAAAGGTTTTTATACATGAAACCTGTCAATTTATACAAAAGTAGACACAACCCAATTATTGCGTCTTTAACGAACTTGCAGTTCTAATTTCTGCTACAGACTGATCATGAGAGAGCTAAAATATTAGCAGCGAATTAATTCTGGGGGTAGAACCAGTGATGAGAACTAAAAATTGTGCAAATGTTATCGAACGCTGATTCAAGATGTGGCAACTTGAATATTATAATATTTGTTTTCCTATGGGAATTAGCTTGCCGTTCCGGTATAAAAATGCTTTGGGGCTTTTTGACTGAACCAGGTTGTAACTAAGCGCCTGCAGTTCCTTCTTTTGCATTCGTCTTTAATTGCGCTGATTATATATCTCTTTCTCATTACCATAATTCTAGTGCGAACCAGTGGTGTTGGCGCAAATCTCATCTGTAGTTTCTATTGACCAATGATTACGCTGACTTCACTAGCTGCAGCAATTATGACGTTTACAATTTGCAGCGTGGCACTGCAGCCTAAAACGTTTATCCACGCAACACGTAATCGAAAAAGGAAGGAACATGTCAAGCACATTTTAGGTGTAGGCTGCGAGCAGTATTTCACTCGACAGTCGAAACGGCTCACGTACGATTCTTCAAGGCTATGGTGCAAAATTGCTGGTTTTGACAAAGCCAAAAGCGGCAAAAGCACTCAGACGTATGCAGGCGTGGCCAGACGATCATGAGATAGCGAACCAATTTCCACGTGACCGCGAACAGCAGGCACACAGATTACAAATCTCAGGTTACACAGCGAACCGGCCTATGAGCCTTTTTTTTTTTCTTTGAAGCACTAAACAATGTGCCATGCGTACTTGCGCACCCGGAGTGTATTGCTTTTAGACTCGAGACCGTTTAGGTGGCCTAAGTTTTTCCATGCAGGTTTCGGACTCCTCGAGTCCGGGTGCGTGTCTCAGAAGAACGAGGTGAACATCCTGATGAAGAACGCCGCCGACGTCATCCTCGGCGGGCTCACCTACTGGCTGTTCGGCTTCGGCCTGCAGTACGGCACGGGTCGAAGCCCCGACAACGAGTTCAGCGCCGTCGGCCGCTTCATGGTCGACGCCGGGCCGGAGGAGATGGGCTTGGTCTTCTCGAGCTTCATCTTCCAGCTGTCCTTCTCGACCACTGCCACGACCATCGTGTCCGGGGCCATGGCTGAGCGGGCCAACTACAACGCGTACTGCGTATTCTCGCTCCTCAACACCATCGTGTACTGCATTCCGGCCGGCTGGGTCTGGGGGGACCACGGCTTCCTCAAGAAGATGGGGGCCATTGACTTCGCCGGGTCCGGATGCGTCCATCTGCTGGGCGGAGCGTCCGCTCTGGTTGCCGCGGTGCTGCTGGGCCCACGGCGAGGACGCTTCGACGGAGACGGCCAGAAGGTCCAGATGAGCCGGCCCACTAACGTGCTTCTCGGAACATTCACACTCTGGTAAAACGCGACTTCGATTCATTGCCGGGCATCGGGAGTAGTGGGACTGACGTAGACAAGGGAGGAGTATTTCTCCAAGTGGCTGACAGATAACAATAAGAGCAGGAGCCTTCTCCGGTTCTGGCACGAGAATAAGTTACATGATTTTTTATAGTATACAGCGGACTCAAATTATTCCTTTATGGCAAGTGCGCGAAACAAAAAAAAAGAAGTCAGGCCATGCTTTTGGCGACTAGAAAATCTTTGTCTTGCTGCTTTGATGAGCTTTTTAACCCGCCATTATTAATGCGAAAGTATTAGGTGGCTCATCGGCATGAAAACCAGACGTAGCCCGAGAAGGGGCGGCGCTATAAAACTCGCGATTGGTCGCAATGGTGTGGTGTCATCAAAGACAGGAAAATATGAAATGTTAACCAGTAATAGTCAGTTCTAGTACTTACAACTGCGCCAACTACAAAGTAATAGAATTGAAGTAGAATTAGAATAGAATTGCAATAGACCTAGAACAGTTTTGGAATGCTTGCGCATCACTCCCACGTAAGTTCCTGAAGTGCCCCCAGTATTTTGTTTTACTGAATAAACGAAAGGTAAAAATAAGAATTTCCGGTACAAAATAAAGAAATGAAAGCTAGGGAAGAAAACTCATGAATACATGTAACCGGTTTACCACTTTTAATTAAAGTAGAAGGCTCATCAGGAATATATAGCAAGAAAATTGCCACTCTCAGACATCTATAGATAACCGAACGCTAACAGCAAACTACCTGTATGAGCACTGGCAGGACTCATGAATTTTCGGAGCTGAAACTGCATGATCACACATAGAGGCGGGAATCGAGATGTTGTGCAGCTGACCGGAAATATAAGCAAGGGTAAGGAGTAAGGAACACGGATAAGTGACGTACTTTTCTCCCTTAGGAGCCGCAGATGTTTTTCGGGGCAGTGCGGTGGCGCTCAGTCAAAAAGCACAGCCGACAAAAAAAAAATAGTTGTTGCCTGTAAGGAGCACATAGACATGCAGACATTAAGAAAAGGCAATGAGTGGCAGCTCCTAAATGCACGCACGTGCAGCACTCCGCTAACAGCGTCAGCCGCTATGCTACTGCTGCTGTTATCGGACAGCCTTTTGCGGTAACGTGCCGACAGAGAAGACAACATAATGGGGTAATGCCACAGTGCTGCCGATGCACTTCGCTCTGTCTCAGTTCGACCTGTAGGGTGTAGGATGTGTCCGCATCTGCTATGAATGTGCACATTAGCCAGGAAAGAAAACGCATGGAAACGGATTGATGTAGTTATCGGGAGCTACGGCACTGTGGGCTGACTGTGGGCTACTGTAAAAGCAACTGGAGTACGTTTTTTGTGTGTGTGAGTGCACTCAGATACGCACACTGTTCATACGCAGGTGGGGTTGGCTCGTGTTCAACTGTGGCAGCTCCTTTGGCGTGAGGCACGACAAATGGAAGTATGCTTCAAGGTATACCTTCTTCATCTGCCGCATTCAGTTAATCTCGTGTATAGAGCCTATCCATGAAAAATGCTTTGCAAAGGCTGATGCTTGCTAAGAGGCATCTGTATGATCCAATACGATAAAAAATGCAACTAGTAGTAAACAAAACATTCTAGAAGCGTACGTAAGCTGCACTTTTGTTTTTCGAAGCTGGTTCATGAACTTTGCCGCTGAAGAGAAATCGTTTTTGAGCTTTCCATGTAGAACTCAGAACGGAAAGCAATATTGGCTTTTTAACACATACAGCGCATTTAGTTTTATATTTAGTCATGATTGTAGATAGGTTGTACGGGTCGCCATGTGCTCAGATGCTGCAAGTTAAACATCTTCATTTACTGTCGCGTGTTATTACAGAGCGGCGGTGACCACTATAAACGCTTCCCTGGGAGGAGGTCTCGTTGGAGTTTTTTATTCGTACGTATTTTCCAGTTGCGTTGTCATCCTTTTCTGGTGATGCTGGTCCAAAAGGAGAGCACCGAAACTCACCGTCAACTCAAAGTTTTTTTACTACTATTCAGCAAGTTGAGCAAAAAAAAAAATGCCAGAATATAAAGGTCTTGGTCTGCTCTAATAAGTCAAACAGGTACAGAGAAGTTTTAAGCCAAATTAAAAGACCAGACATCTAAGAGGCGTGATTCAGGCATCCTAAGGCAATAAAAAAAAGGAAGGGAAGTGGGTAGTATGGTAAGGAACAACTAATAGTTTGAATGTGTCGACACCCGCGCACGACTAAAAAAATATGTTTCAAATATTTCTGTGAAGCCTTGCTGCAGTCTTCAACCATTTCATCTTCGTCTTGTAACTTCCAGGTACTTTACGTCCCGGAAACTTCTCGTCGACGATATTGTGAACGCCATATTGACTGCACTGGTTGCTGTCACTGGTGAGAAATAATTTTCTGGCTTTTTGTCTTCAAAGATAGAAGTACGTCAAACGCCTGTAAACACAAGCGTATGTTCATGTACAATAGGAACATCATCTTGTTGGTAATGATGTATATATTCAACTTATTTATTGTCTCTTCTCAGCTGATCCCTGCCGTTTTCAGTGGTTACGGTCAATCCTTAGAGAAAGATTATTGAGAAAAAAGGACAGGAAGAGTGCCCAAGAAATCCTCGTGACTACTAGCGCAGTGAGAAATGGGATAAAGAGGACGAGTGAGAAGGAATATTAGGTGCAACACAATGCGCACGTGAGTTGAAAGCTCGAGTCGCTGGCCTGGTCTGACGACCACAATGATTTGCAGTGCATGACAAGTCTTAGGTTTGGCTTAATAACCTAAGACATTGACTCAAGATTGCGTGGTCCATCAGCTGGTGATAGTAGGCGCGGCAAACGCCTTTGATGGCTAAGAATGAAAAATAAATGCAGACAGTACTTCTTCTGAACGAATATATTAGAACACAATGTAAATGCAGACAGAGGTGATGTATGTGCCAGATGTCCTCATCTTTCCAGCGCCGTCGTTCGCTCAGCAGAACAGGTAGTGTACAACGTTTGAGAGTACACAGTCGAATTATCTTCCTTCCGGGCCCTGCTCTATGGATCGTTATGCGTCACCAGCATTCCAATTCTCTGGAACCTGAGAGAATACACGTCCTCACTCCTGCGAAAGTTATGGCTTCCACGAATGTTATAGAAGACGCCTACAACATGGCTTAGAAACAAACCCCTTGTGCTGCTTACTTCTGACAAAGGCGGCGCGTCACGTTTTGGTTTAGCTCGGAGAAAGAGTTGAGTGCACGAGAGCTGAGCTGTGCAGCCTTCTAGAGTGCTGCAGCGGAGCGCCTGCCTGTTCTGCGCAGCCGGCTCGGGCTTCTACTCGGCCTACGAGAGCATCGTGGTGGGCGTGACCGGCGCGCTGTTCGCCTGCTGGGTCCCGGCCGCCCTGGAGCGGCTGCGCGTGGACGACCCCGTGGGCGCCGTGGCCGTGCACGGAGTGGGCGGCATCTGGGGGCTGCTGGCCGTGGGGCTCTTCGCCGACGCCGACACGCTGCTGCGGCTCACCTCGGGACGCAGCGGCCTCTTCAAGGGAGGCGGTGCCTATTTGCTCGGCATCCAGGCGCTCTCGGGGCTCTGCATCACCGCCTGGAGCGTGCTCACCTCATACGTGTTGCTCAAGGTACCGCATGTGTAGTCAAAAAAGTAGAAAGGAAAAGGGAAAAGAAAGAGAAGGGAAAGGAAAGGAAAAGGAAAGGAAAAGGAAAGGAAAGAAAAGGAAAAGGAAAAGGAAAAGAAAAGGAAAAGGAAAATGATTATTTATAGCGACCATCACTGCTGCCAGAGATGATAAAGGGGTGACTTAGAAGGACTGAGCAAAATATCGCACGCGCAGGAGAATGCTGTTGGAAAATGTGGAAGCCAGGAAGCATACACTCCTAGAAAAGAAAAAAAATGGAGGGGACAATTAAGCTCCGCCTTAAGGATATGACGCCATAGCGTTAATCAGTTAATGCCCGTATATGCGGAATTGGTCATTCTCAACTTTACATTCATATGTCCCTTGGAGTGATCATACTACTCGTTGCGCAATTCTGCGGCGGTTGAGGAATGCGCCACTGCCGTGTGATGGCAGGTGCTGCCACTGGTGGGTCTTGAGCGACCCAAGTTGCTGTTCCCGAGCAACCTCTCGTCATCAACCATTAATCTAACTGCCACCTTCCGGGGTGGTTATTTTGCTCACAACCCGGTTAGTTTGCTCACAATCCACAAGGTCACCTCACCTACCTAGGTACCCCCATTGATTGTTCACCTAGGTTGCTCACTTAGGTTGCATCGCCGGGGGCGGCCGCCTGGGCCATCCTACGCCACCTTATTTATTGCTCACAACGCCGACAACTCCGACACCGGGTTTTCTGCCCAACGGAGCTTTTAACGCTTACGCGCTAATAGCAGAGATTTTTCACTTTGATTCGGCAGATATGTGTGTTCAGATTGAGTGAAGAAATAGACGTATGGTGCTATAGATAGTTTTAAGCGCCGTAAACGTTTCTTCGACGCTTCTGCTGAATGTGCCTGCATAGGCCAACCGCGCACATAATTCTTGATGGCACCCACTGTGGCCAGCGTGTTTCGAATACTTATTGACAGTTGGTACCGGCTTACTATCAAAATACAGTCTCGAGCACTCTTCGCTACGAATCGCCGCTTATCGTGGCCTTAGTTTGTCTGACTCGCCGACAAGGAGACGCAGGAACCAGGCCGGAACCAAGGACAGGAAGCCGGTAAACGGCGTCTTGAAACCTCTAATCACCGAATATTGGGCAACCGACGTAGGAGTTGTAATGATTGGACAGCACACGCAAAATCACAGCGTCAAAACTAAGTTTGACCATTTGCTTTTGCGTACAGATGCTAACTGCAAGTGCTTGTTCGGCGGCAGTAGCTGAAGGATGTTTTCAACATAACTGCAAAAGAGCCAGGGTCGTAACTTCAGACGGGGAACTGATTTGAACGTGTGCGGGAAATACTTTGTGCACCTGCTTCACCCCTGCCAGGCCATAAACTACGTGATTCCCATCCGGATGACCGAGCTGGAAGAAGTTCTGGGCGCGGATCTCATGGAGCACTCTCTCAGCTACCCCGACTACGACTACGACGCGTTGCTGGCCCAGTTCAGCAGTCGGGGCATCGAAGTGGGCCACGTGCCTGCCATCGTGCACCGTGGAGACTGGGACAGGCGCATCTTCGACGAGTACCTCCTGGGCAAGGGGGGTCGCAACAAGCCGAAGCCAGACGGCACACTGGCAGCCTACGTCAGGAACTACGTCAAGGAAATGCCGCGGAAGTATAGCTATCGCGCATGCGTGATTGTTTGAGCTCCCTGACCTGTAGAGTGCGTACATGAGTCGCATATAAAGCAACGTCATTGCAACGTTATCACCGTGTTGGTGTGCTTTTATTTTAGTCATGATTTCAAATCAGTGACGTTTAATGGCTAGAGCGTATGTACAGTATGGTACACTGTTAAAGGGAACATGCGGTCGCGTGAAGTTGACTTTCCGCGAGGCGCTGCCGCGGAAAGCCGGAAAGAATGCCGAGCTGGTTATGGTCCGGAGTTTTTTTCGGCATTCTGTCCCCTTGCATGGATCTCATTTTTCACACCCACAACGCATCGATTACCTCTTCTCGCTGTTGAATTTGCTTCTTCCATTCTCTGGTCGCGTTTCGTGCGAAATAAGCAACATTTTCTGCGGACTAGATTATGCATTTGTCAGTGCCTTGGTTCATATGCCACTCGCCGTGTACTGTACGCGTTGTAGCTGTCGAAACACCCAGCACTGATCTCGAGTAGGGGCACGCTACATGATGTCAGTATAATAACTCTATGACCGGCATGCCAAACACACAGAAATATATATATATATATATATATATATATATATATATATATATATATATATATATATATATATATATATATATATATATATATATATATATATATATATATATATATATATATATATATATATACCTTTTGCTGCTGATGACGGCAGCAAACAAAATTAGCGCCAAAACTCGTTTTATAAGAGGGACGAGAGTTGATTTATGGTCCCCGATATCGGATATGAAGGCAGGGTTTGCTAAACATGGCTGAAACCTTTCGCGTGGCCCAATCTTGGAGGTCATATGTATGAGCACGATTATCGCCACCACACGAAAGGTCCGCTTCGCGGCGCCAGCTGAGCCCTTTCACGCAAATACCAATCGCGGCAGCATGCTGTATTGCATCGGAGTGGGCCCTGTTTTTGCAACAGTCACCGAAAAAAAAACAAAAACTACAGCGTACCTTATTCGAACTTCGAGCCAATTTTTCGAAAACTATTCGAAAATGTAAGAGTAGATCCGACTGGTTTCGATTATTTCACACACTCATAGGCACAAGCTTTCCCCTGGCCGGGTGCAAGGCTTCTCCAAGATTATATGTTTGAAAAATGAGTCTTCGGCCTTCACGTTGTCTGCACCAAAAAATCTTGATGTGTTCACTGAAGTGTTCACTGATCTGACAACAAATGCGCATTGCGAACATGTATGCACGGCATGCCGAGCAAGTTCATGGTCAACTGGAATACCACGAGCAGATGACGGAGAGTGACAAAGGCTACGTGACGAGCGCGCGTCCCGTGATTTTCTTCGTTGTTCGTCCTCTGTTCTCACTTTTCGCTCCACCACGGACTGCTAACGACTCACCCAAAGGTAAATTGCCCTATAAAGATTACAATATATCTGCAAAAGGGAGGATTGTTGGGCCAGTTGGTTCATGATTCAAGACTGAAAACGGCGCGAAAAACGGGACAAGATAGAGAGAAGCAACACACACAGCACCGAACTTACAACTGAGCGTATTTCATGCGAGAGCGCAATAAATGCAGGAAGTACACATAAAAACTAAAAGAACATCATAATATAAGATTGATGCTATTGCAGGTCAATATCTAAAAAGGCTATCTCTTTTATGGATAAGCGAAGAGACGGCGCGCTCAAGCACTTGTCACACCTCGTGTGGATGACGAAAGCTTCGTACAGTTCTCGTTTTTGTTGTCTTGCGTACGTGGGCAACACTTTGCTTTTGTTGAACTGGGGAGTGCATTTGCACGTTGTCACATGCTTGGCGAGTGTGATCCCTCTGCCTACGCTGACATCATTAGCGTGCTCTCTTAATCTGTCATTTAAGCAGCGGCCAGTCTGGCCAACATAAGTGGCACCGCATGACCGAGGGATTTCGTAGATCACCTTGCTTTGGCAGTGAAAATATTGCGTCACGTGCTTAGTGCCGCACGATCCCCGCTTTTTCTCTGCCCCGTTTACTCTCCTACACAACCTGCGCAACCTGTTGGGTGCCGAAAACACTACACACACACCGCCTCGTCCCGCAATCGTTTTCAGTCGATGGCTGACGCCATGGACATAAGGGATGGCTGCTGTCTTGACCAAACTTCGCTTAGGCTGCTTATAGTCCGCAGGTCTACGCAGTTCATGAATGAACTGCGTAGACCTCGCATGAAATACACTCAGTTGTAAGTTCGATGCTGTGTGTGTTGCTTCACTATCATGTCCCGTTTTTCGCGCCGTTTTCAGTCTTGAGTCTTGATAAAATCTATCGTCCACTCTCTTCTTTCGCTTTCCGTTTCCTTTATCCACTGTGTACAGTGTGCACGCTTGCGTGCACAGTGGACATCTTACATGGTTCGCTTCTGTTTCATACGTGCCTAACCACACGCCATCCTTCCGTGCTATTTCCCAAAGTCTCTGTGGCTTTCACAGCAGCGAGCTTTCCAGTAAGCCTCTGAAAGCGGCTAGGCTGAGGTAGAGAAATTATGTATTTTGTCTTCCGGCAGGACAGTCAAACACAATGACATCAAAATGTACACTTCACACTGACCAGTGTGCACCTGGACGTCTCAGTTTCTCGACTCAGCTGCGCCATTCCTTTACACCGTAGCACGGTCAATGCCAGATCGTTGGCATTTCTTTCCAGAATCCTGTATGGCTGGATTCGATCGGACACGTAGACTAGTTTATTCGGTTCTTCAAGCGGTTTCTTACTACCGAATTTTTAGTTCTCGATTGATTGTACCACGCCAGGATATACTTTTACGGATAATGCACCACGGGCTTGTAGTACGCATGACAAATCCTTCTCCAGAGAGGTCGTCCACGTGTCGAGAAGCGGTTCTGACAGAACGACGTCAGGCGCGGCAATTACGAGAGCAGGTCGACTCTGACAGTGCTGCATCGGCAGGCACGGCCGCGACAAGGGGGCGCCATCGGTGTCGGCGTAATTTCTATCATTTGCCGGGCGCGTAACTTATGCGCCACACGCTCGAGCGCTTTTCTCGCTCACAGTCTGGGGCCGTGAAACAAGCGCTACACGCTTCCTCGGCAGCGCGGTAAAAAAGCTCAGCCGGCGTGTGAAAAGAAATGCAAAAATCAGGAAAAGAAGCGTCACCATGGGCCGCTATCCTTCTTGCTTTTGTGCTTACTTCGAATTCTTTTTGAATCTTGCCACCCACGACCTCTTTTTCTTGTTCTCTTTATGGCTGACGGAAGGTGCGCAGACTATACTTGCGCGATTTCCAGACGAACTCTCTTGCGTTTTGCTGCTTCGTGTGCGCCACGCAGCGTGGGAGAAACGATTGAGTGAAAGCTTGCGACACGAGACACTGTTGTCTGCGAATGCAAGGGCGGTTGTGCAGGACTTCGGCGTGGAACTGGAGTCACGGTTGCTTGAACAAACCTTTTCTGATGCTCTGCAGCTAACTGACAACGGTCGCATTGCGCCCCATTGTCCCTCTGGTTTTCTTGCTACGTTGATGCCGTCGCGCGTGCTGGCTTAGCTGTCAAGTTCTTTCCTACTCGAATATTTGTCTCCAGTCACGTGGTGCACGTCACGTGACTTTCAGGGGCTTCTGGAGGTATATATACCTCGAGCCACGGCTCTGCCCAGCATCGCTCACCTGTCTCAGAGCAGCAACACCTCCACGGGCAGCACTATATCCGAGGAGTTAACATGGTAAGCCGAAAGCCTGGGTGCAGAAATTCACGTCATCCATTTTAAGGGCGGCTTTGACGCGCTGCAGAAACTGCTCTGTGTATATTGAATTTTGGAAACCCTTCTTTCCGGCTGTAGTCAGCTGTATCGCCTGCCGCTGTCAACGAATACTTAAGTTTTAACGACAGTTATGCTATGCACAGTACAGCAGTAATTTTGAACGGCAAGATAGACTAGGCTCTGCGATGCTGTTCGTTCATGCATAATTTCTTGAAGTGTGAATATGGGTTTGAATTAAAAGGCGGGTAAAAAAGCCACCGCTGAGATCGAAACTGCAACGCGTAACGCATCGACTTAGTGAATGTGCTCTAAATTTTCCGATTTTCTAGAAAAGTTGCAGTCGTTACGAAGTTTTATGGAACAAGCGTTTTTCCCATAGAGCTCTGCTGGTTAAGAAACTCAGTTCTTCACCCTAAAATCGTACAGTAGGCTATTCCGGAGGCATTATACTTATTTATATTGCTTATCTTATAGCATTTCTTTACCTTAGTAACCTCAACTATAGACATACCTGAGCTATACTTCACCGCTTATTTCCCACAGCGCTTCATCGTGTACATCGCTGTCCTCGCTCTGGCGGCGGCAGTCGCCCTTGCCGGATACCACGGCCACGGAGGCTACGGTGGATACGGCGGACATGGAGGCGGAGGCTACGGAGGATACGGTGGCGGACATGGAGGCGGATACGGCGGTCATGGTGGCGGTGGATACGGTGGTGGACACGGCGGATACGGCGGCGGCCACGGAGGATACGGCCACTACGGAAGGCGGTGAATCAAATCCGACATGCTCTGTCCGGGCCTCATGAGTGCAATGCGAAATAAATTACAACCTGTGCATGTGGCCAGGAAAAAGCACAACCTCGAGTCGAACTTTCCTTGTTTTTCACGGTGACAGCTGCAAGTGACGTTTTGACCGTGTTAAAGAGTGTCACGCCGTACTATGCCGTAACTGAAAAAAAAAAATGTGGCCATTTAAGCTATGGCTTGACGCGGTTAATTCAGCGAGAAGCTGTCGCAGGGACCTTAGCTTGATATCTGCTTTAGCTATTGGGTTTTGCCTTAGACGAGCAATGTGTGTACTGGTTAAAAAGATGTTCATTCTTCACTTTCCCCCTCATCGTCCACCTCATCAAGAAGCGACTAATTACAGTGGCGGCTATTACCGGATGATGTCTGTTAAGCAGCTTCTCACTGCAAAATTTGCCGAGCTTACCTGCTGTGAAATCAGGATGTTATGACGAAAAAAAAAAGGGGGGGGGGGGCTGGCGAGCGTACAAGAACAGTTTTGGAGCAGTTCAAGACAGCCCAAGCGAGGCCGGGTTGTCTTTCTTTTTGAACAAAGCAGGCACAGTAGGGCCTATTTCTGTCTGCGCGGGTCTGATTGGCGGACGCCAAGTAACGAAGGAGGGCGTCGTCACTATACTCAACTGCTGGAAATCTGAAACGAGCGTAAACCTGGGTACCATAAAAACTCCCAGACTCTCGCCGCCTCCGTGGTGGTGAAGAAACATTGGAAATTATACATACCAAGCAGCGCTCAGCCCATCAGAGCGTCCCCTTCCAAGCCTCGCATTATATACGTCCGCATTAATTATGCGATCATGCGATACACTTCAGTTGGATACAACTCAAGAAAGAAGCGGCAGATGCCCCTCAAAGGAGGCCATCCAGCCAATGGCGTGGAGTCATTTTAATAAGGCCATGGTTAATCAAATTAAGGCACGGTTGTTCCCATTTCATTTTCCGCCCCTGCAAAGTCACTCTAGCAAGTCTAAGGGGATTTTTTTTTTACTTCGACTCTTTACCCAGCAATTCTAGACAACAGTATTCTTCAAAGGGAAATAATTTATGAACGCTACGTTTTCATATATTGTAAGATTTAACTATAACATTACATCCGCACATCTCCCCTCAGCAGTCTTGCATTTTTTTGCTATTCACGGTTTTTGCGATCGTCAGAAACGTACCTCATTGGTTTTCTATGGTAGTCTCAACCACTTGATGCAAGCGATGGAAAAAATTTAGAAGAAAGATATTGCTACACATCGGGAGAATGGATCATTAGCTTAATATTTCCATAACAATACCTAAAAATATTCCAATATTCAAAAATGTTTATCTAAGAAAGCTTGTCTTGTTTAGAACCCACAACATCATGACTCAACGCACAACGCACGAGATAATGAGAATCTGTCGACGACATTGTCTGGAGGGCATCCTTTGAGGGAAATCTGTCGCATCGTTCTTGAGTTGTATCCCACTATACCTCACATTCGTCCGCTTCTGCTGGTTACTCGGATGAAATTATTTTTAGCCGACAGATGAACGTGGCAGTTTTAGGGTTAAGAAATACAGTGACACCGTGGGCGGCGTTCATTAGTGCACAGAACAGCGTCACCGCTTATTCCAGGGATTAGCCCTTTACCCCGGCTTACTGCTGTGGTTGTAAAATAACTGGCTTGTTTTGTTACCGTCAATTGCTTGAAAACTGCTGTCTACGAATGCCGACCGCTCGTTAACTTCGGAGGTTGTAGGTGCACGAATTTGTTGCGAAGCGCTCCTCTCACTATGAGATCTCCATTGCAACCTTTGGCTGACTGATGTTTGCAGTATCGAAAGAACATAATTAGAATATGTAGCTAATTAATTAAAAGTTAAATCAGGGAATAACTGTGTTGCGTGGTGTTCAATGTGGCTGATTTCCTCGCTTATGTCCTTACCGTATTTGCAAACCATGAACGGTTTTTATGGCTGCCGTTTCACTTTATTCAGTAAAATTAGCACCAAGTGATACTCTCGAGCCATAGCATACAGGTGTAACATAGAGGTGTGCACTCTGGACGAGCACAGCCTAAACAGGCTACTTCAATCCTTACGGTAAAGTGCCTCTCAGCTTTTCCAACTTGAACTCCACTTTCTGCGCTCACATTTTGTTTTGGCCTGCATTTTACAGAATGTTTGCTCTCCTAAAATAGTAACGACACCGCTTAGAACAATGAAAACGCACCGGTACCAAAAAGATTTAGCATTTTAGCAGGTAAGCGGTGTTCCTATCTTTGTCGTCGTATGGTATCTCCACTGCCGTGGTTCACGCCTTTGTCCTCGCGAGAATCAGTTCTGGAGGCTGAAAGTCGCTTCCTGGCGTCCGTTTCTTTCTGTTACGCTAATATCACTCCGGAGACGTTATTTGACCATCTCTCCGTCTGGGCAAACCCACCCACGTGTCAGTGAAAGGAGAAAGCCGCAGGAAACGTCCACACTCATCGGGCCCGTTATTGGAACCGCACATGCCGCGCTCCGGCGGCTACGACCTTCGCACGGGTGTGTCATCATTGCGCTGCAGCCTACTCCTTCAGATGCGCGCGCGGTGCTGTCCTAGCAACACCGAGGCCGTGGCGGCACACTTCGCTCCTGCCCGATCCCTTCCTCCTTACTCGCCTCTTACCCCCCATCTCTCTCTTTCTCTCCACTCCCCTATTTCCTCTCCCTTCCCTCGAACCTTGCGAGAGCGCGTGCCGTCGTCCCGCGCTCAGCCTCCCAATATCCCGTTCACTTCCTGCTCCAGCGCACTCGTCGGCTCCCCCGAGGCCCGGAGCCGTCGATGCAGACGCCCGGCTGCGGCGGCAGCGGGCAAACACCACGCCACGACGGCCGGCGAAGGCTCGCCTGTTGCCTCCCGCCAGCGCGCGCGCGTGGCATTACGGCTGCGAGAAAGACGCGAGGCCACACTGGCCAGCACGCCGAGCTTAAGCCTCACAAAGAAAAAGCGCGCCACCGGCCGGGGTCGCCTCGAGCGAGAAGGCAGCTACGGAGGTCAAGGGTGTGCGTTCGTGTTTGCGTATGCGAAATTTTGAATTTTCGTGTTGAGTATACGGCGTTCGAGTGTAAACTGTCGAGTAAACCATCATAGTTAAAACGACAACAGCCATGATTGTGGACCCCAAGAGCATGAAGCCCGACGATGCGACGTGGGTGCTCACGTCGTCTTTCGTCATCTTCACCATGCAGACAGGTGAGTGCATGGGCCGCGCTTTGGCCGGACTGTCGGCTCCAGATGTAGTCCGTGTATGTTCGAAGGCATTGCGTGCTGTTTACGCATTCATTAGCTGGACTGCCTCGTGTTCCCCTCTCATTTGTTTATTGTCGTTCATCGGGGCATTGTCTCGGTAGAGTTTTAATGACAAGTACCAGAGGGGGATGCAAAAGCTGCACGAACGGCACAAGAAATAATCGTTTCTACGAAAGCTAACATATCGCTCTGACGTCTGAAAAAAGGTTTGGCTGATTTGTTTCTCCGCTTTGGTGTTTGCTTACTGTTCGAGAACTCAGTTTTGTTCAGATACCTAAATTAAATAATATGGTAAAAAGCTCGTCAGGAAGCCGACGCAAAAGCGGCAGGTTTCGCATTGTCACTAAAGAACCACTCTGATTTTCCCTTCCTTCTGAATACAAATTTTCTACAAGGAACTTGAGTTGTTTCGCAGACCTAGAGAATATTAATACTCTTTTTATCGTGTGTTTTTAGCTGTCATAATACTTAATTTTGTCGCAACTGCAAGTATAGGAATTGTTTTAATTATCAAACGTGTTCTAATGATGTTGAGTGCGCAGGAACGTACGTGCTGACTTTTCGCATTTTTTTGTGCAGTTTAAGTCTATCAAGTTCGAGAACAAAGCATATCTATTTGTCGGCTGCACATATGGGTGCTCACTTCACAATCAGGAGTTCAAGAAATAAAACTTGAGCCATATGCCGAGTGCCTTAACAAAAGCGCTTACCGAAAGGCATGGACGTCTTCACGACAGTCTTCAACAGGCAAAAACAGACTTTTTAAGAAAGGGTGTGCACGTCTCAGAAATGAGCCTAATGTGAAAGGTAATAAAAGACGCTTACTTTGGCCTTTTCGTGTAAGGCATTTCAGTAAAAGAAAAGGGCGGGGGGGGGGGAGATTGATTACTCGATCTCAGTCGTTAAGGTGTTCGCAACACCTCGTTTGTGATAAAGCCTTTTACTATATTTCATTTTAGTCTAAGTACAGTAGTTGCAATGTGTGACTAATAGATCGTTTGTGTTCTTGCGCAAGCAGCTCTGGGTAAAGAAACCCTCGATATTGCGCCTTGCGAAATGTCACTACCCCTCTGTTCCCGGAGACTTTCTGTAAGGCTTAGTACAACAGCGCGTGTCAGGCCCTTTCTCTTGCGCAACGGAGTCGTCCTCGTTGCGTGCATAGGCTTCGGACTGCTCGAGTCCGGCTGCGTGTCCAAGAAGAACGAGGTGAACATCCTAATGAAGAACGCCGTGGACGTGGTGCTGGGTGGCCTCACGTACTGGAGCGTCGGCTACGGACTGCAGAACGGCCGCGGCCCGGGCACCAACCCTTTCTGCGGCGTCGGCTCCTTCTTCCTGGATGCCAGCTCCGAGGTGATGGGCGAGGAGTTCGCCATGTTCATCTTCCAGCTGTCCTTCGCCACCACCGCGACCACCATCGTGTCCGGCGCCATGGCGGAGCGCACCAACTTCCACGCGTACTGTCTCTTCTCGGCGCTGAGCACGCTCATGTACTGCATCCCTGCCGGCTGGGTCTGGAGCGGACACGGCTTCCTGAACCGCATCGGCGTCATAGACTTCGCCGGTTCGGCCTGCGTCCACCTGCTGGGAGGCACGTCGGGACTCGTGTCGGCACTGGTGCTCGGGCCCAGGCTCAGCTGGGACCGGCACAGCAGACCGCGCATGGGAAACCCCACCAACGCCATGATCGGAGCGTTCACTCTCTGGTGGGCTCACTTGTCGGGATCTTAAGAGATGGGGCTTGAAGCAGTGTTCGCTGATGCTTGCTCACCCTTTGTATGCTTACACACAACAGCTTAGGTGCTGATCAGCATATCAGCAGTTTCATCTACTCATACAGTCGCAGTGAAAGAGTTTGGACTGAATTAATCTCAAAAATTGGTAATTGCTTAACATGATACATTGGCCCGACAACGCCTGGAAAGTGCCTGTTTTGAAAATTATGAAGAATGTGAAATGTAATCGAAAAGATTCCCACCAAGAGTAGAAAATGTGCGGCGAGGTGAACATTGGGGTCTTTCTGTCCGCTGCATCAACCTGACCTCCAGTGTCACCGCACAGAACTGAGTAGCGAGGTCTGGATATCGAACTGGCTCTCATGTGCGCCATGAAAGGAACGTCCTCATCTGTCTGAGGCGCTATGGGGAGAACGAATGACCGATCTTCGCAAGTGCAATAAAAGTGGCCAAAGGCCATCAAGTACAGCCTATAGTTAAACCGAGCGAATTTGAAGGAATTTAAGCGGGCCCACCCTTTCCGAAATAACAAAGATAATGGAGACTGCGTTTGACATTGCTCCTCAATGTGTGCTTTGCAGATGTGAGGGCGGGCGCCAAAACGCTAAAAAGGAAACAAACAGAGCAGACGTGTAAAAAGTGACAACCTCTGCATTACCTTGGTAGAGTCCTCTTCAATAAACCGTGTGGTATGCCACTCCATTCCTCGGCCCCGCACTTTCGCGTAAACACGCTTGGCTGATCTTTGCTGTGCGTTTCACCTGCGTATTTTTGTTTATTTTCCTATTAAGTGTTAGACCCAGAAAAGCATGTTGTTATGATGTCCTTAGAGAAGAGCCACTTTCATAACATGGTATTTCAGGCGTATAGCGAATAACGACACTTCCTATACGTAACCATTATTTTTGGCGAAACAGTCATCAATTTGGGCAATCCTCAATCACAGAACGGTAAATAAGAAGTAATTGTATTCTGATATGGGACATCATCCCATGTTACTTCAACCATCGTTTCTTCCTCAAGGTGGGGTTCCCTCGTCTTCAACAGTGGCAGCACATTCGGCATATCGGACGAAAAATGGCACTTCGCCGCAAGGTATGTTGTCTCACGCGCTGCCACTTTCGTTACGGACGTGTAACTGTGTGTTAATTTCACGGGATTGCGTTCTGTTGCGTCATTTGTGGTCATCGAGTTCGCCGGGCGTCAGCATACATTGCTTTCCAAGCACACGCCAATAGTTAGCTTTTCTCGGTGACGTAAAGGACTTGAAAAACTACACACCGATCGATCCGCTTACTGCACATTACCTGTAAGGTATTTTTTAGGGCAATCGCTAATATAGAGTCCGGAAAACCTCAAAATTCAATCAACCAAATGATCAGGCAGGCTCTAGTAAAGGATATTCCACAATAGATCATATTCACACTATCAATCAGATGATAGAGAAATGCGCAGAATATAACCAACCTCTATATATAGCTTTCATTGATTACGAGAAAGCATTCGACTCAGTGGAAACCTCAGCAGTCATACAGGCATTGCAGAATCAGGGCGTAGAAGAGCCTTATGTGAAAATACTGGAAGATATAATGGCTACACAGCCTCCATAGTCCTCTATTCAGGAATAAAATTCCAATAAGGAAGGGTGTCAGGCAGGCAGACAAAATCTCACTAATGCTATTCACCGCCTGTTTACAAGAGGTGTTCAGAGGACTGGGCACGGAACGGTTGAGAATAAGGTTTAATGGAGAATACCTTAGTATTCAGGAATTCGCTGATGACCTTGCAGGTCACCCAGGAAATGAACTGTAAAGCATGATCAGTAAGTTGGACAGGCAGGGCGAACGTTGGGTATAAGAAGTAATGTACAAAAATCAAACTAATGTTCAACAATCTCGCAAGGGAGCAGCAGTTGACAATTGGCAGCGAGGTGCTGGAAGTGGTAAGGGGATACGTCTACTTAGTGCAGGTAATGACCTCTGATCCGGATCATGATAGAGAAATAACAAGAAGAATAAGAATAGGGTGGAGCGCATATGACAGGTTCTCTCAGATCATGAATGGCAGTTTATCGATATCCCTCAAGCGAAAAACATATAACAGCTCTATCTTACCGATACTCGCCTATGAAGCAGAAACAAGGAAGCTAACGAAAAGGGTTCAGCTTCAATTGAGGACAACGCAGCGAGCTATAGGAAGAAAAGAATAGGTGTAACTTTAAGAGACCGGAAGAGGGCAGAGTGGGTCAGTGAACAAACACGGGTTAATGACATCGTATTCGATATCAATATGAAGAAATCGGCTTGGGCAGGGCATTTAATGCGAAGGCAAGATAACCGATGGTCCTTAAGGGTAACGCACTGGATTCCAAGAGAAGGCAAGCGTAGCAGGGGGCGGCAGAAAGTTAGGTGGGCGATGAAATGCTTTATTGCAGAAAAATTAACTGCTCTTTAACTGCCTTGGAAACCAGCGTGCCAGTAAATTTGTTCGTTTCATCAAAACAAATAGTTATCTATATTACGTCCCTATCGAAAAACACAACAGAATATTTACTTTTGGGACAATAGAATTTTTGTAGTATTCTGGGACATGATCCTGTAGTAACTACAAAATTTTTGTTAGTAATGTGCGGTTATTTGTTATAGCGACAGAACTAGAGGAAAATACTACAGTACTAAAAATATAGTAAAATAGTACACAGAAAAATCATTGATTAAGACAGGAGGACAAAACATTTTTGTCGTGTTTTTCGCATGAATCTGTCGTATTTTTTCACATGGACGGTAAAAGAATGTGCATCTCTCATTAACCTCGAGTTGAGGCTTATTTCCCATAGGCACCAACACCTTCGTGCAAAGGACAACGTACGGGTTTATTCTTGAAACTTTGCAGAAAATATGAATTCTTACAGTAGGTTGCGGAAATGGAAGTAAATTTTGAGATCTTTTGAACTTGTTGTATCGCCTGGATGCACGCAGTGGGGCCGGTACACTGAAAAACCTTTGAAAGCGACCTTGACTGTTAAAAATATGCTTGGCAAATCAATTGTCCAACCTGCATCATTTCTTTCTTTACCTCTGCATATATTCTCAGTTTCTTTTCCACGCCAACATGTATCACACATAAGGTTTCTGTTTGTGTGCAGGTCTGATGCTAGGCCTTTTCTTACGCACATAAGAACGACAAAAGCGCGATTCCGAGCATTTTTGCCTCCCAGTAACGCAATGCTTCATTTATAATTTTTTTCTTGAGGCTGTATATTCATCTTGCTACGTGCTCTGGAAGCCTATTAATGCTCCTTTGGAACAGGATGAGAGCAAAAATGAGCATGCAAAAAGGGCTACGAAGCATTCAACGCTCTTTTGTTAATAATTAACTTACTTTGAAATATTTTGTGACTTCTGTAGCCAGAAGGCGAAGAAATCTATTCAGCGTCGTATTTGCCTTTGAAGCAACGTATGCGTGGGTACATGCAACATGTTTTACAGGACGGTGGAAGCAGAACGCACCGTGCTATGTTTCTAGAGCTCTTTCAACATCTCACGGACATTCTAAGCGAAATTATGCTCAGTAATTATGTTGTTACGAGCAAGACCTAGGGTACAGTCTTAGTCAAAAGTCTCCTGGCCATCCGAAACTGTGTGATGGAAACGTTACGCCACCCCTGGAGCTCCAAAAATATGAAGGGGTGAGGACCACAGTTCACCCCATGGAGACATTGCTCAACTGGAACGTGTTCAGCGAAAAGCAGTTCGTTTTATTTATGGGAAATATAGAAGGATAGACTCTCCAACTGCATTAATTCGGAAGAGTAATTTACAGTTCTTGGCAATAAGAAGAAAAGTTACCCGTCTAGTACTGCTTCATAATTACATGTCTGGAAATCTGAAGGCAGATCTTCCTGATTGTGTGAAGCTGGCGAGCACTAGGAGAACACGTCATGTACATGAGCAGTCATTAGCACCAATTTTCGCGCGAACTAGTGGGTTTAAGAACAGTTTTTTTCCGAACACTGTCGCGGAGTGGAATGGCCTTCCTTCGGGTCTATGTAAGTCTAGGAATTTTGAGAAGGAGCTCAAGAACTTATTGTATGGCTCCCAGTATCTTGTTTGATGACTCTGGTTTTGTGTCCTGTTTACTGACTCGCGGTTTTGTAGCTGGTGCTCTTTTAGAAATTTTTTTTAGTTGTATGCCCCTCCTGCTTGGGCCAACTCTGGCTTGCAGTATACTGAAATAAATAAATAAATAAATTCGGGACCTCGGGGTTGCCAAAAGTGTCATACACTAACTAGCCCAGCAAGAGGTACTGTTAAGTGTCATACCACACGGTTCATAAGCAGATCCTGTGGATTGGCACCTTTTGTTCAAGGGTGCGCATGCTTCTGGCTACGTATTCGTGTTAAAGCTGCAGCGAGGATTTCGGCACACACTGTGACCTGGCATGTGCTTTCGGATATCCTGCTAAATGTTTTCCCCTTACGTTCTACGAACCCAGGACTGCTTATTATGAAGTAGCTGACAGTAAACGCCTGTAAGGACCGTATATTCTTTCATTCCAGAATATCACTACGCGCTCCAGAGTATCTAGGTTAACTCACTAGTGAAACGAACAATGAACGGGCATTTTATTTTCCAGCTTGTTAAATACAAAGTCACACCTGAGACAGCCTGATAACACAGCAAACTTACAATCTGTATCCGCACAATATATTGTGACGAATCCTCTTCCAATTCATTCTTTTCTCCCTCAACCACTGGTCGTCCAACCTTTGATAATGCCTGCGGCTCGCAAAGAAGAGCGTCCTGGGGTATGCATATGTTCGTTTCATAATTGGCAAGTGAACAAACAATCACCTCGTGGAAAAACCAGTAGTTATGGCTAGATTGTAACGGCAGGCTTCACAGTTGCTACTACGACCGTTTTTCCTTGTACACATTGTGCAGTTTGCTTCAAATGTTCATTTCAAATGCTCCATTTGAGGGCCTGGTAAATGCCAGCCATTTTGGTGCCGTACTTCGCCGCCTCGGGAAAGCTAGGGAAGAAGCTTTAACGTGCTGGTGTTGGACCGCAAAAATGAGACATTGGGTCATTCGGCCCCCCGAGTTTCGCGGCCGGGTCCCTGGGCTTTACAAGCGTATCTATGGGTTTTACTGGAGAGAAGGGCCTTTACGTAACCGTTCGCTGTCGTTCGGTTTAGTGTCGGCACTGAAAGTGCCATGAGTGCACAGCCCTTCTCCTCCTACAAGATGATTATACATGAGCCCGTACAATCACCGCTTATGTGAGCACATCTCTCGATGTAGCACTCCGTTCGTAATAGGGGGATCTGTGCCTTCGGCTACAGTGTTACAGGAATAACCGCACCGTTTTCTTGCTTTCTTTAGGTCGGCCGTCTCGACAATCAATTCTTCCATCGGCGGAGGTCTCGTGGGTACAATTGCAACGTAAGATTGCCTTTTTTTAGTTAATCTTTAAGACATTGAAATGACAAATATTTATGTATTTCTACATCAGCATTTTTTTTTATAATTCTTCCAGCTACTTGGTCCACAAAAGCTTCGACATTGAAGACATCATCACTTCTATTCTCGGGTCACTGGTGTCGATAACAGGTAAGACTGGACACGGATTAACTAGCTTACTATAGAAATAACAAAACTGAGTTTCAGCGTGCGTTTCTCATGCTTTTCCACAGTACCAAACCAGCGCGACCTGCAGTTTGCGTGTGTAAGGTTCGACGTATAGAGGCTTCTGGGCATCTTGAAGCACGTATGGTAGTCACCTACTGGGTGGTTTGAGAGCAGAGCAAAAAAAAAAATTGTAGGGGACAGTTAAGCTCCGCCATATGGGTATGAGGCTGTGATGTGATAGCTTAATGGGTTAATTCCCATGTATGCTCAATGTCAATCTCCACTTTACATTCATAGATCCCTGGGAGTCCCCATACCCCGCCTGGCGCAGTGGTGCGGCGGTTAAGCGATGCGCCACTGCACTGCGAAGGCAGGTGCTCCCAGTGGTGGGCCTTGTGCGACCCAGATTGATCTTCCCGAGCAACCAATCATTAATTTAACTGCCGCCTGCAAAGGTGGGCAGGGTGTGGTGACGCCGCAAGGTGTTCTATTTTCTTGACTCACTGGTGCCATATATTTATTTAACAGATTTATGCAGTTTTAAAGAAACAAAGGGTAGACGCGCATACAATGATACCATGTCCCCTCAAAGGTGATTGCCGGAAAAGCTAGAGACATGCCACCGGGGACGTAGGTGGGGTCGTCTCGCTAGGGGGTGTCCTGGGCCTTCGGAGTGATAGAGGAACCCCATGAACTGGTCCCAGAAGAATTATTTCCGCTATCCTCTTTCTCAGCCTGGTCTGGGTAAAACAAAGATACCGTAAGTATCGGTTCAATAAAAGTTTCAATAATCAATCACTATACGATGGCGCGGCCCCCCTAGCCGGCTCGGCCTTCTACCGCTCCTGGGAGGCGCTGCTCATCGGCGCCGTGGGCGGCCTGTGCACGACGCCCGTGCCGTCCCTGCTGCGGCGCTGGCTGAGCGTGGACGACCCGGTGAACGCGGCGGCCATCCACGGCGTGGGCGGCCTCTGGGGCATGCTGGCCGTGGGCCTCTTCCTGGACACCACGCGCTACCAGGGGCTGCGCCATCACCGACGAGGCCTCTTCAAGGGGGGCGGCGGAAGCCTGCTGGGCATCCAGCTGGCCGCGTGCCTCACCATCGTCGCCTGGAGCGCCGGGGTCACCTTCCTCGTGCTCAAGGTCACGGCTATAGGCAACTTATTCGCTCAAGTAGATCGCGAAAGACGGCTCATCAAAGAACTGTACAAAGCATGGAAAGAAAAGACAACCGGAAGTTTAGCTTAAAGGATTCGGAAGCAATCAAACGACAAGATGCAGTGAAAATGATGCAATTCGGTCATTTTGGCTGTCTTTTAAAGGAACAACGTGACCTAGGCACTGCCGCTTTATTTTGCTGTTGGAAACGATTTTTCACCCATTTGAGACGGATCGAGTAGCCCGTAAAATCGCTTAAACTTATGCCGTCGCAATACAAGCGGGAGCTCCAGAGCGTACGCCTTTCATGCAACCGGAGGCACAGATTCCAAGTGTTGCTCTGCTTGTGAAACGTTACGCAGACCGAAAACTTCGTGGAGAACGTTATTCAGCAATGGTTTCATCACTAGTACACTTTGATCGTGCTCTTAAGTCACGCTGCTGTCACAGTATAAGAGGCACACGTAGCACTCTCACTGTTTTCGAGTGCTTGCCATTTCAGCGACTGCTGTGACGATGATGGAGCAGGTTTTTTAAAAGGTTACCTAGAGGTCACACTAACGCGCTTTCAGTAGTTGCTTCCGCGAGCGTTTACACGTGTAAAAGTTGGTCCAGAAAATGGTCTGACGAATTAGCTGCTAATGCAACCTTTCTTGCACCTGAGGTCGGCTCTCTACTCGAAAAAAGTTGCAAGCACTCCAGACAGAAAGGAGCAAAAAAATAGTAGACCGTGAAAAGAGCCTAGGAAACCTGAAACTGAGTTTTGACCAAACGATGATGTCACGACAGACCGTCCTATGACGTCACAGACACTGATAGGCCAAGCCGGCGACTGCAAGTGAGAGCTTGGGCCACTATCGTCTGAAATGACCACAAGCCAGAACGAAATTCTGTCCTTCAGCAAACGTAAAGGGAATATCGACGGTCGTGCGTCCAGTGACGTCACGTACGGAAGGCTGTCCGTAGAATCCTCCCCGATTGAAGCCACGAAATTGAAAATTTTAAAATTATTTTGCCCAATAACAAAACACCGTCCCCGTGCGAAATTTGGCACACAGGGCCGGAAATCTGCCAAGGACGTACCGTGATGGTTTCAGTAAAATCAGAGGAGGCAGAAAAAACGCCGGACCTGACCTTTAAGACGCACATAGCGTTCCGAGGAGGAAAGGGTTACGACCGCTGAAACGAAGCATAAAAGTCTGTGTTATTCTCGTCCGGGATTAACGCGCATGAACGAATTATATTTTCTCCTGCAGTTCATCAACAGAGTGACTCCATTACGGATGCGTCCAGGCGATGAGCTCTTGGGTGCAGACTTTGTGGAGCACTGCATCGATCATCGGGACAGTGCTGAATCGACGACACCCCACCTTCACCGAGACACGAGTGCTGAGACCGAGCCCGCTGATACAAGCCTGCTACCCGCGGAGGATGACTGCATGGCTTACCGCAAGGTGCTTAGCAAATTAATTACCAGGTTTGCGCGTAATAATAATCGGTGCAAGTCACAGACACATTTAACAGGCGCAAATTTGTCCGCTGTTATTACAATCAACAGCCTAGTAATTTCGTGCTGCAAGAAAAAAATCATCCTTAAATCTTTACAAATGATTTCGTCTTACGTTAACCCTCTCTCTGATCAGTATCAACAGAATAGCAACAAGCAATAAGAAAGCATGCGGTAAGTTCACGTAGATCCGTCAGGTTAGCGAGCTGTGTACACATAAAATCGCTAGGCCACACGCTTCTGATCCAATAGGACAAATTTTGCGTTTATAACAGCGGAACCATTGCATTACGTTAACTTTTGGACAATTTGTGCCATTTGGTAGTGGTATGACGATCACACACAAGAGGTCAGCTGAAAAAAAAAATCTTCCTTATAATGCTTTAGGGCAGCGCAAAACACGCATGGTTACGTGTTTTCACGTGCGCTATGTAGAGAGTCCTGAAGGCGCGGGCGTTGCCATTTGGCCAGTTGAGCCTCAAATTGTGCCACTCCAACTGTCCAGCGCTGAATCCCGCGTTACTTTGGCGCAACAGTGGAAACATTTTTTTCTTTTGTTTCTTTTTTCCCCTTCGTACCTCCCTTTCGTGCTAAATTTTCTGTTTTTAACAAAGCGGACGTTAGGGACTGTTTCGTAGGGAGTTTCCAAACTTTTTCCGGCATTCTTTCTCTCATATTTAGAATGTTTTAATGTGAAAGCATTACATGGCTCGTCGGCAACGAAACCCGTTGTTGTTGTTCAGACGTAACAGTCGGAAAACTCTAATGAGGTCACCATGGTTCCAGACTGGTGGCTCTAAAGCCGGGCGGTGACGTAAGGTTACAAGTTCAGAGATTCAACAGACGCCCGAATGTGTACATGGACACCTAAAGTCTTTTAGGTCAAAGCCCTAAAGAATGAAGGCCTTTAGGTCGAATGCCTTTAGGTTAAAGGCCTTCAGGGCGATGGCCTTTAGGTCAAAGCCGTTTGACATTAAAGGCGCACTAAAGAGGAATATGAACTCGCCTTTTTTACCGCGGGAACTTTACACGTTCCGGGCACTCTTAGAAACTTAGAATTATTGTCCTGTGCGGCCAATTGGCCTTATTAAATCGGATTAAACACTCCGGCTCCCGCCTTTTTTTTTTTAACTGAACACGGTAGGTAGGAGGAGTCAACCAACGCGTCAGCCAGCCCCGTGGCGACTTGCCGCTCTGCCATCGGCGGAGTGATACGTAAATCAGAGTCCACGTGAATTTTTACTTCCGTGGGCCTAATTTGCGGCTATATTGTCTGTGACTGAAACTGTTTATTCACGGAAACCTAAAAAACAAAATAAAAGCGAAAGCGAAGCCGCCACTGGACTGGCTGAAATGGACTCCACACGTTGGTTGACTCCGCCTACCTACCGCGTTGAGTTTAAAAAAAGGCGGAAGCCGGGACGTTTAATCCCAATTTAATTAAAGCAATCGGCCGCACAGGACAATTATTCGGAAATTCTAAGAATGCACGGAACGTGTAGACAGAGTTCCCGCGGTAAAAAGACGAGTTCAGATTCCTCTTTAGTGCACCTTTAAGGTCTTCACTCTAAAGATCTTTGACTTAAAGGCCTTTTTCTTAAAGGTCTTCACCAATAGATATTCAACATAAGAGCCATTGACCTAAAGGCCTTTACCCCAGATGCCTTTGAAACGTTAGCACTTGTTACTAACTAGTAATAACTAGTAAACTGATACAGCTAACTATTTAATATTAATAATAATAATAATAACTTCTTTATTTCCATCAGTGATGGAGGAGACTGCGAGTAAAAGTCGCTTTAGATGCAAGCGACTTGACTAGAGCCCGCAGCCTCCTTTACAAGGCAAACAGCGATTGAGCAGGAGATATACATAGCAATTGACCACATGTGAAATTTGCACAAAAAATAAACGCAAAGACACAAATTACCTGAAAAACGTTCTTCAATTATTTAAGAAAGATTGAGTGCCATAGTGTTGACGTAAAGCTCGTACATCAGTTATATCAGTTATATAAATATCAAGACTTGATTTCAGAAACAAATTTAAAAGGGTTGGTAGTGTGTATGATATCTTATACGAAATCTGCCCTGCCCGTCCAGGAGGACAACCCGGCCGAGTGCAAGCGCATGGACAGCGCCTCCAGCACGGAGGACGCGTCTCCGGTGCGCGTCCCTTCGCCCGACTTCCGGCGCAGCGCGGCGTCCCCTTTCTGGGAGGCCATGGGCGCCGAGTGCCGCGAGGCGCTCGACAAGGACGCGCTCGCCCAGCAGGAGATGACCATCCGTCTGGTGGCAAACTACCGGAGCAGCTGCGCCATCGCCTAGCAGGGCGCCGCTGCAGAGGCTGGCTCCGGCCGGCCTCCTAATTAGCCGCACGGTCGCGAACTCGGCTCAGGGCTCCACGAGAAAATACGGCGCTTACCATATATCAGGATTCGTGGGGTCAGGACTAAATTGGTACACTTATTGATTGCTCTTGCTTAAAGGGATGCTGTACTTTATGCTCACCCAAACATGCGTTACTTTAACTCTCTACCGAGCACTCTGTATGTAGTGTCTAGTTGGATTTGGAAGATTATTTATGCTTATCGATGCCCCGTTGTGTGTATTTTCAGAAGGGGGATAGAAGTTTAAGCGAAATAGGCAGCTCGTAAGCAAAAGTCAAGGGCAGAGTGCTTGCAGAGGGAAAGGGAAGAGCGTTGTTCGCTGACGCTGTACAACTTATGAACACGATAGCGATGTTCCGTGTTTGTCAAATATAACCAGACAGCACGATTTGCTTCTTACTTTTGTAGTGGGGCCCTTACGGCGTTCCTGAAGCTCAAAAGGTCTTCAAATAGAAGGGCAAGGATTCTACTTACCTTGCAGAAATTTAGAGCTTGTGGGGTGGCGTAAGTATTCCACTATACCAATGAGAACCAAACCATACTACCCGGTTGTTTTGGAAAACACGGCGCGTGTCGGATAAGGAAGTGCCATAAAAAAAAAAGAAAGTTCAATGCCCAGTGATTTGAAAAATTATTCTAGATAAGACGTACAGTGCACATCTGAGATTTTCAAGCGCAATGCTAATCCTAAACGGCGATGTGCAGCCTAAGCTACTGTCTGGAGCTACAGTTTCTCGCCATTTTCTTTAGAGCAAGCTTTCTCAGAACTGAGAGGAATAAAGAATGACATGTTACGACAGTAATTAAATCAGATGCATCGGAGAGGCCTCGGTCATTAGGTAGTTCTGGAGGCAATCGTTGTGGCGAGACGACTTGTAGCCTGGTACACTTTAAAAGAACTTTTTTTTTTAACTCTCCGTCCACGAAGAGACTGTGCCCTGAAATGTGACACATTGTTGGCAGTGTCCGTGGCTCCGCCCGCGCAATTTGACAAGCTAACTGTGGGGCCTCTTGTGGTTACAAACGCTTGCGAAGCGCGTGGTTCATCCTTAGAGGCGGCTTAGGCCAGCCAGTTTAAACTTTAGCAGCAAGTTATGCGCTCTCCCGCCTCATTTTTCCGTCCAAGAGACATTACGACACTTTGTCTTCCCGCCTTTTTCGACTTCCTGCAGGTTCTTTGTAAATAATTTTTACTTTTATCGGCATAATCTCCTTGTTTATCTTGTAGAATACTTTCTGATTGGTGTAAAAACACCGTAGTTGCCTTTTTTAATTGGTTTTTGGGGAAAGGAACTGGCGCAGTATGTCTCATATATCGTTGGACACCTGAACCGCGCCGTAAGGGAAGGGATAATGGAGGGAGTGAAAGATGAAAGGAGTTGTCTAGATCAAGAATGTTGTTTTGTATATCTTAGAAAAAGTATGAGGAGTGCACTTATGTTTCTTGAATAATCTTAATTTTTTTTGTTATCAGCGGTTGAGAATTTTTGATCATTTAGGCGTCCTGAATTTATTACATTTACTTAACGTAATTACCAAAGGGTGAAATACAGACAAAGCAGATAACACAAATCGCCCTGCTTTTCCCAGGTTGTTTATTTCTGCGCACTGTTACCGATGGCGAATGAAATGTTTGCACGAGTATACCGTAGGAAATTATTGACGCCGCATTCCGCGCGACCACAGAATGCGCAGCAACGACCACAGACAACTGCAAAGGTGCCAGAGCAAACGCTTTGCAAAACTAAATGAATTGTGCGGCTGTTTACCACCTCGCTGTAAGGATCCCTGTAAGCTTCTGAACACCTAAACTAAAGCACATTGCCAAAGCAAATGATAAATTTTGCGGTAATGTCACGACCATCTCTAAGGTGTACTTCGCAGAAAAGCCGGAAATCCAGACTGTACAAAGTAACAAGTAGAGACGGCTGGTGTTCACAGCCCTCGGTGACATGAAGGTTGTGTGCATATTGTGCACGGTGACCTCCATGAATCACGCACTGCGAGAATCAAGCGCAGATCTCTGACTAAAGTATAACCTCATAGCTCGCAACCGCCTCCTTCCCTCACTATAGACTTTTCGAATAGGGGGTCCCTATCGGTTAGGGGACAAAGGAATAGCGGGACGCCAGTGCGCATGCGTAGAACAATAATCCGAGGGCGATTATATGCCTGCACATTGGCACCTCGCTATTCCCCTATCCCCAAAACCGAAAGAGTTGCCCTATTCTAAAGGTCTGTATTCCTTCACCGTCCATACGATGCTCGCCGGAGCACACAGCGGCATGCACTTGTTCCGTCCTTGTCGAACTTTTTCTAGGCCGGACTCTGCTGAAAAGCGGCCTGCTGTTCGTGTGTATTTTGCTCTTTTTATATGATTACGCTGGATTACATGTTATATGTGTAACTGTACGCAGTATAGAATAGCAGCTTCCTGATAATGGCGTGAATTTATGACTGTTTCGTGACTGCTGGCTTCTTTCGTATGCATGCAGTGGAGAAGACAGTCAAATGCTGCGAAAGTTTCTTGAACCAACTTTGTCATGGAGTAAAAGAAAAACAGCTGAATTGACGGTACCGCGCGTGTCTCTCTGAACGGAACGCGTTGTTCTGCTGGTGCTACTTTTGTGCCAACGTATAAACTGCTTCTGCACCGAGAGTTAGTAGCACCCTCTTACTTTAACCTGTTGCCGAAACCGCTCCTGCAGCGTTTGTGTCAAGCTGTTGCACGCTCCTGCAGAGTTTGTTGTGAAAGTGCGTGACCCAGTATTTGCCATTTTATTTACTGCCATTTCCCCATTGCCAGGATTTCGGGACAAGCGCCCCTAGTACCTTTGGCTGCCACATTGTGGCGTATGGTTTTGAGTACTCAAACTGCGCGTTGGCATCGTTGGTGACGTAACAGAGACAATGACCGAGTGGATAGCATGACAGGCCGCGACACTCTAAGCAAAAAGGAGTAAAAGGCAGCAAGCTGTCCTCCAGAGCATTCCCTTTTATATAAAGGCAGTGCGCTAGAGGCCAGCTTACTCCCTTTCTTACTCCCTTAAAGGTGTATTCGTGTTTAGGGTAGGCTTAGAGGCAATGCCCGGGAGCTGTCCCAAATTCCTGGTAATGCTTTAGGAATACTATTATCAGAAATGTGTTGTGTCATCGGTGCAGTAGTTTTTGATAACGTCTGAACCTTTTATGCTATGCTATGTCCAAAAGTACAAAAAATATCAGAACTTTTTTTTTATCTTGCCACAATATGTGCATCACATTTTGTGCACATTATACAGTGATGATCCAAGGTTAAGATAGCACGGGCTAAAGGTGATTTGGCAAAGCCGTGTAAATTTAGAGTTTTTGGACAATCGTTGCTTGACTGTGAGGAAGTTTAAACATTAGCCACGAGTCACGCCATATCATTGTAACTCATACATTTCACCAGTAAATGTATACACGCTGTTAAGCCTTCTGCATGCCATTTATATTTAATGTTCTGACTCCGTATGTTGTAGTTATAGCTGAACGTCCACATGAAGCCCATGCTTTTTTGAACCTGTTCATTAGATATCCAAGTAAAGTGGCGCCCCATAACGTGTTTCCCGCAAGCGTATTTTCTCGTGCCAATATATGCGATCTCAATGTATTTTGCTGTATTAAAGAAAATTACCAAAACAGAGGTGTTCTGCTCACGTTTTCTTGTTATTATGATGACAATCTAAAATAAATGAAAAATACCTCGTGCAACGCAAGCAGCATTACAGTTGTGAGGCGGGGTTCAGTCCAGGGCATGACCCTAGTACATTACACAGTCAACAATGAACTGAACTATGATAACATGCTAGATACGCACAAGTCTAATATTATTTTTGCAGTCAAAATGCAGGTTTAATAAACTTTAATCTGCCGACTACATAACTGATCAGATGTCTATTCGGTACATTTCAGACTCGGAAAAGACTACTGCTGGAAGGCTAAAAATTTCTAAATCCGGAAGGAACTAGTACCCCATTGCTTCTGGCTTCGTGTAAGAAATGTGTCGACACGGCAAAGTGTTCTCTTTCTGAGGTACGCATAGCAATTAACGTTGCAATAACGGGCGTTCACATTCCGCTTGTTGCGGCTGGTTGGCGCATTTTCATAAATTGGTTCAAGCATCAAGCTGTCGTTCGGACGTTTACAACATGCAGGCTTGTCATAGCCTATACCGGATAGCGTGAAAACAAATATTTGCTCAGAATTTATGCTTGCGCCCTGCACGCCTACGGCACAATTTTAGGGAGAGGAAGGAAAAAGCAAAATTTTGAAAGCTTAGTCACTATTGCCACCTATGCAACTTGTCTTCGGAATGTCATAGCGGGACGTCATACAGGGACGCTGAAAATGTTTACATGACCTTGACAACAGAATCGCGTTTAAAATTGCCTCCATTCTAACGACGGGAGACATTCATTGAGAAGCCTACTTTCGAATTAAAGAAAAACTAGCGCCAAACCATGCACACCACCAGAACAGAACGAAGAGACGAGACACAAGCGCTAACTCACAACTAGTTCTTGTGGTGTGCACTTCTTGTGTTCTTTTCTTGTGGTGTGCATGGTTTGGCGTTAGTTTTTCCCTAATTCAAGTATGCACCAACTAGCCCTAAAAAAGGTGGTAATGCAGTATCCTACTTTTGAAAATGCGAAAATGCGATCTTACGCTCTGCAATCTTTTAGTATAAGGTGCTGAACGAGATATTTTACACAACAGCTGGCCTTGTCTTCGGAAATGTTTATTTAATACAGAACTGGAAGGAGGTCACTGGGGACAAGGCACAGAGAATGGGCAAGGTTGGTGCCAACATCAAATCGGCACCCCTGTAGAGCGTGTTGTGCTGCAAAGGGCGTGTGGTCTGTGGAGTCATCAGAAGGAGCAATATATCTGCGCACGTCTTTCGTCGGCCTTTGTCTTTGAAGGCACCATGCAGCTGGATCACCGCTTGAGCACAATAGGGACCTGCTAGTTTTGGTGTGTATGCGCTCAGTCAGAAGAACATACGTACTAACCCTCTAAAAATGTCGTTTTGTCCTCTACTGCAGAGGCGCCATTGAATACAATGGGCCATTTTGGTGTGTATGCGCTCAGTCAGAAGAACATACGTACTAACCCTCTAAAAATGTCTTTTTGTCCTCTACTACAGAGCCGTCATTGAATTCAATGGGCCATTTTGGTGTGTATGCGCTCAGTCAGAAGAACGTACGTACTAACCCTCTAAAAATGTCGTTTTGTCCTCTACTACAGAGGCGCTATTGAATCCAATGGGCCATTTTGGTGTGTATGCGCTCAGTCAGAAGAACATACGTACTAACCCTCTAAAAATGTCGTTTTGTCCTCTACTACAGAGGCGCCATTGAATTCAATGGGCCATTTTGGTGTGCATGCGCTCAGTCAGAAGAACATACGTACTAACCCTCTAAAAATGTCGTTTTGTCCTCTACTACAGACGCGCCATTGAATTCAATGGGCCATTTTGGTGTGCATGCGCTCAGTCAGAAGGATATACGTACTAACCCTCTAAAAATGTCGTTTTGTCCTCTACTACAGACGCGCCATTGAATTCAATGGGCCATTTTGGTGTGCATGCGCTCAGTCAGAAGAACATACGTACTAACCCTCTAAAAATGTCGTCTTGTCCTCTACTGCAGAGGCGCCATTGAATACAATGGGCCATTTTGGAGTGTATGCGCTCAGTCAGAAGAACATACGTACTAACCCTCTAAAAATGTTGTTTTGTCCTTTACTACTGAGGTGCCATTAAATTCAATGGGCCATTTTGGTGTGTATGCGCTCAGTCAGAAGAACATACGTACTAACCCTCTAAAAATGTCGTTTTGTCCTCTACTACAGAGCCGCCATTGAATTCAATGGCCCATTTTGGTGTGCATGCGCTCAGTCAGAAGAACATACGTACTAACCCTCTAAAAATGTCGTTTTGTCCTCTACTGCAGAGGCGCCATTGAATACAATGGGCCATTTTGGAGTGTATACGCTCAGTCAGAAGAACATACGTACTAACCCTCTAAAAATGTTGTTTTGTCCTCTACTACTGAGGTGCCATTAAATTCAATGGGCCATTTTGGTGTGTATGCGCTCAGTCAGAAGAACATACGTACTAACCCTCTAAAAATGTCTTTTTGTCCTCTACTACAGAGCCGCCATTGAATTCAATGGGCCATTTTGGTGTGTATGCGCTCAGTCAGAAGAACGTACGTACTAACCCTCTAAAAATGTCGTTTTGTCCTCTACTACAGAGGCGCTATTGAATTCAATGGGCCATTTTGGTGTGTACGCGCTCAGTCAGAAGAACATACGTACTAACCCTCTAAAAATGTCGTTTTGTCCTCTACTACAGACGCGCCATTGAATTCAATGGGCCATTTTGGTGTCCATGCGCTCAGTCAGAAGAACATACGTACTAACCCTCTAAAAATGTCGTTTTGTCCTCTACTGCAGAGGCGCCATTGAATTCAATGGGCCAATGGGAATTGTGTTTCCAGGCAAGCATTTTTTGTTCGCTCTCATAGTCGCAGTAGTAGATACAGGAAACCTCAGTTCCTAACCATCCATAAAGGCATCTCTAGTCGGCAGTAGTCCTGACAATTTTATGAGAACAATCAACCTGATTTTTTTTTTATTTCAGGCTTCCACAGTTTGAACGTCCGAATTAAGTGAGCTGACCCTGGATATACGCAAAAGCTTCTGCAAGGTTATTTCCAGGTTCCCAATGTTATGCCCGATTCCATAGCAAGTGAAGTATCCCTACATGCCTATTAGCCACAACCACTATGAAGAAAATTTCCTCAGTGGTATTCAACAGAAGCGATATGCTTATTCGTCGCCTTACAAAGACGTCCTGCCGTTAGTTAACACATCTGCCGAACTTCTGACCGTATGGTACGAAGGTGTACTGCTCCCGAAAACATTCCTCATGCACCCACGAAAGCTCTTCGCCATTCCTTCCTCTGTTCTCGTAAACATCACGGCATGATGATGCTTCATGCTGCCCTTCGCTTCAGGTTCTCTCACATAGCGACGTTCAAAGAGATCTGGGCACCTTATTTGCGGAGACGTCCCTATTCTGGCCCCGATCGAATAACACACAAGATACAAATAACCCGCGCCTAGAAGGATGACGTAGAGAGAGAAACAAAAGAACGGAGAGGCAGCCAGGGAGGTTAACCAGGCGATGCCCAGTATGCTAGCCTACACGTGAGGAGGGGAACAAGGAAAAAAAAAAGAGAAGAGCGGCAATGAAATTAGTTTTTCACTGTCCATCGACCACTACGACAAGGGGACTGAGGGCGCACACTTAAAGCTTAAAGTTTATAGTCGGGAACTCAGCCCCGAGTCCTTTTAAGAACTTCGAGAACGCCCTCACGACTGTCCTTTGTGATGAAGGTTTTGTCCAAGGCCCCAGAATCTTGGTTTCTGTAAAAGGACGAGAGTCCAAGCGGCGGAGTGTAGCAGCTGCAGGAAGGCACGCTCCCGCTCAAAACGAGGGCAGTCACAGAGCAGAAGGATGACGTAACATGCAAATAGTGTTGCAACTTTGTCAGGCCCTTGCGTTATGGTTAGGCTTAGCAAATAACAAACGCCCCTCGTGGAGCTCCCTCTCCCTCATTCGCTCAGTAAGCTTCTAACACGCGAGCTCTATCACCCTCTAATAACTTCTAGCAACAGAGCCCCTTGTAGGCACTCCAAGCCAAGGTGGGATCAACCTCCTCTTACTTCCCATCCCAGCACTTAGAAAGAAACAAAGATATAAAAAGAAAGCAGCGATAAGGGAAGACGAAAGGGTCCCAAAGCACACAGGCTGCCAATGTTGTTCCTAGCAACAATCATGCCGAGGTGACTTCCTGGGCGTCGGGGCTAAATCGAGTGCGCCCGCCATCTAGACGTGACTCGGCGGAGGCTCGCAGAGAAGAGGGAGAGGGAGTGCGGGAGGGCGAACGGAGCCCGGGCATCATTTCCGCCGCGGGGGGACCTCGGACGACGCCAGCCCGGCGCGGTGCAATGAACCTGTTGCGCACGTCTCCCGGCCAGTGTAGCGGTACAGCACGGCTACACGAGCCACGCTGCGTCCGAGTCGGCCATTAACGAGGCACAGATCGCTCCGATCATTTAGCTCGTGGGCCGCACCTCGTGTTTAATATAAATGGGGAAGGAATCGGGAAACACATCGGGACGGTGTGGGGAGGTGAAATGAACGCACGAAAGGGATGAGCCGCGAACCGGAGGTTTAGGAAAGCAACGCGGGGTGTCGCCTGGACCTCTAGAGCGAACAAGCATTGCGTGGATAAGGCCATAAAGTTTGCAGTTATTCCCTAGAGGGAAAGCTGGCGCCACCGTCTATGCCAGTTTCTTAAAAGAGCACTTCGTCCGCCGCGGGAATGCCGGGAAGACGATGTTTTGTGTTTGGCTTGGCTAGTGTTTGGCGAAAGCGTGGATTATACCTGGAAATTGGTAGTTGCGCCGCGATTTTCTACACTGCGCGCAGATTAAGTTATTTCAGTACTGCATTTTGCACTTCTTCATAGATTTTAACTCAAGTGAAAGTTGGTGTTAGGTTGGTATGGAAACTTTCACAGCGTTTCTTCGCGGCTTGCTTCTAGCAGAGCCGTATATTTGCGGCCGAATCCGCGTTTTATGCTCAACAATAGCCAAGCTAAGTAAGAAAGCTCGTCTTCCCGGCATTGCTGCGCCTCTCTATGGTGGATGAAGTGTAGCGCATCCAGCTTTCCTCTATTTATACTAAGAAACTCTATGGATAGGGCGGCTTGCACCCGATCACGGTGCAGTAGAGATTCTGCTCCTTGCAAACTAATGTGATAGTATAAAAACAGCCCGCGTCCAGTGGACGTCACGTATGTAATGAACAGTTAAAAGAGGCTTAACTAGGGGGGACTACTCGCCATGACGTGATTATCGCACTACTAAATTAGTGGGCCAACCACCAAACTTTAATGCAGAAAGTTACAATTATCCTGCAGACAGCAATAGTTCCTTGTAACTGCGAAGCACATGCGCAGTTTGCAATTGAAAAATGAAAGACGTTGTCTTTGTGCTGACTAAAACAGCAGGGCCCCTGTGAAATGTTGTGGATGCGCTTGCGGAAAAAAAAAACCCTTCAGCTCAATTTATTGATATAATTTTTTTGCGCAACTATCAGAACTATAGTGTGAGTATGCGAAACTGACGCCGTCATCGCTGAGGAAAAATAGGTGGTATAGTTGCACAGTTGTGCGCGTGAAGTAGATATGTCGAGAGACTATAGCGAGTGCAATTGTTGCTACTCGACACCTAAGCTGCGAAATTGAGGCGGAGATTTCAGGTTCCACTAGCTGAGGAAAGCATCCCTTCGGTTTAAGCATAAAGCTGTGCGGCTCAACATGCGGCCAAACTGAATGAAAGTATTATTGGGGTCTGTCCTCAGGTTCGGGACATTATATGACATATGCTCGTGCCGAATAAACCTCGTAAGTCCAGAGGAAGTCGACCAATTTTTGACAAGTCCCACGTGCGAAGAGTTATAGCTAAGCTCCCCATCGAGGTTCTCGGAACCCAAAGCGGCCGGCCGCGGCCGGAGCTGCGACGCTAGCCCGTGCGACTGTGGAGACGCGTCCACGGTTGTCGCCGGGGCAACCGAAGCCAGAGCCCTCCCCTCAGGGTGCGGCTTCTCCTCGTGGCAACGACTGGAGGAGGGGGAGGGGTATCGAGAAAGAAGAGAGCGAGAGGAATCGTGACGTCATGACGTAGTCTTCGGAGTCATCTAATCAATCATGATCACGAAACAACCGCGCGCGCGGCCCAAGTCCGCGCGATGGCGCGCCGCCGGAGTTGCCGCGGGAATCGCGCGACGGTCCCCCTAGTCGGAGCGCGCTTCTTAGCGTTCCGCCATTTGCCGGCGCCCATCGCGAAAGGAATGTGATCCGAGTTTTGCATGTGTGCTGCATTTCAACGCTGCGCACAGGTGGCACGTCGTCCAGTGGTTTATCGCTGAGAGGCGTCTACGGCACAGGTGTAGACAAGTGCAACCGCGCTCGGAGATTGACTAAAGTAAGTGACCTTTGTCCTGTTGCATGACCGCGTGTTCCGAGGCCCACGCTGAGGTAAAAAAAAAGAAGAAGACAAATGTAGTTACGTCACCCTATACCACCGGGCGCATCTAACTGCGGATTGTGCAGTGATGAGATGTACTTCAATGTTTGACCCCAGGACGTCATGCCATCATAAGAGATGGCATGACATACAGATGTGCGACATTTGTTTATACTTTACCAAACCCACCTTGCAGCGTTGGCTATATTTCCTATTGCCTCATTCATTTTCTCATTTATTTAGCCCTGCACAGTCCATGCCGTCGGCCTCAAAATTTTGTCAAATTTGGCGCTGACAAAGGAGTTTAATTTCTTCTTGTCAAAGGTGGAATGCTTGACTTTCAATGACGCATTGTGTACTTCGGACACTCTGCACTGCTCTAGCTTGTATCTATTGAAGGCTGAGTGTACAGGAAATGATAAGATCCTTTTTTTTCCAATTTCCAATATTCTGTTCTATAAACTTCAGTCTGCAGCTTCACATCACTTAGCGCAAAGTGGGCTAGCTTGTTTCCTCAAAATGCTCGGGCGTTCAAAGCATGAGAAAAGACATGGCTTAAAGAGAGAATTTTTACATAGGAAAATCACCGTGAGCCCCATTTTTTTCGGCAAAGAAGTCCAGCAAACAGTTGGTTCAAATGGGACCATGACCCACAAATCCGCCCGTGAGCGACCAACAACGAGAGACTAGGCTAATCTGCACATATCTAAAACTCAGGTTGCTGTGTGCCTGTTGTACATGTATATGAAAGCTTTTTCCACTTTTGCCAGGAATGCCCTACGTGTGTTATACAGGGACTGGAGCGCTGCTAATTCGAGAAGGAACGACCGCGCTAAACGTTAAGCGGGTATCCCTCCACATCTTCATGAATAACAGCCGTACGACCCTCCTCCCACCTTGGAAAGAGCCATTCCTACAGCTACCGCTTTAAAATGAATGTTCAAGAAACGAACGTTACAGCAGTCCGGTCAGCCACGTACAAAGCGCGAATGTTCGCATTTCTTTCAGATGGTGACTTAGCAACGACCACGAAGGCTTCGCTAGCCTTTGGAACCCTAAACGTGTCTAAACGCGGGGTTCTTCTTCTGGTCACTATTTACACCAGCGCCAGAAATCGCTTGCCTCCACTTTGCAAATACCAATCAAGCATCATGACGTCGTGGGCGGACTCCAACAACGCCACAAGCGATGGCTACGTTGGCCACAGCCACCAGGACATATCGTGGGACGACGCCACGTGGATCATGACAAGCTCGTTCATCATCTTCACAATGCAGTCAGGTGAGCGACGTGGGGCCACTCAGTTGCTGGTGGAAAACTTGATAAGGGACTTGAGAGCCGGCAGTCATAAAATGGCAGAAGTTTCATCATCATCACCACCACCATCATCATCAGCCTGAATACACCCACTGCAGGACGAAGGCCTCTCCCATGTCTCTCCAATTAAACCTGTCCTTTGCCAACTGCGCCCACCCTAAGCCTGCAAACTTCCTAATCTCATCTGCACCCCTAACCTTCCGCCGCCCCCTGCTATGCTTGCCTTCTCTTGGAATCCACTCCGTTACCCTTAAGGACCAGCGACGGTCATTTTGCCTTCGTATTACAATCCCTGCCCAAGCCCATTTCTTCCTCTTGAATTCCAGACGTTTAGCTCACGATTAAAAGAACCGGTTTAGTTGAAAGGATGTTAGAACAATGAAGTTCCAAAGAGCTGTGCTCGTTCACACAAAGACACGTACGTGCACAATGCAGTCCGTGCACGATATGCTATCAACTTAATACCTTCAGGTTGTTGTGGACATTCAAAACGGCCTACAACACTCAAAACGACCGCAGTAAAAGGAAATAGTAATGACAAGTAAAAAAAAATCAAAATGCAGAGCAAGATGCAAGTACTCTGCGTAATCTATTGGAAGGTTATTGATTGCCCCTTATTATTAAGGACTGAACGAAATGAAGTCATGTTCGTGATATAATTCGAAACCAATCGGATGGCGGGCGTCTACTTAATATGGTGTGTGAATACTCTGACTACAGATAAGGCGCACCTGTCTGAGTGGCGTGATTTATAGAATTCTTGGAAATGCATTTGCAACTAAAGAAAAACAAAAGAAGACAGGTGAAGCAGAAGAAAGACAAATTCTAATTCTCTTTCCTGGATTTCGGCTGCTGTTACACAAGCTGTTAACGTTCGCAGCCTGCACGTGTTTTCATTCCAACGCCACAGGTGGGCACTAATTAACTTGGCCTATCTGAAGACGGCCATCACCCCCATCAGCATAATAATGATTGTCATCATCATAATCAGATTGGTTGGGACCACCGACGGATAATTGGGCTTACACTTTGCTGGCTCAGCAGTTGTACATCGTTCGTAAATGCACTATGGATGCATGCATGGAGAAAGAGAAAAAGAGTTAAAAGGTAATAACAATGCTAATCTTGACTTTTTTTGGTCTCGACGAGATGCACCTAGAAAACTGTTTTGTGAAAGTGCGGAAGTTCAGATATTTTCCACTCTTGGAACAAAATTATCAACGGTAATACACAAGATCTACTTGAAGAAAAATCACGGAATTATCGCAGTTTTATTCTCTATGATACGCAAGAATACGCTGAGGTGTACAGCGGTTCAAAAATGAATCATTTTCCGAGACAAAGTAACAAGCATATTGCTCCCCTGACAGAAGCAATCGCTTGAATCGCTTGTACAGGAAGCGATAGCGTTCGTACAGAGTCTATTGATTTAAAAAAAAAGCACTACTATTTTCAATATAAGAATAATCCCAGCAGTCATAAAACAACACGAGATACTGTGTATTCCTAGCGCGTTGCAAACCGCTTCCGCTTAGAGTGCCAGATACCCGAACACATTTCCTTTGGCGTATGTAACGGCTAGAGTGCGCCCTTTAGTAGGCAGCTGAAATCTTTGAGTCTGTTCACCGAAGCGCGTCGATATAAATCTTCTCGTAACGCGTACATTCTCTGTGACCTTCAGCATGAGCACAACCGTGAAATCATGGAGACGTGAGCAGGACTGATGCGCCTTTGGGCGCTTGTTTTCTCCTGGTGTGCTGTGCCTTCTTCCGCACGATTTCGTAGCTTTCTCGGGCTTCCGTTGCAAGTATGCGAACTTCATCGTCGCATCTCTTCCTCATAAAATGAGATCGGTGGGGCAAGTTTCTTGCGTTGTATTTCTGGAGATTTATTCGTTTTTCAGTACGGCGTCTGAGAAGCGGCATATTTTTTTGTTCACGGGTGAATGTTATCGAAAGTTTTTTGTTTGCTCTGGTAGCAAATATTTTCATTGTTCTTCATCTAAACTGAACAGAGCCACTTTTACTGGATTTCGAGCGAAATGGTGAACATTCCTGAAAGGCACGTTTTATGAATCCGATTTGCTCGAAAACGATATGTTGGTCCTTAAGTTCTGTGAGCGAGCGAGCGAGCGCGCGCGCGCACGCGCACGCACACGCGCGCACGCGCACACACACACACACACACACACACACACACACACACACACACACACACACGCACACGCACACGCACACGCACACGCACACACACACACACACACACACACACACACACACACACACACACACACACACACACACACACACACACACATGCTGCAATGCGGGCAACAAAACGCATCCAAGGATGCTTACTGCTCATCAGCTTTATGAACATATAAAAGAAAAAATAAAACCGATTCATTTACTTGATTCCGCTTACTTATTTCGATTTCGGTTCGAAGCTAGGGTTTCAAGGTCAGGCTTCAGGCAAATATCGGCGAGATCGGTGACTGGGGACCTTAGCGGTAGCGCCCTATAAAATTTTGGGACCGCTTAGCGCCCCTTAAATGAGAGCAAAACGGCAACGCGATAGCGGTGTGTTCTAGATTCACTGCACACGGATTACTTTTTTTTTTGCTTTTCGTCTCCATCGAAATGTGACCGCTGTGTTGTGGTCTGGTACGGCCCTTGAAGCAGACTCGTTCTTCACACTCATCTTCCACCAGATTTCACAAAGAAAGCACAGCACCGTCATCTCACATCTTCTGTGTCTCCCTATTTCCACTTCGTCTTTTCCGAGGGTGCAAATTTCAAACCCAACGCGTGCCAGACAGACCTTGCAGAGCGTCACCACACAGGGAAAACTGTCGATAACTTGAACTCTACGGCCCATGCGGATTACGTTCTCTTTGAACAGCAGCACAGCGGTTCTCAAAATTACCCCTAGAGACGGATGGTATGCCACAGTCGACGCGAGTTTCTTGAAGAGCGATTCGTCCAGCGCCGGGAATGCTAGGAAGTATATACTCGGTATATAGCTTTGTGTGTGTGTGTGTGTGTGTGTGTGTGTGTGTGTGTGTGTGTGTGTGTGTGTGTGTGTGTGTGTGTGTGTGTGTGTGTGTGTGTGTGTGTGTGTGTGTGTGTGTGTGTGTGTGTGTGTGTGTGTGTGTGTGTGCGTGCGTGTGTGCGCGCGCGTGTGCGTGTGTGCGTGTGCGTGCGTGTGCGTGTGTGTGTGTGTGTGTGTGTGTGTGTGTGTGTGTGTGTGTGTGTGTGTGTGTGTGTGTGTGTGTGTGTGTGTGTGTGTGTGTGTGTGTGTGTGTGTGTGTGTGTGTGTGTGGCGCGCGCGCGCGAGCCCCTTTCGGTAGGCGGGCCTTGGTACCACGCGGATGAATGTAAAAGGCGCAACTAATATTAATTCCGTTAAATTGAGTCCAGCCGTAATTAAGGAAAGAGTGCCTGACTCCGATCTGTGATGGTACAAGCACATAATTTCTCTCAGGCTGATGCTTGTTGGCTGACCTTGTGCAGTGTGTAGCCTTTGCCACGTATGTGGGTGGTGCTGGGTTTGAATTCAGCGCAGCATAATGCTCATGAACGCATGTGCGCGTGCTTTTATGTGTGTGTAAGTGTGTGTACGCCACCTTTACGGACATTATAACCATTTGTCAAGCACTCAACGCAGAATATGCTGACACAGGAAGCGCAAAACACCAAAACTTGAGATACAGAGAGAGAGAAAAAAATTTAATTATGGGCAAAGGTTGGAGGGAGGTCCCAAGAGGTTGGAGCCCCATTTAGCGTTGCTATATGGGTGGCCCGGGCGATCACTTCGCGCTGGTCGTCCAGGGGTGTTCTATAGAGGACGGCTTCCTACTGGAACGGGGAGTGGTATGGGGGTGTGTTGAGAAAGTATTGGGGCATTCCCATGTGGGATGGTAGAGGATTGGGTGTGCGCCACAAAAAGGGAAATTTGTGGGGGGGTGAGGTGCGCCTAAGAGCAAAATGGGGGAAAGTTGACTAAAGGAGGCCGCCTCCTCTCGACAGAGATTTTTGCGAGGCGGTGACTATGTTGTGCGGGAGAGTCGGTAATGTTAGAGCATGTGCGAATTGGCGAGTTTGACGGGCTCCGCTTCCCCTGGGTTGGTATAGACTTTCACTGGTGCCCGGAGGATAACTTCTCGGGCTGTCACATGAACGCGCTCATTGCCAGGGAGAGACGCATGCCCTGGCGTCCAGACGAGGCGGGTATTCGGATGTGATGGGTTCGATCTGAGGCACCATTCGAGAATGGAAAATGCATGCCTGTGCGTAGTTCTGTAAGTAATTTGCGAGAAGGATGGTAATTATTGATTGATCCGGTGGCATTGTCCGTAGTTCCAGGGCTATGGCACATTCCTCCGTCAGATTTTTAGACGGCGCATGCGCAACAACTGTTGGGACTTTTCTGAATGAGAACGCATGATTGCCCTGTTTTTCTCTATCACTGAAATTCTTTCACGTTTTTCTTCGCAACGTGTCCACTGCGAACAGTGAAATGCTCTTCAAGGAGCTTACTATGAGCCCAATGTAACTGTAGCGCCATTTTTATGCAGTATGCACTAATGATTTTCTTTATTAGACGGTTTTGAGTGACTACGACGTTGACTTGGTTTCAACACTCAGTACTGTGACCAACCACTGCAGAAAGCTACATAAAAACGGGGACTATCTGAAAGCTAGCGTGAAAGGCTCACATGCCATGGATGTGCTCACTCGCAGACAAAGAAGTTAAGCTCTTTAACAGCATCAGGACCGAAAAGGTACTTGAGTAAGAAAGATGTGAAGAAATCCCAAACACAAAGGGCTCACATACATTATTCTGTTCTCAGATGTTTTGTTGCGCTAAAGTGTCAGTGTCTTCTAGTTTCTGTGTCCACGTCTTCTGTCTCGAGTAAGACGCAAGACATTCAAGCGTCAGGGGGCCACTGGGGTATCGATAGAGCCAGAAAAATTGAAATTGGTTTTTGAGGAAAGAAATTGGCGCAGTAATTGTCTCACATATCTCGGTGGGCACCCGAACCGCGCCGTACGGGAGGGCAGGAAGGTGGGAGTGAAAGAAGAAAGGGAGAAAGAGGTGCCCGCAGTGTAAGGCTCCGGAATAATTTCGACCACCTAGGCATCTGTAACATGCACTGACATCGCACAGCACACGGGCGCCTTTGCGTTTCGCCTCATCGAAATGCGGCCGCAGCGGTCGCGATCGAACCCGGGTACTCCGGCTCAGTAGCCGAGCACCTTAACCACTGAGCCACCGCGGCGGGTCACACAGCCGGCGTTGTCGCTTCGGCGGACGCGATTGTTGTGACGCGCGTCTGTTCTTTCAGTCTTTGCTCTCACATCTTTCAACTCTCCTCTGCCTGCACGTGGCAGCGATTGTGGCTCAGCTCGAGCCCTCCACTATGGCACTTCTTCCTCTCTTTCTTCTTTCACTCCCGTGCCTAAATTTAATCTTGTTAGACCCCCTAACTACCGGTAACCACCTCTGTCAAGGAAACTGAGTTACCCAATTTTTTAGGTCATCCTATGCTTGGCGCATGCAATCTGCAATGAAAGTATAGCCAAAGTTATGGCCAATCCCCCTTGTGGCTATGTTTTGTGGGTATGTGTGTATATGTATGTGCCATTTTTTGAGGCAAACAGCAACAACTCCCAGCTTCCTCCCTTCACTTACGGCGCGGTTCGAGTGCCCACCGAAATGTGAGACAATTACTGCGCCATTTCCTTCCCTCTAAAACCAGTTTTCTTGTTTAGGCATAACCTGATTTAAGTGTGAGTCGTTGTATTGGCATTCTGTTGGGTGGTGCAGGTCGCATCGAGCGAGCGCCCATTTCAAGCCTCGTATCCTTTTAACACTGGGCAGTGAAGATTTGCGCAATGTATTGGACAACGTAATCGCAGGCACGACAGTCATGGATGTATATTCAGCGCTGTAATATCAGGAACATTTAGAACCTGTGCTGCTGTCTAGAAAGCATGGCCAAAGTCGTATCAGTTTGTGTTTGGGTTTATGGGGCTTTAACGTCCCAAAGCGACTCAGGCTATCAGGACGCCGTAGTGAAGGGCTCCGGAATTTCGACCACCTGGGGTTCTTTACCGTGCACTGACATCGCACAGTGCATGGGCCTCTAGAATTTCGCCTCCATCGAAATTCGACCGCCACGGTTCCTTTCTTTTTAGGGGCCTTCATACAAGTGTTAATCAGCGCGAGCATTTTTAACCGTAGCGGCAAAAAAATAATGATAAAGCAAACGGATTGACGTGCACTTCAGCAGGCGGCAAAACACTTATTAGCATTTGTGACAGCGCTATCAACATTTTCGTTGAGCCGTGACAGCCCTAATTTTCTTCCATACTCCAGAAACTTCCTTTTTTTAATATTGGACATTTCCCAGCACACAGCTAAAAGCTAGAAGGAATAAAAGGTACTTCAGTCGTGTCTTGGGCCCAAATTATCTTATCCTAAACATTCGAAAAAAAAAATCATAACGCAATTGGCACTCATAGTTTAGAAGAACTTCTATTTGGGCTAGATGGTTCATTGTACTCGAGAAAAGAAAACAACAGCTTCAAAAACACACACATAGCAAAAGAAAGACGTAGGACAAGCGCTTACTTCATCTGACTTTATTCTTTGAAAAGCGAGCAAATATACGGAAAATCTAGGCATGCGCAGGAAGAAATCTTATGCGCGATCAACAAAACCGTTCAAGATATGTAATCCCGGCTTTAAACAGGCTCACAGATGTATCGCTGACACAACCTTTTCCCCTTTTTCTTATGTGGTACGCCTCTAAAACCTAAAGCGCTTGTCCTACGTCGTTCTGTTGCTGTGTGCGTATTTTTCGGCGCTGCTGTTTTCCTTTCTCGAGTGCAATTGGCACTCCAGGTCTCAGGAGGATTTGGTTTTCTTGGGGCAACGAAGTTGCCTAAATTTTCGCTAATTGCATTTGGCCTTACTTTTTCAATACTAATTGTAAGTGCTTCTTCCCCCTACTCGCAAAGCAGCGGAGTCCGGTAGGCAAAGTCGCCGCCCTTTACAACAGCCACCACTTCGCAAGCCCAACGTATATTTGGAGATTTATGGAACCTGTGTATGAATAACGCCCAACAGATGATACAAAGAACTGCACAAGATTCTGGGCTACTTCTCGCCTCTTGCGCGCAGAGAACGATGGGAGTAGCCGTCCTCGCTACACCTTCTCAGGCACTGCTGCTTTAATTAAACCCTCAGACGCGTGAGACATGGAGCGACCAACCACTGCCAATCCAGGCAAAAGATAGAAAGACAAGAATAAAAAAAAAGACCGGGGTGGGGTTGGGGGGGGGGGAGGCAATTGGTTTCGGTGGGTTAAAAGAAAAACAAAACGGGTGCGCAATCTCGGAGCGAGTCGGTACCGGAGGCGATGAAGCGGAAATTTCCCGCTCACTTCCTGGAAGCAACCGGCAGCTGCCGGGCACCACTCGTTTGCTCCCCTCGGTCGACCCTCGGCGAGTTTAGAGTAGGCCGAACCCGCTGTCATCGATTTTCGAAACAAACTGGAACAACGCGGCCGATGCAATGAGCCAGGAACAATAGGACCGAACAGCAGGGCCCAGAGCACCGCTACCTTTCGCTGTTGCTGTGGCATGCGTGAGCTTTTGCTTTGGGCGCGTGGGTTCGCGCGCGGGCGTACGTTTTGTTTCTATTCTAACCAGATAACAATGGCTCAAGGCGGTTGTGAACTTATTGCAGAAAAAAATAATCAGGAAAGATTCGAATTTTCAGCTGCACCGATCCTTCGTTGCGGCTCAGTTGTTTTGGCGTTCGGCTGCCGAGACCAAGGTCTCGGGATCGAATTTTGGCCGCAGCGGCCACATTTCAATGGAGGAGAAATGCAAAAGAGGCCCGTATCCGCTGTGGATGTCGGTGCAGGCTAAAGGACCCCAGGGGGTCGAAATCGATCCGAAGCCAGAATTCACTACAGCATCCCTCATAGCTGCATATTCTCATTCAACTTAATGTGGTAATGTGGTACTGGATGCGGCAGGGGGGAGGAGCGGGGGGAACTTTCGAAGTGATTCACCTAGATTCACCACAGTATCCCTCATAGCTGGGTACTGGACGGGATAGGAGAAGGGTGGGGGGGGGGGGGGGGGGGCTTTTCGAAAGGATTCACTAATGAGGAATTTACTACAGTGTCCATCATAGCTGCTTGGAAGCTATGAGGGACACCGTAGTGAATCTCTCACTTGTGACTCCCTTAGAAAAGTTCGTCCCCCCCCCCCCCCCGCCCCATTCAGTGCCATATTAGGCTGCAACGAGACCGCGGAGTTTGCGAGACCTATGGCACAACGCGATCCTTATCATTAAGCAGAGAATGACCACCTAGCTGTTGGCACCTGCTAAGCCATTGAGGTTGTTTTATGAAAAAAGAGGAGCACAAGTTGGCGGTTGTTAAAAAGAGACACTGGGACACCAACAGAAACAAACTTGCTATATTTTAGTTCTTTCCCCGTTGCAAGGTGACAGCGATAGGTCTGCTGCAACTCTCAACCAATGAGAGCGTACACAGACGGGCCAAATCGCATCAAGTGATTATTGGTGCTCATTCCAGAGACTACCTGTGCACACCAGCCCGCATGGCCTTTACGCCTCAAATTTACCCGCATAATTTTCCAAAAGGCCAGCAGATGAACGGCGCTGTTCGGTTACAGCATGCTTTAACGATGGTGAGTGCAATGGTGTTCAGACCACAGAGACCACATCATAGATTACAGTAACACGGCGAGTTGAGGGAGTTGGTACATACTGGAACAAAAACTTGCGCAGGAACAGGGACAAGAATGAAGATGGGACAAGCGCTGACTAGCAACTGAAGGTTTATTTAAAAGGAACATTTACATTATACTCACCTTACAACCAAGAGCGAGCATGAGCTGTACCAGCAACTCTGATAAGCTGACAACTTCAGCCATGGGGATCGAGATACAGTAGTTCACAGTCATGAACGAGGACGGATGGGACGCTTACGCATGTGACGCGCTTCTTGTGGATATGAAACGCTTCACTGATTTCTCTAGTTAGTTTATCTTTGTGAATGTACAAGATCTCAGAATTGTTAAAAAGGGGAGTACATGGTTCCTCATTAGGCTTGGTGTTACGACGACATTCTTTGTAGTGCAGGGATAGATTTGAGGAAGGGGCCGCCTGCAAAGAAATGTTGTGCTCATAGGCGGGTATTCAGGCACCTTCCCGTCTAGCCTATATAGCCTGTATCATGGAGCCGATATCATATATCATCACATATATCATAGCATATATAATATAGCCTATATAGCCTATATCATTGAGCCATTCTCATTAACGAAGAAAGGACATCGGAGTCAATACATCTGGCTTTGTAGTCAGACTAGTTTACCTTAGACCATCATCATCAGCCTGACTACAGTCACTGCAGGGCAAAGGCCTCTCCCATGTCTCTACAATTAACCCTTACCTTCTATGATCAAACCAATTACCTTAGATGCCCGCAGTCAAAATCCCCGAATATGAACGCGTCAACAGCACCGCAAATAAAGATATACTCTGGCACCTGTTTGCACATCGTGTAGCTCAAAGCAGCATCTTTGCGCTTATAAACACTTTCCGCCGTCAAGTTGTATAATATATACCGCCGAGAACGTTTATAATTTATTAACAGTTCGTTTGTGCCTATGGATTACTCGCTCATTCAGATTTTAACGATGGAGCTTCCGGACTGAGTTACGCAAAGCACCTCGAAGAAATGTGCAGCCCCAGTCAAAAGTATACAGCCCAAGGGGTTTGCTTGTGAGGCCTGCTGCATGCCTCGTTATGCATCTAAGCGACCGTAATCTCTCGAAAGAGGAGTGGCTTCGAGTCCTCAATCCTCCCAAGCTTTGGACCGCTAGATGTGCTCGGGAGCCCCGATAGACAGCTTAGAAGCAATCCCCTCCTTTTGACGAGGGTTGTACGGGACGCCCATCAAAAGCTAGTCTCGCCGGCTCCAGCTTTATTAATGTATAAATCCTTACACCGTAGACAGAGGTTAGAAGGCCCCAAGGACATATACCTGCCTCTTTAACAGTACATCAAACGTGTAACAATTTTTTTGAGTGCATCGTTAAGAAAGAGCTTAGTTCTTGAGTGTGTATGAGTGATCGAAGTTCGGCCGTTTAAATAAAAATCTACGATTAAAGAAGGCAAATAGTAGCTGAAGTATAAAGGAGCGACCCTAATTAAAAAAAGCGATAAAAAAATTAAATAATTAGCAAAATTACTCTATAACTGCCAGAAAGGGATATTGTCCTCGTGGCTATCGCAAAAAAAACAATAAAAAGCTAATTTTCAAGATCCCACTCTTGTCTTCAAACTCTAGCAGACAGTGGAATTCGTAGTGAATTCCTTAGTATGATTACAAAAAAAATGTCATCGAAGCGGCAATTAAGAATTCGTTGCTGTAAACTTCGTTACTGTAAGAGCTGCGTTTAGAACGCAGAAGTGGTTTACTTCATGGTGGATATATTTTGAAACATCTAGAATCCTGTTTAGCCGAAGACAGCGACTTCCACTCTGAGAGAGCATTTGATGACCAGTTCATGCTGCTGTGGAGCAGGAACAACTACTCACCACCAGCACAACACTGGGCATTTTTTTGAAGAAGCATAGGCGGCAAAATTCTATTCAGCAACTCTGGCGCACAATACAGAGTCGAATTCGGAATTAGCCAGCATTACGCTATACAGTTTGCCACTGGCTAAATCTAGATGGACTAATTATCGGCCCGAATGCCGATCATTAGTCTCTTTCGGAAGGGAGCTGTGCTGCGAAGCACGAATTCAGACACTCTGGTGGTCACGCAACGAACGGTGTTCACTGTGGCGTGAAAACTCTATGTGGAGTAAATGATTTATCGAGCAGAATTTCACTGCTTATCAGGTTTGTCAAGTGTGGTGAGTGTAGTGAGTATCTGTTGTAGTATCTGTAGTACCCGTGGTAACTCTCGCGAGTCAGAAGGTATTACTGTAATATTCATTACTAATCATAGCAATACAACCTGTTTCATTCGCATATTTTCTTCCCATTGAAAAAATGACGTGTTACATTTCATTTCGGATGTTGGCTTTAGGACCTAAAATTCTGAAAATTCCGTCATAGTAAAAAGTGTACCCTGTTTTAGGTGGTTAATGCGATCCGTAACAACAGCAGTTGAGTGCTGCAAACAACTGAACTCCAAGTCACTCCATCTATTTGCGCGTGGGATTTGATATAACCCTTCGAAAACAATACCATCGTACTTGAGGTGCTCACTTATTCTTTGCAAAATGATCATAAAAATTGCTCACCGCAACAAAGCTGCGAATTGCTTTTGTAACTCGTTTGAAACAATATTTTATGCCACGTTTAAAAAACTTAGGCTCCGTTTCAAATATCGCGTGTTTCTCTTTTTTTTTATCAGTATACATAGATTTTAGATGGATGTTTTTCACTTTATGAGGTCCATGATAGGTCTGCTGACAAAGACATACGAACTGATAGCTTGAGGCCTTTTTTTTTCTTGTCAAGGCACGGCTGAAAAATAATTTTGGTATCACAGAGCGAGCTGGAGCGTCAAAAACACAGATTCTTCTCCTGTGCAACGAGCGGTCTTATCGACTGTTCAGTGACGCAAAGGAAAGACTACAACATTAGTTTTGCATCATTTGAGAATGCTCAGCCAGCTCCTAAAGACAATTAGCCGGCGCACAAGGCACGCTTGCAGCGAACATTAGGAAACTCCTCTTTGCCTGGCTTCGCTATAGAGACATCGATCCAGTGAACTTCGGGCCACTAATGCCAAGCTATTCTTTCGTCAAATGTAAAGCATCGAAGAAGCTTCTTTATGAAAAAAAATTATACCAAATAAACATGTTCAGAGAAACTCAGCCTTAATATAAGAATAATTTTGATCAGTTCCTGAGTCGTCTGTTTACTTGTTTTTAAGCAGCGGCGCCGTAGATCCCGTTAGCAGTATTATTTTGTTTTTGTGCTATCAGCTGTTAACAGATACAATAAAATACTTCAGCAGATCAATACACATTAGCTTATTAGCTATTTGATTTTATGTTGCCATATCATGTGTTTACTGCCAGTGAGAACTTAAGAATAGCACCAAATTCATTGTCATTTGCTTCATCGTCATCGCCTGCTGCCCTTAATAAGGGAGTAATTACTCATTAACATCCACCCAAGCTCTGCCATATGGCTACAAAGGAAAAGCTATGCAGTTTTCACAGAAACCTCGTGGTTAAAGAAAGATTCGCTCGGACCAGAGTGAATTTTTCTTTAACTATGAACTTTCTGTGGAAGCTGTATACGTTTCCTTTGTAGCCATGCGGCTGCGCTTGAGTGGATGTCAATGAGTAATTACTCCCCTATCACAAACATACTCCACCATGGGGGATTCCCCTATACATTTGTCCAACACTTCTTCCACTTCGAGTTATTGATCAATTCGCTCTCGCCCTACCATGGGCTATCAGTCCCGGTTAGCTCAGTTGGTAGAGCGACTGCTCCGGTGAAGAGCGAATTTTTCTTTAACTACGAAGTTTCTATGGAAGCTGCATAGCTTTCCTCTGTAGCCGTCTGGCAGCGCTTGGGCGGATATTAATGAGTAATCATCTTAAAACCAGCCAAAAGACGCAACACAGGAGAAAAGTACACGAGACAAGGCTAGACAACCAAGTGAAAATTTAATGAAGGGAAGAGGCAAAAGAAAACTCGCACAAAGATGCGCGCGCGCATAACCCAAAGCAGTGGGCTGATAACAAACTGAAATCAACGTTGTGCAAGTACACCAACCAAAAAAGCGAATTCCTTATGGTGAAGGTTACCAGACGGCTTTGTCACGCACGTATACCTAGCCTTAGCGACATAGTATGCCTCAACTATCTCTCTACTACCTTGTCTAGTGTTGTTCTTTTTTCCTGTGTTGCGTCTTTTGGCTGGTTTTAAGATGATCCAGGGCCAACTGGCCCAGTCGTCCGCCTTGTTGACATTCAATGTATAATTACTCTCCTTTTAAAATATACTACATCTTGGGGGATTCCTCTAAACATCTGACCAACTCTGCTGTCCTTCCGTGGTGCCTTATAGCGCTAAAAAAAGTTAAGCTTTCTAAAACACTTGAAGCAAATTCAGCGCTCTTGAATAGTGACGGAATGTGATGGGTGGCATCGACGTCACGAAAAGCAAGGAACATCAATGATAAGAATATTTTCTAATAGTTTATATAAACAAAAAGCCTATCACGGCGTCGTTCCGTCTTAAAGGAGTATAGACACCTAAATTTTGGGTGCGTGTTTCCTTGTTTGTAGGGATGCGTAAGACATCATTATACATAGATTACCACCTGGCATTCTCCTACGATCGCTAAATAATTTATCATCGCATTTCTTTTTCGTGGTGTTTCGGTTTCCAGAGCCGAATGAGCACTGTGACGTCAACATCCACTTGCAGGTAACGTGGGACATGAAAAAAACGTCCATATAATTGCTGTTTCCACATTGGTTGTGTCATTCCTGCTCTTGAGGAAGGCTGACTTCAGCACTGCAGTAAACTGAAATGATGAAGTAGCGACTATATGGACGTTTTTCTATGCCTCACGTGACACAAAAGCACACTCTGACGTCCCAGCCATCGTTCGGCTCTTGAAACCGACACCGAAAAAGCATGACAGAAAAAATTCGATTATAATTGTTTAGCGGTCGTAGCCGAATATCACGTGATGATTCATGCGTAGTAGTGTCTTCCGCATCATTGTAGAGAATAAAATATGCCACCAAAATTAGGTGTCTATACTCCTTTAGGTAACACTTTCCTCATGCTGAACATGCCTACGGCGAGAAATTACGTCACCGCCTCCTGCGTATACCGGGTCGTATCATAACTCGTTCGCCACTTTCTCTTCGTGAGCGAACGCACACAGCTATGCTCTCCTCTACACCCCGCGAAACTAGAGGAAGAAAAAATAGTTACAGAGCTCGCCACGACCCGCTTTACGACGCATGCGCCCTATACGTTACCGCGCGCACTCCCCGTAATCTTCATCAGCGCCGCCCGAAGACGATGTCGTAAAAGGGAGCGGGCAATGTGCGGCGACTGCGGATAATCCACGCATAAGAGAATAAAAGGAACAAGAGAGACCGCAGAAGAAACAGCCACGGGGAAAGGAAGGAGGGCGGTCAAGGCAAACAGCTGTCGTAAAAACCACGGCCCCGTTGTGACTCTCTGCCCACGCCTGGGGCTGTCTTCCCATTTCCCCCTTCCCACTTTCCCTATAAGGGTGCACGACGGGAACAGAGAACCTGCCGGACGACACGTTTTCGGAGCTTTCCGCATATTCATACACATATGAAGAAAAATGGCCTTGCCACAAATGCGCTTAAACTTCGTTGAAAAAAAAAATGAAGGGGGCGTGAAGCCCCTTCTTTGTAACCATAGTTTCGTTACAAGCATACGTATAATACGAACACCAATTATCGCACCAGAGACGCCGCATTGCTAAGGGTAAACCGATGTCGCAATAACAAGCTGTGCCAAGGTTTAGAGACTGCGATCGAGACGAAACTGCGAAAATGAGAATTTCGCTACGCGATACAAGAAGGAAGTTTGGAAATAGTAACGCCTTATTATAAACGTCACTAAATGCGCAGCTTGGCTGTCGTTCTTGGTGTGAGCTCCTACGCTGAAAGATTAGTAATTTTTTTTCTAGTCCAGTCCAAAGCGAAAGAACTCATTCCAAGCAGCGGTTGCTGTACGAATACTTTGTTTACTTAATAATTTTCTGAAGGGAGAGGAGTATGATTAACTCATTGGAAAAGTTTTCGTTCAGAGAACACGGTGTTACATACAGGGTGATCGAAATTAAGCTTTACAGACTTCTTATAATTGTGCACCGGGTGGAGCGTGAAATGGGCCTCTGCACAGACGTTAAGCGGCCAGGGGACTCAAAGGGAGATGATAATTGTCGCCGTCAGGCACGTGATTAACTAAAATGTGTTTATCAACTTTTTAGCCACTGCAGCTAGCGTGAATGTTTATATTAGAAGCGTAGAGGCGGTAATATTTTTAGACTATACTTCATTTCGTAAAATTCTTCTATAGCCGGCGTATTCAGAAATATTCGCCCCCAAAGTTTCCATTGATTTCGCGTAATTACGTATGCATACGTTTGCAGTCGACGCTAAGCTTCTCCCTGTTGTGAAACATTTCTTCATTTCTTCCACTTCGATAGCCGAAAGGGAAAGGGAAACAGTTATCAGGTTCTCCAGTCGCTCGACGTTGGCAGACGAAACACCGCGTCTCGTCCGGAGGAGTTTCGCGCCGATCGTCACCGCCCTTCATGCGAAATTACGCGAATTGAGCTGAAAATTTGGATTCGAATATCTCTGAACGCACGTTTGCTTTCTACCAAATGGAACTTGGTTTATGGTTTATGTGGGTTTAACGTCCCAAATCGACTCAGGCTATGATGGTTTGACAATGTATTGAGAAGAGGAGAGCCCTTCGTATACAAGAAGCGAATGCAGACAGAAACTAGAGGGAACAGAACGTGAGCTGCCTTAAGCAGCAGTAAGGAGACAAGAGGAAGGAAGTAAAGAAAGGAAGAACGAACTGAGAGTGTGCGAATATTCGTAATTTTCAAATGGCGAATAGAACATCTTTATATTCGATTCGCTGAACGAATCAAAAAGTGTATGTTCAAAATTATTTAAAACTATTCGAATGTATTTTGAAGCTTTCGAATATATGAAAAAACTACGGAGGGCACTTAAGACTGCTTAGGTGCGTTGAATGCCAAAGTATTATTTTTATTTTTATTTTTGCTTTAAATTTATTTTTAATTTTTATCTCTTCGATTCTAAAGACACACCTACTCATTATCACACGGGCGTAAGGCAACGCACATACTAGGTTCACCTATTTTCGCAAAAAGAAACGAGGTCCCGTAAAGAGTTCATGTAAATAGCACATATGTTCAGTGTAATAAATGTCATGTAAAAAATAAAGCGGTTCTGTAGGCTACGGATTGCGTGCTCGCCTCGCAGTCTGTGAGTCCTTGGTTCGATTCCCCGCACCCCCGGAAGGAATTTAATTTTTCTTTGATACCACGGTGACGTCATCTGGGATTTTTGAGACCACTGCAGCTGGTCAACGCCGGGTTTCGTTTCCGATTAGCCGTATAATGCACAGAATGCTGCCGCAGTCAGTTTACGCAAGCAGAAAGGTTCAGCGCCACGATGCGATCCATTCGCGTGGCAGCGTTCATAATCCCCATACATGGCCTCCAAGATAGGCCGACACAGCAGGGTTCAGCCAGGTTTAGCTAACCCTGCTGTCGCTCCCGATCTCCGAGGCCATAGCTCATAGTAGTCATAGCTCGCGCCCCTGTCATATACTGACACGTGGTGCTAGTTAATTCGCTGTCCTCAGCAATAAGAAAAGGTAATTTTGCTATCCGTGTCACATGGTGGTCATAGGGCTAATATACTGACTATGTCGCAAGGGTGGCCTAGACCTCAAGCCGTCCGGGTACAGGGCTGTCCCTATAGTGCTCTCAGATGGTTCTACGTCACGCAGCTTGGCCGAGCGCAGCTTGTTGAGTTAAGGATGGCGTCTGCTTCCAAGCTGTGCGATGCGACGCAGCCTGTCTTGTTTTAGCGGAGGCTAGGCTCAAGTCGAGCTGTTCTGTAACTCATCATCATTATCATCAAGGGCAGCAGAAGCAGCAGCATAACTATGCCCACTGCAGGGCAAAGGCCTCACCCACGTCTCCACAATTAACCCGCCGTATATGCGAAATAACAATGGCGTTAGTCTGACCGGTTACTATTATTTCTTGCATACATTATTGGCCCAGCACAAGGACGTCTCGAACAGTTTAAGAACATGTAGACTGTACCAAGGCAAACATTGCTGCTGAGTTTAAACAATTTTACCGCACGGTGGTATGGGATGCAGTTATGCTTGAGGACTAGCTGTCTTGTAGGCTATTTTTTAAAACTTGTCTGTGCTTAGACATGCGCGTCAAAGGTTCTTTCAGCTGCTATTCGAAAAGTGAAATTTGTTCCGAAATTGCATAAAACAGCGATCCTGCTGGCCGGACAGCTTAGCGAAGAATCTAACCCAAGTCCAACGTCAAAGATTCATGTGCCTTCTGTAATTGTTCCCTGAATTAACTTTCAAAGGATTTAGCTTGTTCAGATTCTGATACAGACATACGGGCACCTCTATTTTTAAGCAAAAATTTTTTCCTGGACTTAGCCGTGAAGCTACTCGCAAAACGAACGTTTTTTTCTCGTTATTTTGTTTTCGACAAACAAGTGTTTTTTTTTTTATTCAGGTATGCTTACGTCAATGTTTTTAGGCTCCGCAATTTCGGCAAACTTGTGCACTGAGACATATATCGGAACAATGAGCTGTATCAAAAAGCCGACCCAAAGGCGATCAACGTCCCTTAAGAAACGAACAAAAATATCGAAACAGAAGAAAACGCATCCTTCACTGCCTTATGTGTAAAAATGCGCATCAACGAACTGAAGCCAAATAATAAAATTTAACACAGCGATCTAGGAAACTATAATGGTTAACATAAACCACTGAGGGTTAATTGGTTTGTTCATGGAAGGTTGTGGCCAAGTACTGCATCAGGGTGGAAAATTTCCTGTTATGGTGAGGGAGTGCGTTGTCAGTTCTGGTCACCGAGATCAGGCTGCACCCCAGACCTGCTTATGCAATTTCATCGACGCGCGGAGTTTTTTTTTTTTACAAAACCGGTGGAGAATTGCGCGACACCTGGATTCGAACCCCGGTCCTCTTGCAAGCGAGGCGGACGCTGTGCCTCTACGCCATCGCTACCTTTTCCATGGAAAGGATGAGCCATGGAAAGGAAAATGATAGGTATAACGTTAAGAGACCGGAAGCGGACAGAGTGGCTGAGGGAACAAACGCGTGTTAATGACATCATAGTCGAAATCAAGAAGAAGAAATGGGCTTGGGCAGGGCATGTACTGCGAAGGCAAGATAACCGCTGGTCCTTAAGGGTAACGGAGTCGATTCCAAGAGAAGGCGAGCGTAGCAGGGGGCGGCAGAAAGTTAGGTGGGCGGATGAGATTAGGAAGTTTGCAGGCATAGGGTGGGCGCAGCTGGCAAAGGACAGGGTTAATTGTAGAGACATGGGAGAGGCTTTTGCCCTGCAGTGAGTGTAGTCAGGCTGATGATGATGATGATGATGATGAAACCACTGAAGGTCAATGTACCGCCATGGCCTAGCTTGGACTGTTTCGAGTGTTGCCTATCTTTAAAGTTGTATGGCCTTTTATTTATTGCCTGGTGAGATTAAGGTTATACGATGGAGAATAAGGAGGAATAAACGCCTATTGAATTCGTAGGTTTTCGTCGAAGTTGGCGTCCTCAGTCCATGACTCCATTGGGTCTTGCTGCCTGCATCCGTGGCTCTGAATATCAGATTTCGCTGTGTTTCCAGCTCAGGCCTGGTCAGCGTGTCCTCCCACTGTACAGGTCCCGGATCGTCTGTCCTGGAGATCTGTGGGTTCTCTTGACATGCCCATACCATGTATTATAGGTTTACACGTTCGTGGTAATACTTGCATGTGTCTTGACATTTGTCCAGGGTGATTTTGCTTCTTATGCTGTGGGGCTGGTGAACTTGTGGGCTTGCAGTCTCCTCTGCCTTGTTGAGGTGTTTGTTTGTTTTCTGGTCGATATATTCTTCTTACCTGTCTGTAATGCTTGAGGATGTTTCTGTAAGTGATTAGATCGAGGCTCCCCTAGTTCTCTTCCGTCTGCAGGGACCGTTTGGCCACTTATGGGGCCGCGGTGTGTGCTACCGCATTCCCTCACGAGGAGCAGTGGGTGGGGATCCAGGTGATTTACATCTGCTTTTTAATCTTCCGGGATATTAGATAATCTTGCCTGCAGCTTTCGAGATTCTGCCGTCGCCATAATTCCTGACTGCTTGTTGTTACCTTTCCCTCTGTCGTGATAGGTTCTACAGAAATGTAACGTCAATTTATTCGCACTGCTTACTTCTCTGTATCCTCTTATCTTAACTGATAATTGTTAGTTCTATCGTCGGCATGTACACAGAAATCTTTATGGCTTTATATATATATATATATATATATATATATATATATATATATATATATATATATATATATATATATATATATATATATATATATATATATATATATATATATATATATATATATATATATATATAAAGACGCTGCTAGTCACGTGGATGCTGCCTTCACTGAGCGGGCTTCGGTCTCGGCGGACACAAGATGACGACGTAGCGGTCATCGTTGCGCGACTAATCATTTAAAATTGTTAATGACCTTTTAATTATCAGTGTATGGTGCATGTTGCAACCGTAGCCTTGAAGACCGTGTTGATTCGTGAATAATTCAGTTTGCAAAACTTGCCAAAGTGCAATAGGTCCTGAGGTATCATCAATCAATTCCCTGCTTTTTCTCAGCCTGCACGCTCTCAGTTTCGGCGCTCACTCAGCTTCCTGCTACTTAATGAGGTGCGAAAAACAGGAATTTTATTAATAAATATCTCAAGACCTATTGCACATTGACAGGTTTCGTAAATTGGATTATTCTCAAATAAATACAGTCCTCAAGACTGCATTGCAACATGCAGCATTAAGCGATTATGTAAACAGGTTAATTAACAAATTCCGTCTAATTCGTCGCATAGCCATGACCACGATCTCGTTACCTTGTGTCCACTGGGCCCAACAGGCACTTAGTGAAGGCAGCATCCACCGGACCATTAGCGTTTTTCTTTTATAAAGCTAGAGAGATTATGGACGATCCTCTTGTACATCGGCATCACCGTAAACACATTTAGGGAAGTCAATTATGTATAAAGAAAATTTAAAAAAAAATGTATAGATTATTGTGGCTATCCGAGTGAAGTGCTGAGAAATCGTAGGTGCCAGTTTCTATAAGTGCGCTTTCTTGGAGCTCTCTTCACTTCAAGAAAAAAAAAATTAACGTTGCATCACTAAACCCGGCCACATCCAAATTTCAATAATAATAATTTATGACCACATTATCGAAATCCTTCTATAGGCCTAACAATCAAGCAATCACTGTTCCTTTTGCATGTAAAATATATCGCTTCTGCAATTTACGCGTAAATGACGGTTGTACTTGCCTATTTGCTCGGCCGCAAGCCGTGTTGATTGCGTACAATATTATATTTTAATAACAACTTAGTATTGTTTTGCCAGGCGTTTGACAAACGATAGCAGACACGGCAAATACTTTTCGCAACTTTTCTAACGGGTTTCACCGCTATATTGATATGAAAACGAGATGTTTAGGCTTTTTTACGATTGCCATTCGTGTCAGTGCGATAAGCAGTGTAAAATGCATTTTGTAGGAAAGAAAAGTAATTCTAATCGGATTTGGGAAAGTGTGCTCATACGGCCTGGCATCACATCAGAAAACTTTACCGGCGGGTTCTGAACATACCAGGGACATACTTTACGCGAACGTTACGTGAAAAAGAAAAGTACAAACGCACGCACGATAGAAACCACCGGTAATATTCCTCAGTCATTTTCCACCTCTAGCTTTAATTTCAAAAGTGGTCTGGTGGTTTGGTGGATTCACCTCCCCGCATTGCTGTGTTAATCACGTCCTGTAGCTTTCAATTTTTGTTTATCTGTCAAAGTAATTATATTGTAGTGTGCCTCCTTGCTTCAGCGTAATACTGCTAGAAGTTTGTTCTCGAAAAATTCGGGCTAATTTTTGACAAAAAAAGGTCTGTTCATTTTGAAGCGCATTGAAATGCGCCTCATAATAAGACTAGAATAAATGCTGCAACTGGGTTTGTCTTCTCGCAGTCTAAATTTAATTAAACTGGTCGTGACATACTTGTGACCAGTCAAGAATATATAGCCGAAGACTATTATAACAACAGGATAGCCTGGCTGCAGGATAACGAGGTCAGTGAAGTTAACGGATGCCTGAATGTACTAGATAGATGATTTTCGGTCGCCATTGTTGCTTTACTAAAGTGGCGGCGCAAGGTATTGGAGCAGCTGTAGCAGCGCTCGCTCCCACCTGAGCGATGACGTAAGTGTCACGTGAGAGCAGCGATTGACCGCTTTATACCCAAATGGTGCGAGGTCTATGCAGGTCTATGCTACCCATGTTACATCCCCATAGTAGAGATCAATGCCACGTCTTTTCAAAGCTATAGCCTTAACACTATGAGTTAGAGGGCCCCACCGCAACGCCTCTGCTAGCGCTTCGCTGTTCTGGCTGAGAAACCTCAAGTCGAATGGGACACTCGTACTAAATTCGTACTCGATTCTGTCCTCTCAATATTCGATTTATTTCACTCACTATTCGATTCGTACTCAATTAAATTATTAGCTACGCTTATCCGTATTCGATTCGCCTATAAAGGTGTCATATTAGTATTCGATTCTATTTTAAAAATTGTATACCACCCGCACACCTTAAGAAAGAGCTTACCTTAAGAAAGAGTTAACTGATGGCCTAGTTGGTTTTCAGCCATTATATTAATCTCATTTAGCGCAAAGCACACGCCAGACGAAACAAAGAAACGCACAAGACGAAACACGCACAAGACGGAGCGCTCAAAAGATCTTGCTGATAAGGAACGCACGCACCTTGCGGACCATCGCATGCATTTCTTGCACCAATTGTACACCACGTTTCTGTTGCGCAAGAATCCTAGGCAGAAGTAGGCAACAAAAAAAAAACCCGCTCGCCGAACATTGGAGGCTTATTTTATCAGAAAAGCGGGACAAGATTGTGTCAGTGATACTTCACCAGCTTGCTCACTACGATAGGGAGATAAATTTTCGTTCACATCTCATCTGCCAACTTCCTGCGTACTCAATTCCAAGATCCCTGGTAAGGTGGCGTCTGCGCAGGTCAGCGAACATATATTATATGCTTCGATATTTCCTTGAATAAATCAGTTTTGAGTAGCGCCTGTGTTTTGTCTTGTGTGTTCCTTTCTTTCGTCAGGTGTGTGTTTTGCGCTAAATGAGGTGAATATAATAACTTCTTTAAAGTTCTTGTCTTGATTGATTTTCTTTGTCTTTGTCTCTTGCATCAGTTTCATTTTTCTTGATCGTGCTCTGCAATGTCGCAGCTAGTTTGATGGAGATAAAATATCTGGCGATATATTTTCATTTCGATCGAGCAGCATCAGTGCTTTGCGGCACAATTTTCTCCCATCAAAGTTGCACTGTTTTACACATGAATGCGAGCAGTGGGAAAAACAACCAGCAGACAAGGGATATATAAGAGCTCTCTAGCCTGCACCAGGATCACCCGAGTCGCGATATTGGCTCTGCACTCCCATAAACTATGCGTGAGTCCTGCGGAGCGGGCACGTTTAATTATTAACCTTAACGTGGGTAGACAGAATGTTCTCCCACTTGTTTTTCTCTCTGCTCTCTAGGTTTCCTATTTACATGTACATACCCGACAATTCTGGACAAAAACATTTTTGAATAGGAAAGAGTTTATGAACGCAATTTTTTTCGTATATTGTAAGAAATCACTATAACAATCGATATATCCGCAGATCTCCCTTCGACAGGCTAGCAATTTTGCTGCTATTAATGTTTTTGCTATCGTCAAAAGCGTTCCCCATTGGTTTTCTATGCCTGTCTTAACTGTTCCATGCGATGGATGGAAAAAGTTTAAAATAAAGATTTTGCTACACATCGGAAGAATTGACCATTGCCTTCAATATTTTCATAATAGTGTCTAACAATTTTTCTATGTTCAAATTATTTTTTTCTAGAATGTTGTGCATGAGTTAGGCAAAGCTCGGACCTTATACGCGAGTTCTATCGGATTAAAAAAAAACTTAAATGGGAAAAGGGAGCTGGAGAACTGCAGTTCCTTCATGGTCTTTGACAGCATCGCAGGGGACGAGTCTAGGTATACCAATACTGACTGAATGTGTTTCACTGACATTAAACAGCGCATGTTTGAGTACTTTGTAAATTCAGGGGAAGACGCTCGACAAAAAGCAGATCGGTTGACAAAACATCGCTCACGGCACGCACACCCTACATTGGTCCAAAGCTTAGGGAATCCCCCCAAGTTTGAGCAGATTTGTTGTAAGGGAGTAATTACCTATTAGCACACATACGGTTACAGAGAACAGCTACACAGCTTCCACAGAAACTTCCTAGTTGAAGAAAAATTCATCCTGACCCGGGGTTCTAACCTGGGACCACCGCTTTACCGGGGCAGTAGCTCTGCTAATTGGGCTATCCGGCACGGCAAACATAAGGTACGACGACAACGAACTGATCAAAAACTCGAAGTGGGATGGTATTGGTATTCATCTACGAAGTTTCTGGGAAAGCTGCATAGCTTTCTTTTGTAGGCGCATGGCTGTCCTTTGGAGGATGTTAATGAGTAATTACTCCCTTAATGATCTACATTCGGTGCCGCGCCCTTCATTTCTTCCTATATAGTTGTTGCTTCCTCCAATAGTCTAAATTATGACCTCTCAACTCAAAGCTTGTGTGAAAGATGGGAACAAGTGGCATACAGTCCAGCAACACTGAGCGACTCTCATTATATTTCGTCATTGGTATTTAATTTCGTCATCATACGCCGAGCGCAAAGCACGCGCCTCGGACGTTCGAGCAATAAAATAAATATTGCGCGTGCACTTCACGGGTCTTTCCTTTACTCGCCGTCCTCACACGGTCCTCGATGCACGACACAAAGGAACTCTTCAATTGTGGTTCCGTTTTCACCAGAGAACGGTGGATCTTTATGGTAGCGAGAGAGCAGGGAAGATGCGCCTCTTGGAAAACACAAGATCAAAACAAGGGTAGGGAGGTGGGGAGCCTACACCTGGATTCCCAGCTCCCACTCCTTGTCCTTCTAATGTTTTATAAAAGGCTTTTCTCTGACATCTAATAAGGGTTAGTTTCTGCCTACTTTTTCTTTTTTTTCCTTCAATTACAAACGCGTTTACACAGTTCTTAATGCCAGTTCCACGCTTCGTGTTGTCGCACCAAAGAGGGAAAGGATATGTAACGGTTCGTGCGCGCGCTCTCATCGGCGATATTAAGGAATTAAAGCGGCCCGAAAATGACATCTGTACGTGCGAAGTGCCGCTGCGGACACTGAGCAGCACACATCAATGATTTCAAGAGGCCGGCTCTCCCGTCTCTTGGTGATTACTCCGACCAGGCACGTTGCTGCAAGCGGATTCTCAGTCTGCTATAAGCATTCATTGCTATAATTGCTTTTTTCCCGAAAGGTGATTAATTTCACCAGTCCCATCACACCTGCTCACGCATACGCTGCTAGCAGCGTTGTTGTTGTTATTGGCCTCAGGACGAGTGGCACATACTCACAGTGGGGGATTGGCCAAGGTGTCTTGCACATTGAAACTTATTGAAGCAAGTAAGGTCGACGTGAGCGCAATTTTGTGTGAAACCAAACAATCGGTTAATGATTGGTTCTTTGTCCTATCGCACCGTTGCTCCGTGCCAGGCTTCGGACTCCTCGAGTCGGGCTGCGTGACGCGTAAGAACGAGGTGAACATCATGGTGAAGAACGCGGTGGACGTGGTGTTCGGCGGTCTGGGCTACTGGATGTTCGGCTACGGCTTCAGCTTCGGCCAGGACCGTGGCACCAACCAGTTCATCGCCTTCGGCAAGTTCTTCCTGGACAGCGACGAGAAGGAGATGGGTGTCGTCTTCGCCACATACATCTTCCAGGTGCGAAGGCGATTTTACCAGCTCATGCGACCGCGAACAACTCGCGAAAAAATGCAGCGATACCTCTCGCATGCGCTCCAGGGTGCTCGTGGGAAAAGTCTCCTAAGCTATATACTGACCCTTTATTTGAGACAGCGCGCTTTATTCGGTTACAGTCTCTGCTCTAAGAAAAGAGAAGGCCAACACACTCATGTGTTCCGGCTCAGCCTGCCGCTGGTAGCATCGTTTCTTTTTTTCTAGGAACGCATCTATTATTTCCGAATGTCGAATGTGTTTTGTATCGTTTTCTTTTGTTTTGTTTTGTAAGCCTTGATTTTTCTTCAAGGATGCTCTATTACACTTTGGCGCTTCTGAATTTCTCAGCTACAGAATTGATGGTACAGTGCTGACAACAAACGCTGGCGATAAGCTTGTGTCTTTCACACTGTTGTTGTTGTTGTTGTTGTTGTTGTTAGCCTATCAAACACTGGGACAGCCTAGCATGGGGCTTAGGAACGAAAGCAAGAAAGCAGATCACGCGAGGAAATTTCTTTTCAGTTGGGAACCAACATGCGATTCATAAATTGTCAGAGCCCCATTCGGCTTTAAGCTGCGTCGTCCGCAAAACTACCTGGGTCAGCAGAGTTTTATTATTGCGCTTGCAGAAGAGAGAACGCAATCACTTTGCGTTCGTGCTGTCGCGTTCGACACTGTGCGTCCATCGTATACGTGCGACACGGGGCGGCTTTTTTACGCGTTCGCCATTTTCTAGGCCTAGCATGTGACGCTAAGACGTAATGCGGTTATCTAACAAGCGCGCTTTTTTCTTAAATGGACACTGAATACATATTGAAATTCACTTGATCGATAGACTATACGGCATTATAACGTCAGAGAGACCACTCTTGACGAAAACAGAGCTTTTAATAAGCTACAAATGACCAAAAAGGCAACTGCAGGTGTCGCCATCACCGGCCGATTTCGCAATTTAACTGCGCGCTTAGTAATCGAATTTTTTCGCTGATCCCGGAGGCTATGCGACATCGCCATTCATTTCGAAACGACGTGAATCGAGTGGCCAGAAGAGTTAAGAAATTTTCCCAGCCTTAAATGTTTTTTTTTTTTGGCTTCCAGAAAAACGTTAACATGCTCAGACAGAGCCACAGAAACCAGGTTTTGCTGAGAACACTAACTTGATGGAGTCTTCCTCAGTGTCCCTTTAAATGAAGTTTTCAAGGCTGCAGCTCTACCGTCACGACGCATGTAACATACAGATAGTAGATGAGTCCAAAGAGGTGGACTCCCCGTTCCACTGCTGTACCACGGGTGCATGTAACATACAGTGGTATTAGGGCACTCAACTTTCGCCGCAGCATTTTAAGCCCAGCGTCAAACAGCAGACGGTCACCATGCTTTGTCGGGCTCCGCGGCAGCTGTCGTTCGCGACCACGGCGACGACCATCGTGTCGGGCGCCATGGCGGAGCGGTGCAATTTCGTGGCCTACTGCATCTTCTCCTTCCTGAACACGGTGGTGTTCTGCCTACCGGCCGGCTGGGTGTGGGGTCAGCACGGCTTCCTCAACAAGCTGCGGGTTGTGGACATCGCCGGCTGCGCGCCGGTCCACCTGGTGGGCGGCGCCTCCTCGCTGGTGGCCGCCGCCATGCTCAAGCCCCGACATGGCCGCTACGACCGCGGCACCGAACCGCCACCCATGGGCTCGCCCACCAACGCGCTCGTCGGCATGTTTATGCTGTGGTGAGTGGCGAAGTTCGCCGTCCACAACACCCCGCATGGGTGGGCATGTTGTGAGAATCATATACTTACCGTCAAGGTGACAAATCTCCCCGTCCCCTACGCAAGGAGGAAACCCATGACCGCCTATCTGCCCGCTTGATTGTGTCTGTCCGTCTGAGCCGGACATTGTTGTTAATGTGATAGCATTTAGGCTGTCGTCTCACAAAAAAAATTCCGACTTCTCCGTAACAAAACTGCCTGATTGGTTAGTTACCTGATGACTTCATCGGGGTCAATTGTCCACAATTGACGAATCACACAGCACCGAAAAATTTGAAATTCCCAACGAAATTCCCTGATTGGTCGAGGGAGATTACGTGACCTTGTGACGTAATCAAAACTTGCCCACCGTGCAAGTGGCTACCTGCTCACCGGATTGCGAGCCATCTACCCATCGTTTCCAAGTTCAGTGCAATTGCCACCTGCCCACCGTGGCGCTGCGCATGGGCTTTGCGGGAACTAGGGAGGAGCAACCTGAGTCTCACCAGCCCCACCAGATCATGGCTGTGCATGAAATAGCCACCTGTCGAAGTGACGTATCGCTTAACCGCTGCGCCACTGCGCCAGCAGGGTAGTCCCCGAGATCGTGACGCCATCAACACCGCGTGACCACCAGTGTATCGATCATAAAACACCGCCAAAGTTGAAAATATGGAAACATTAGACACCAACATAAATGCTATCGCATTTTCTTCTATAATAATGTGTTTAAGGCGGCCCCCAAGTTTTTAATTTTAGTCCTTTTTATAAGACCATTCGAAGCTGGCAAAGGACAGGATTAATTGGAGAGGCACGGGAGAGGCCTTTGTCCTGCAGCGGGCGTAGTCAGGCTGATGATTATGATGATGATGATTCTTTGCCTGCTTGCTATGTCTGTCTGTCTGTCAGTCTCATAATGCTTCGTGCTAAGGACCTGCAAGTAAATAATCGGAATGGCCTCAGGGAGCCTCCTTGATCAATGTGGGGACTATTAACGCAAGACTGTGCGCATAGCTAGGCGGCCTGCTTGTTCTATACGCCCGTGCATGTGCATGTGTGCGTGTTTCAATTTCGGCCTGAAGCAGCTTGCAGAGCGAAGGACACGCGAGTGAGTCCCTGCTTTAAAATTTATCAATGAGATCTGAAAAACAGTCTTTTTTTTTCTTCAAACGTTTCCCTTGCTTATTCGTGACGCTTCTTCTTTGCCGGTTTTTAGCACGGTTAGAGCCTGTGTGTTTTTTTTCTTACGACACTCAAAACCCATGTGGCTTAATTTCTAAGAATGCCACGATGTCACCATGCGCGATGCCATGCATTGTCTTCCTGGAACTGCACAAAGAAATATTGCTGTGAACGGACAGCGTTTATTGATTCCCATGTTTCCGAAGGCCATCTTAATTTGTTGAGCAAACTCTTTCAGCTGTCCAAGAGACAGGCAGTTACGCTTTTCCTTCACGGCGACTGTTTCGGGGACAGTTCAGCTCATGAGAGCGATCGGGCAGTGAACTTTCAGGGACAAAAATAAATCTTTAGGGACACATCGATCGGTGAGGCGCCTTTGATGAAGTGTCCTTCGACGATGTGCATTCCATGAAACTACGTCGAAAAGAGCAATCATTGTACGTATCGGTGTTGCATCTATTACCAGAACCCGGGCGCAGCAGCGCCAGTGAATGTTTGCGTCAGGCTACTAAAACTCAGTGTCCAGAGCAAGCAGCGCGCAAAACTTAAGGCCCGTGCGTTCTTTGGAACACCAAATAGAGTTTGAGACGGAAAAACTAAGGCCGAAATAAATCAAGTCCTGCTGGGTCTTTGGCATTGTGCGCCACGCCTATTGATTTACCTGGTTTCTCTATTTTCCAGCTATCCTCAAGGATACATGGAATGAGCCATTTTCAGCGACTCGCGTGTACCGTAAACTTTTGACGCCGGGTGTACATTTCTGCCGATTTTTATCTTCTGACGACCTGTAATAGCCATTGCGGGCGCCCTAGACGCCGTCATAACTTTTGCACTAAGTTACCGCTCTCTACGTGTCCTATAAACGTTCGAGCACAGCTTGCACAGCTTGCATAAGGGGGTGGAGGGGGGGCAATGTGGTACAAAATTTGTCCCCCCCACCTCCCCCATTTCCCACGTCTTTTTATGGGGCCACTTGCTACCTTGCCACCCATTTGCGCACGCCTATATGCTTTCGAAGTTTTCCGCAATTCATGTGTGCCCCATACCTCGCTCTCCAACAGGTGGGGCTGGCTAGGCTTCAACTGTGGGAGTACTTTTGGCGTCTCCGGTCACAAATGGAAGTATGCCGCGAGGTGAGAGAAACTTATTTTCCTTTGTTCCTGCTATTCACGGTCATGCCACCTACTGGCAAAGAAAGCGCAATTTACAAATTTAAGTCATCACGAACGAATTAATTTCCATTATTTTGGGCATCTGTTCCAGCTGCTTCCTTCTGTGAAAAATGGCAATGTTTTCTGCGTTCGTGTGTTCTTTCGTTGCTTAGTGGAATAACTACAATACCAAGCCAATAAACTCCTTTTGGATGAGCCGATATCTTCCTCTTCTTTGGTGGCAGGTGCCGACCTCTGTTGGCTGTCCTCGTCACCAAACTGCTTCTTCTTCTTCTTTTTATTTAAAGTTACTTTTTTAAGCGACTTTTCATAAACGTGATAAAATACGGCAAGCTGGATCCACTGCCATAATTAACTGCTTGCACCTAACTATTTCCTTGCTCAATCTGAATCAGTATTGCAAGACCTTTAGAGGTATGGCGTGTTGTTTTGTCTTTTTTTTTCTTTTGTGGCGCCGGTCGCCGCGCGAGCTCCAACAATTGCGTTCTCGGCCCACGCTCCACGCGCCAGCGGAACATTCTAAACCCGCCGTGGCCTGTTCGGGAGGCTTCCTTTTTAGGCTTACCCATAAGCGGCTCATGTAGGTCAGACGCTTCGCGCTCCTCCGCCGTGTCGCACGTCAAGTCAGCCCCGCAAGCCTACCAGGCCCCGCCTTTGACGACAACAGCCGTTCAGTGAGTCATCCGGCGCCGCTGCGATCACAACTGCTATACTATACTACCAACGCAGCCATGACCGACGCTACGGAAGGCATCGCCCAGGTCGAAGCCCAGATGATCAAGGACATCGGAGACCTCGCAGCGTCGCCCATCAAGGACGAGCAAGGTGACGCGAAGGACACCGCGGCCGACGAGGGTCACATTGAAGGAGCACAGGCCCGCGCCAAGAACGTCCAGGCTAAACAGCGTCAGCCGTCCGGGGAGCTCCAGAACGAGACCGACAAGGCCACGTCCACGGTCGAGGCGGCGCCAGAGAAGGCCGAGGCAGCGGCCACTGGCCAGGAGGGCACGCAGGCCAACGATGCGCAGGGCGAGCAGACGATAAACGACAGCTCGAGCGACGAGGGCGAGTACGACGATGAGGAAGACTCGTCGGACTACACGGAGGATGCGACGGAAACTGACAGCGACGCAGACGAGGGAAGCGACGAGTCGGACTAGTGGCCTCCGCCCTCTGCGCCACCAGGAACCAGGAACCGCGATCGGACTGCGCCTGCGCCCGGCCTACCTGAGTCAAATAAAGATTCTGCCATTTTGTTGTTCTTTCACTGATACGCTCATTTCTTTGTGACCCGTAGTCTTCTTGGAGGCCTTGCGGTAGAACGGCACTATGCAGTATGACTGCCTACCGCCATGTGTCACGCATAGTGTGCAGCGATTTTAAGTAAGCAAAGGCCACCACACTTCACCCCACGCCAGCGGCTTGCGCGGTGTTCTCCAAGCCGCTGTGGAAGCATTAGGAGTCTATTACATGGGCGTTGACGCAGTGACGAAGCCTTCTAAAATGCCAGCTAACGGCGTAATCCTTGTGCCTCGGCTTATTAGCCGGCTGAAGGCAGCAGTTTCTGGACTTGAGCAGTGTATAGTAGCGTGATGTCTGTTGCGGCAGCCGCTGTGATTGTTCTTTACACGCGCGCCCTTTCTTTGTGCAGGTCTGCTATAGTGACAATAAATTCTTCAGTAGGAGGCGGCATCACTGCGCTCATTTTCAGGTAAGAACTGCCTGTTGTTCGCTCCACGTTCTTTCCCCGCTTAACTGCTGCCCGTGTGCCGCGATTGAGGTCATATAAAAGTTAAACCTGCTAGCTTAACCGCCGCATTATACTGATCCTTGTAATCTTAAACGTCACACGTGTTGTTCGTGCTGCCACCAGGCGGAAGCATATTCCAGGTAAAGAAATAAAAGACGAAGGTACACATCTAACTCTAAAGGTCAAACAACAGGAAAGTATTTAGCTCGTGGCATGATGCTCCAGCGGATTGAGGTGGTATTGTCTTATTTTTAACCTTATTGATCTGTGGTGTCGACTCTGGAAAGAATGGCGATTTGATATATCACTGGCGCCTGTAAGACGTGCAGCTTACGTACTATCAGCAACAAATGAAACTGAAAAATACAACTGAAACACAAACAGCGAAATGAGAACATCTTAGCCAGGGGTACCCCGATACTTGCGTAGGTTAATTTCACTTTGAAAGCGCGATGACTGCCCTATAGAAGTGTTGATCAACATCGCTTGTATTTCTTGTCCAAGAGGTAATATATGTTCGTGCTTGTACATCTCAGTTCTCTTGCTCGCATTTCGATTGTTACTAATAGAACATTATTGCAAAGGCGACCAGTAGGTGACGTAAAGGTACGCAAACGCCGTCACATGCTATTCCTACTGAAGCTCCGACATGAGACGCTTCGCTTCTACCTCGTACTGGCGTAAAGGCCCGCCGACATCAGTTATAAGGTCGCGACCGTACTGCGCTACTGCCTGGACGTGAATCAACGACGACGGTGCCCGTTTTTCTTTTTTCTTCTGCCACCAGTTACGCGGTGAACAGCCGGAAGTTTTCTGTGATCAAGCTCATCAACGGGATACTTGCCTCCCTCGTGGCCATCACAGGTGAGCCTTGAGTTGACTTCCAGTTATTCCGGGCGTTACAATAAACGTTTTGCAGCATGCCTTCTAGGGCGTATATGGCAACGATCGCTTGCCTCGTTCGCACACTTTGTGGCTGGTGGATATAATGGCAAGAACAAAAACACAGTCCTGGGGCTTCTTAGAGCTAGACCTATAGCCATACCTATTGGGAGATCGAAAAGACAAATTCCGTTCTTGGCTACAGCTGTCAGATTCTTGAAGCAGAATTTGTACAAAACCACTGCTGTGGGCCGGTATTTTGGTGCCTGCCAGGAACTTTTGCAGCGGTCGAAGCTTACACTGAGCAACGAAGCTATCTACTGCACTATCCACCGTCATATAGCCCACCCAGCTGTTACAGTTGAACCTCGCTGTAACGAAGTTGAAGGGGCCCAGCGATTACTTCGTTATAGCCGTAGCTTCGTTATAGCCGCAGCTTCGTTATAGCCGTAGCTTCGTTATAGCCTATTTTGACCGAGCTTCCAGAGAGAACCGTCACTCTTTCGTAATATCCATTATTTTGTTAAAACTGCTTCGTTATAATGAGGTTCGACTGTATTTGATAACGCCGGTGACAACGATACTTGTATATCTTTTTTTGGTCTTTTCTAGCTTATAATAGCTCCTATTTCGACGACAGTGGAATCTTTGTGATCGGAAGGTGGTACCCAATCGATACGCGCCAACTTCAGTTTGTCATTAGTGTCCCTTTAGAGGAAGTTATTAAATAATCTGTGATACTGCGGCCAAACAGTGTCTGTGTGGCGAGGAGCTCTCGATCAAATAGCCGTCAGCTTAGTTGTAACCATGTTTTAATGTGGTAGTATACATAGCTGTCCCTCGACGACTACCGAGCACGTTTGTTGCTATCGCCGCTCTCGAGTTGTTCAGTTCTTTGTGGGCTCGTCAGCCCAATAAAAAATTCGTTTCAGCGCCACCTTAGTCTGCTCCTCTGTTGTTCACACCGTTGTCACTACCACGTGACACCTGGCAATAAGATGGAAGCCCCTAAACTGACATCTTAAATCTGCCGCGTCATCGGAGAACAAAAAAAAAATTGGAGGCGGCAGTTGAGTAATATGGCGCGATAGTGTTAATGGATTAATGCCTATAATGCACAGCTGGTCATTTTCTACTTTACATTCATAGATCCCCGGGAATCCTAATACCACTCCTGGTGCAGTGGTGCAGCCACTGCCCTGCGATGGCAGGTGCATGCTTCCACCGGTGGTGCTTGTGAGACCCAGGTTGCTCTTCCCGAGCAACCTCTCGCGATCAATAATTAATTTGAGTCACCTGCTATAGTAAGCAGTTGACTCACAATCCAGTAGGCAGGTAGTGATGACGCCACAAGGTCACGTGACCTGTGTGGCCCACCTAGGTTGCTTTTTTGGCGATTTTTTTCGTGGATTCTTCGCTCCCAGCCAACGACGCCGGCTTTCCTGCAGCATGCGACACAGGCTCCTTAACGCTCTCGCGTTAAAAATAACGGCTGCATTGAGCATGGACCTTATGGACTCAGGCACGTGTTCATGTGTTTGTGTGTGTGCTGAGCAACTGACGCCCGTCACCCCTTCCTCGCCCCCTAAAATATATTTGCCGTGTACCTGGAGCCGCGGCGTCAGTATCCCGAGCGTGGCTGTTCAAATGGAACGCGCCCCTTGCAGCCGGCTGTGCGCTGTACCATCCGTGGGAGGCCGTGGTGGTGGGCTCGGTGGGCTCCCTGCTGGCCAACGTGGGCATGCCGCTGCTGGACTGGCTGCGCGTGGACGACCCCGTGGGCGCAATCGCCGTGCACGGGCTCAGCTCCGTGTGGGGAATGCTGGCAGTCGGCCTCTTCGTCGAGCGGGACTCGCTGCTGCGCCTGAGCCGCGGAGGTGCCGGCGTGTTCCGCGGCGGAGGCTTCTACCTTCTCGGGGTGCAGGCGCTCGCAGTGCTCACCATATCCGCCTGGAGCTGCCTCTCCACGTACATCATACTCTGGGTGGGCTTATTCACACGCTCTGCGCCATCGCACGACGGAGCTGACTCAGTATTCCGTAGGATTAACCCTAACTTTTCGTTCTCCCCTGGTGTAAAGAAGTGAGCGTGTTATCTGCATCCCGCCTTGCCCCCTTGTTGCCATGAGGGCACCTACTGCCAAACTCACTTCGACCGCATGAATGCAGATGGATGCTCTCGAGAGAAGCCACCCCGTCACTCGATCATGTAGCTTGCAGATGAAATAAAGAAGCAGTAATGCATCCGGCCATAGTTAAATGAAAGACGCTTCGGAACTGCATGCTACAGGAATTTTAGGTGCACAGGCATATACGCAAAGATGTACAGGAGTGCACAGAGAGAGGAAGCAAAGAGGAAGCAGTATTCCCTAATATAGGCATGCGGGATCACAAGTTTTGTTCTACATTATCCTCCTTTTTCCAGAAGGCACGAAAGGAAAGACGCTTTACCACAAAGGTTGCCCTTCTCACGCCTGATACGATCGAGAACTATAGAAATTTTTTTTACGTTTAGTATGTGGCTTATATCTACATCACATGCACTTTCCATAAAGAATTCATCAACCGACACAAAAAGGCTCTCATCAAAGAAATGTTTTCTTTTTCTCTCGCAGGGCATCAACCGGGTCGTGCCCATTCGAATGTCCCTAGAGGAAGAACAGATCGGCGCAGACTTCGTCGAGCATGGAATCCAGTACCTCCAGAGACCGGAACAGTCAGCGAAGCCCAGCACTGAGATAGCCACAATCAGCAACGGCAAATTCAACACCCGCGCAGAACCGACTGCAAATGGTCCGTCGGAAGAGCTTGTCGAGGCGATTACAAATCGGCAACTGCAGCTGCCTCAGCCACCGCGCCGGGACTGTGAGCGAGCCTCCAGTTCCACTCAAACCGAGGACACACCGAACGGTCGCCTCTTCTTGCCACGGTCCATAGCTACCGGACGTCAAACATTGAGAAGACCTGTGCCCAGAACTGCTTGGTCGGAAACGGACTCCACGTAGCCGCCCGCCCATTCCAGTAACACGTAGTTCAGCGATGTCTTGGAGCACTGTTCAGTGCAACTCTCGTTCAGTGTCGAAAAACAAACGGTGCGAGTTATGGCACGTCTAGCCTGTGGTGCGGAAACATTTGCATATTTCTTCTTCAGTTACATTGTATTTGCTGGAGCGGACAACGTCGGCATTGCCTCAGAAAAGGTATGCGTGATGAGTGCAAGCCAGCAGCCGCAGTAAAAATGCGAGTCTGCATTACGTTGCTTTAGCAAGATGATTGTGCCTTTGAACGAACAGTTTTGGGGGACACTTCATACGTCCAGTGCAACGAACTGAACCCGGTTTCTCTTGCAGAGCATGCTAGCGATCTTTAGAGCTCTGGTATGTGATTGCTGTACATCTAAAGGGTATCCCTTCTCTTGTCCTGGACAGTTTCCGAAATTGTGATGCATCGTTCATTGACTCGAACGTTCCATTCAGTTTTGACACCTGAAGCTGCGATAGTAATGGTTCGAACAACTGATGACTAGCATGTGGCCTTAATAAAAAAAAAAGACAGCCAGAAAATACGCAGCGTGTTCGTATCCTGCATGGCTGACACACGTCAGCAGATGCTTTGTTGATACCATGGAATCTTTTTGGTGCGATTTGCACGCGTCCATGAATGCTGGCAACGATTCTCGCTCCATATACGGTCCGACGAGAGGAGGTGAGTAGGCAGCATTGTACTTTTCTCTTTAGGTTGATATGCAATGTAGGAGTGTCTTTATCATGTTCAAAAAAACAAGCACAAAAACATCACTGTGACCGCTATTCCAGCTTTTCCTTTTTCTTTTTCAAAATCAGAATTGCCTCATCTGTCATGTGATTTCTTTGTCTGTATTGCGTGAAAATGGTTTTTCGTTCTGCGCAGAGTGGATCTGCGTGCGTTTCGATCGTGGGTGTTATGCAGCTACTTTGGTTTTATGTACGAAAGCAGGATTAGCCAGCCACTTCGGAAGCTATTTTTCGGTGGTTCGTTAGAGATATGCAATTCTTTCAGCTCATAGTTCTGAGTTGAGTTTCAAGTGTCAAAGTGCGCTTTGATCGCAGTAATATTTTTACAAGTTATGCCACTAACAGAACTGTTGCGGACACTACGCGAGTACTTGTACATTGGCAGGGTGAGCACCGTCTAGACTAAGTAAACCATACGTGTCGAATGCCGCCGAGATTACGCAGCTAGCATATCAGCGATTTCGTGGACTAGCTTATCCTCAGCGGCGCGTGATTCATTTTAGACGCTGACCAAACCACGCAGTCGCGCTCTTCACGAAGGTGGGCAACGCTCGAAAAATAGCTTGGCACTGGCAGCCACTGTCGACTCAAAATCGAGGTGGGTTAGTAATAAGTAGAAAACAAGCAAACAAACAAAAAGTTGCGTACGCTGTTGTGCAGTCAGTACCTTCGCGGTAAAGTACTGTTTTGAAGCGTCACACTCTTTATTTCCCTTGTGAACCGCGCAGTTGCTCGCGTATGCGTCGCTAGTATTTCGGAAGTTGCGGCGCTGAGCAGCCAGACCCGGCCGCTGTAATCTGCCTGATAATGCTCGTTGTTGCCATGATAAGTTTGCGACTGTAGCGAAAGCCACGCGCTTGACAGTTGCAGCTAACAGCTGAAGGCCTGTACTTGTAAGCACTTAAAGCCTGCACGGGCAGGCATGTTGCAGTTGAAGGCGTGAAAAATGACGAAATAACGGCCACGCTTGGCATATTCGTATTACTATTACCTGAAAGCAATGTTTCTAAACGATGAAAACGTGCGAAAATAACATGCTGTCTCTCTTTTTTTGAGCACCCCATCACTGCATCGTCTTCCATGAAACCAAATTCCGCGCCAAAACAAAGCGAAACTAATACCCCTGTCACATGGGCAATCTCAATGCACATTCAGTCAATGGCCATCAAACTTTCGAAGTTCGCAGTTCATTTAAATATGCAACTTTTGTTCTAATATATTAAAAAGTTCTATTTAGGTACATTTACACATGAGATTTCTGGGGTTTCTTTCAAGCTTAGTCCATTTATTGGATTTAGAAGCCGCAGCAGCTTCAGCCGCTCTCCGCGAAAGCACGCGGGTTTAAATGTATGATTACGTATTCTAGCGTAGATTGCACCACATTGACACTTTCAGTGCCGCAGATTTGCGATGATCCATGCCCCCTTGCGTTTGCTTTCGCGCTCTCCGTGCATCACGCGCCGGCAAGCCAGTGTAGCATCCCGTGTCGCTGGGCAGAAGCGATTTCACCGGGTGTCATATTCTTGCTTCCTGCGACTCGTTCCCTTGTTACAGCCAGTGTAGCATCCCGTGTCGCTGCGCAGAAGCGATTTCACCGGGTGTCATATTCTTCCTGCGACTCGTTCCCTTGTTACGCAATATCAGGGTTCCAAGATGGGACTTCCAGAGATCTATGTCGTTTCAAGGATTCCAAATATCGCCGAGCACCTCCGAGAAGCGGTCAAAGGCCGAGCTGAAGTAGTCGAGATCGTCGCAAAGTGTGCGTATGTTGCGATGCCTTTCGTGTCGTTTTGCGTTACACTGAAGTCATGAATGTAGGGCTTCACGCGATAAGGCATGCAAAACGGCGTCTAGGTTTCAGAAGCCTTCACCATTTGAGCTGACACTGAAGTGATTGATTGGTTTTAGTGACAGGCTGTATGTTATGTACGGTAGCTGCAGCTGATTTGTCTTGTATACAGCCTTATTTCGCTGCTGTACAGACAACTTGCCCTGCTTGTTGACACCTTGCGCATTTTTGAGTGATCGCATTGTAGCTACGTAGCCGATAAAAAAAAAAAAACATACCTACATCGACAAATGCTTGATTTGATGTTTCCAGTTCCTATACTGTTTCATTTTGCCTTTTTTTTTGTCGCTCTTCAGTCACTGTGCACTACGACTGCCCCAAGATCAAACCTGAAGTCGTTCAGAGGCTTCAGAGCGTTGAGATTCTGATCACTGACACCCATATATTGAAAGATGTACTCTACCAGCTTCCAAACATGAAGCTTGTGCAGGTCACATCAGCAGGCAAGTGCGGTCCTGGTTTTGCCTTTTGTGACATTAGTTTTTAACTACAGAATTTGCAACGCTGTGATTCTTCATGTGTGTGATGCGTGTTGTGCTCACATCAGTATACATTTCCAACTTGGCACTGTGATTATTTTTTCTTTCTTTACAATATTTGGTACGATCTTTTCGTACCACCAAATGAACTGTAAATTTTTGGCAATGCCTTTTGTATTGCTTTTCTTCAAGCAGCTTACTTTCCCATCTAATTTGTTGTAAATATGTAACGTGTGTTTCACCATGTTCAGTTTTGGTGCCTTAATTTAGATTGATTTCAGTTTGATTGATTTGCTATTGTTGTAAATGCATAAGTTTTTCATGAACTCTAAAACATGCAGTGTAATTGAGCAGTAAAGTTCCTGACTTGATTCTGTTCTAGTACTAGGCATGAAAGTGGTTATGCTTAGTGCCCACGTATGTGGCACAAAGAAAGCTCTTGTAAGAGGAACTAAGCTCTTATTTAGTTTTGCCCTGTGTGGATTCATAATACATTTACTTGCAAGCAATGTAGTTTCAGCTGTGTTTCGAATTTTACATCTGGCATCTACATCCTCTGTGCAGAATTATCCTTATATGAAAGCTGAAGAATTCTGGAAATGCTGCTATGCTGTATATTGTAGTTCATAGTCATTATTCATTATAAATCTCCATGTACCACTATATATGCTCTGGTAACTCTGTGATTGCCTAAAATGGAAGCTTCACCACAGTTGACATGCAGTGACAGCTGCTGCAGCATGTTTCCCGCAAGAGCAGGGCTTGCCTGTCAATGCTTTTTGCTAAGTTTATACGAAACACTGACATGGTTACTAAACGCTGACACAATATTTGAGAGCATTCTTTTTCTATTTTGCTGCGGAAGGGGTAGTCGAGGGGATGCTTTCCTGACCATAGTAAAAGCATAAATTGATCGAACCAAGAGTGTTCTTAATCTTTGGGCAGTTTTTTTACCACAGAAAGAAGCTATTTCTGTGATGGCTGCGAATTGCAAATAATTGGTGTGGTTTAACGAAAAGGAATAAGTGCCACACAGTGCTACAGTTACTACTGATAACTGGGGCTATTTGGATAGCATCCATTATTGTTGCTTGCAATCATAAATTTTTCATTATCTTTCATTTTTTCCCGCAGGCGTTGAGACTCTCCTTCCTTATATTGACCGATCTTTGGTGAGCATCTGCGCATTAGCACATGATTTTATTCTCTGCGTTGTTTTACTTGTGGCCTCCAAAGTGATGCCATTGTGCACGCTCAGAACTGTAAGATATAAGAGTCACATATGTGTCTTCTGGTAGGTTTGTTTGTCAGCATGCTTTCTGGAATGAGCACCTTATTTATTAAAAATGTGATGCTTTGCAGCACAGATAGCCTGATTAAAATTATGTATACTGTGTAGGGGAAAGAGCATTGGGTACAGATGTGAAGAAGTGCCTAGTTGTCCAGCAGTACAAACCAAAGAGTGAGGCTGTCTTCAGTGAGAAGGCGCTACACCACCATCGTCATCAAGTTGTGCTAGTAATGTGTAAGCACCTATGCCAGAATGCATTTAACAGACTTCACTACTAAGCAAGCACATTATATCTGCCCGACAGTAAGTGCGGGTGCATTGTTTCTTTAAGTGTGGTGCGAACTGGCATGTATGAATGGATGTGGCTTGTCTCGGTTGTTTTTTCTGTGAGTAATGATAAAATGAATCAGTCTGCAAATGAAGTTAGTTGCACCACTTTTCATATCGGTTACAGCTTACCTAAACCTTCCTGTTAGCGTTGTCATTTGCCACAGACACAGAGCATCCCCGAGAGTGCCACATTTGCCTGCCAGTGCTCTAAGGGATGACATAAAGCTATTATAGAGTGGTTTAAAGCCTAGAGTAGTTATACACAGATGAGTCACAGAAACTTTGTAAGGTCACGAACTAAAGTCTTTCAAAAGAAAATGTTGCTGTATTGAGAGCAAGGACTCTATAGGCATTTCGTGCTGAAGCTTTTGGTGTGGGCAGCAGCAGCACCATAGCGCAGTGTACAGACAATAGGTGGCAGATTTTGGGTCAACATGTTGCAGTTTTGTTGTGCCACCCGCCAGTGCTTATATTAAGGTATGCAAATCCGTACTGCGCTGCAGCCACACACAGCACATGCTTGCGTGACAAGGAGACACTGGGCAGAACAAGACAAGGAAAGCTATGAATCAGGCATAGGTATCCTGATTCTGCACACTAACCTCACTGTGCAACCACAGCCTCACCATGCAAAGGAGCACTGGTAGCTATCAAATAGCTCCGAGTAACATGACTGAAAACCCAGAAAAAGTCCCAGGAGTATTAGTGAAAACGGTGTTTTCACTAATACTCCCGGGACTAGCAGATAAAATGTGCTCTGCTGTGTTGCGTTTGTGGCCATCCTCAGAACTCTGTTATTACAAACTGTCTTGAGGCGTATTTGAACCTCTAGTCCGTGATGATGCCGCAGTAGATATGCGCAACAGCAGGGATACAACAGTGATACAACGCCTGCTGTATTGTTTGCTGAAAAAGTCCTGCAGCCCATAGTTGATTAATTAGCAGGAATATCTCCTACAACTTACTCTGTGGGTATTACGGGCAACAAACAGCTACCTGCTAGAAAGTAGTCATAAACTGACCTTGCGATAGGAACAGGAAAGCCTGGGTTTAATATGTTTAAACTTTCTCTGCACCAAACACACACAGGGAGGAATTGAAACTAGTCACACTGTAGTCATCATTTAAGTTAGTTCAGTTTTCCAGCTACACAATATAATTGCCACGTAATAGTATCACATATCATTCAGACAGATCATTGTGCTTGTAATTGGCTTTCACCAGCCTTCAAATTCTTGCAGCACTGATTATGTTAGGCATAATAGAATTCTGGCGTGATGAGCTTATCACTGCAGTTACCGTGGAAGTAGGTTGGTGCACTATGTTTATCCTCATACATGGAGCAAATTGCAGTGGCAAGATTCGAGCTGTTGATCTGCTTCATTGACTGCTCAACAGAAGCGAGTGGAACGGCATGGCAGCATCCTTCCTCTATCATGTGCCTGAGCTCTGGCAGTGGAGGTTCCACAAAACTTCAGATAGATAATTATGTCCCCTCCAAAAGATGAAAGGAGGTAAAAATATCATTCATGTGCAGCTCTTCTTATTCAGCAAATTGTTCAATTTTCCTTCAAGTATATTTTTAATGGTATGCAGCTAAGGGAAATAGAAAACAGTAGCCGGGAATGCATAGCAAACAAACCGATTAGTGTTGCTGAAATGTGAACATCTGTTATTGTTTTTCCTCCAAATATTGCTTGGACTTGAACTTGTTTGGACTTAGAAGACACCTTGTTTTACTTTCAGCTGCCGTCAGTGGTTGCAGGGGTAGCAGTAGTAGCTGCAGGGACATTAAACTTTGTCTCCTGTGTTGCTCACCTGAAAATGTGCTTTTTCAGCCCGTGCCAAAGTATGCAATAGTGAGGGCAAGCTGCTTCGCCATTCTCATGGCTGAATACGTCGTGGCCGGCATTATCAACTTCGAACGAAGCCTGTATAGGTACTTCGTCATGCAGCAGAAAAAGGAATGGTAGGTTTGCTCATCTACAAAGTTTCTTGAGAAACCACATTTTCACATGATACTGTTGTGTGAAACAAATCGATCTTGTTACCCTCACGGCATATGTGTGCAGCTCTTGCAGGTACCATGTGATCGAACTTTCTGACCACCTTACTGTTATCCTAAGGTGTGCGGCAAACTAGAGTCTAATTGCGGCTGGTCTATTACAAGTGACCTGCTACTAGTGTTTCCTACTGATATTGTTTTTGGCGCACACAGAATGGTTCGTTTTAGAACATCAACTTTTAACACGACAGTGCGCACACAGAATGGTTCGTTTTAGAACATCAACTTTTAACACGACAGTGGCTACGATTTGGGCAGAAAATCTGGCATTGGCGTTGACGACGCTGTGAGCAAAAAAGCAGGTGGCCCACCTGCCACCTAGGTCATGTGACCTTGCGAGCAACTTTGGTCTCACAAGCCCCACTGGTGGCTGTAAAAACGGCCACATGCCAGGCCAGTGATGCATCGCTTACCTGCTACACCACTGCGCTAGGAGTGTTATGAGGACTCCCAGAGATCTATGAATGTACAGTAGAGGATTACATTGTCTGCCAAGTGTTTTGCAAAGGGGACCCCAGACACTCATCATCATCATCATCATCGTCGTTGTCATCATCATCATCATCCTTACTACACCCACTGCAGGGCAAAGGCCTCTCCCATGTCTCTCCAATTAACCCTATCCTTTGCCAGCTGCATCCACCCTTTGCCTGCAAACTTCTTATTCTCATCCGCCCACCTAACCTTCTGCCGCCCCCTGCTACGCTTACTTTCTCTTGGAACCCACTCCGTTACCCTTAAGGACCAGCAGTTATCTTGCCTTCGCATTACATGCCCTGCCCAAGCCCATTTCTTTCTCTTGATTTTGACTAGGATGTCATTAACCCGTGTTTGTTCCCTCACCCACTCTGCCCGCTTCCGGTCTCTTAACGTTACACCTATCATTTTTCTTTCCATGGCTCGCTGCGTTGTCCTTAACTTAAGCTTAACTCTTTTCGTTAGCCTCCACGTTTCTGCCCCGTAGGTGAGCACTGGTAAGATAAAGCTGTTGTACACTTTCCTCTTGAGGGAAATTGGTAAACTGCCGCTCATGATCTGCGAGAATTTGCCATATGCGCTCCACTCCATTCTTATCCTTCTAGTTATCTCCCTCTCATGATCCGGATCAGCTGTCACTACCTGCCCTAAGTAGACGTATTCCGTCACAACTTCTAGGCTCTCGCTGCCAATTGTGAACTGTTGATCCCTTGCTAGGCTGTTGAACATTGCCTTGGTTTTCTGCATGTTAATTTTTAGACCCATCGATCTGCTCTGCCTGTCTAACTCATTAATCATGATTTGCAGTTCACCTCCTGAGTGACTCAGCAAGGCAATGTCATCAGCAAATTGCAGATTATTTAGGTATTCTCCATTTATTCTTATTCCCAACTGTTCCCAATTCAGGCCTCGAAATACCTCCTGTAAACATGCGGTGAACAGCATTGGCGAGATCGTGCCTCCTTGCCTGACGCCCTTCCTTATTGGAATTTTATTGCTGACTTTATGGAGGATTATATTAGCTGTGCAGTTGCTATATATATCTTCCAGTATTTTGACATAAGGCTCTTCTACCCCCTGATTACGCAATGCCTGTATGACTGCTGAGGTTTCCACTGAGTCGAATGCTTTCTCGTAATCAATGAAAGCTATATATAGAGGTTGGTTATATTCTGCGCATTTCTCTATCACCTGATTGATAATGTGAATATGATCTATTGTGGAATATCCTTTACGAAAGCCTGCCTGATCATTTGATTGATTAAAGTCCAACATTGCCCTGACTCTATTAGCGATTACCTTAGTAAATACTTTGTAGGCAATGGATAGTAAGCTGATCGGCCTGTAATTTTTCAAGTCCTTGGCGTCTCCCTTCTTATGAATTAAGATAATATTTGCATTCTTCCAAGCTTCTGGTACAGTCGAGGTCATAAGGCATTTCATATACAGGGTGGCTAGTTTTTCTAGCACGATGTCCCCTCCATCCTTCAACAGATCTGCTGTTACCTGATCCTCCCCAGCTGCTTTTCCCCTTTTCATTGCTTCTAAGGCTTTCTTTACTTCATCTTTCGTTACTGGCGGGATGACGCATTGCTGTGCACTGCTGTCTTTCTCATTAACGCTCTGATTACATTGGCTACTGTACAGGTCTATGTAGAACTCTTCTGCTACGTTAACTGTCTTATCCATATTGCTTATGACATTGCCCTGCTTGTCTCTTAATGCATACATCTGGTTTTTACCTATGCCTAGTTTCCTCTTCACTGCTTTTAGGCTACCTCCGTTCTTTAGAGCATGCTCGATTCTCTCCATATTAAACCTCCTTATGTCGGCTACCTTGCGCTTATTTATTAACTTTGACAGCTCTGTTAGTTCTATTCTATCGGTAGGGTTAGACGCCCTCATGCTTCGGCGCTTCTTAATCAGATCTTTCGTCACCTGAGATAGCTTGCCGGTATCCTTTCGAACTGTCCTACCACCTACTTCTACTGCGCACTCCGTAATTATTGATGTCAGATTATCGTGCATTGAATGAACATCAAGATCGTCTTCCTCAGTTAAAGCCGAGTATCAGTTTTGCAGCGCTATCCTAAACTCCTGTGCTTTCCCTCTTACGGCTAACTCGTGCAAAAGGGGATGGTGGGGGATCCTGCTGTTTTGTTAATGAGGCTCATTTAGCTACAGTTTCTATCCAATGTCCATTAAAAGAAACACAACTGTTAACTTGCTTTGTAGGAGCAAATGGCGCATAGGAATTTGAAAAATTAAATTGTTTTGTTGTTTATTATGAACCCATTGCCCAAACATGTACTAGCTGAAATGGGTGGGCTATCCAGTGCTGTGCAGTTAGCCCTTGCACTTTCTTGTTAGATGCGCAGTTTCTTTCGCACTGTGTAGGAAATCATAGAAGATAATTTTTTTATAACGCTTTTTCAGGTAGCATTTTAAAGAGCAAGTGATCGAAAGTGCTTGATAGATCTTTGGGTAATTGAAGTGCATTAAGCAATGCATTAGCTTGTTTTTGATTTGTTTTATGATGCTTGTACTGAAATTTAAAGCTAAGAGCAAGTCTGTACTGTCAGTCACTTCATTTGAGCACTCCTAATCTTTTTGCTCCAAGGTAAAAAATGAGTATGCCTTCTGAGAGGGCACTAGAACAATACTTTCGAGCACACCTGTTCGGTTGTATCATTTCTTTGTTGTTGGTGGGATGCTAGATGTGTATGTTGCTCAATTTATTTTCGCCACAATTCTTTTGATGTCATTACGTTCTTTTCTATCACTAGGGATCATGTCATACCACTCAAGTTTAGGACTCTTTCGGACCTGCGTGTTGGCATCCTTGGAGCTGGCCTTATTGGCGAAGAAAGTAAGTTATCCCAAAAGATAGTGCTAATTGAAATGCTAACAACGCAGTTGCAACAGGGACAGTGAAGCAAGCAAACCTTAGTTGAGGGAGGCTGAATAGTAGCATATTTCATATTCACTTGTATGTCATGCAGGCCACTACTTGGAAGTGTTCATAGGCCTAGCCTATATTTTCTCTTCTGAAGGTAATATTTTCATATCATTGTTTTAGTACACCAGCGCTAAGGCTTCCACTCAGCCGAAAATCTGTTGTCTGTCAGTTTGTGCTGTCCCTGATGGTGCCTTAATGAGCTGGGTGGCTGGGCGCCACCCGTCTGGATGGCAGGTGGGCCACCTAGGCCATGTGACCCTGTGACATCATCACAGCCTGCCCCTCTGGATTGTGAGCTAACTGCCCACCATGGCAGACAGCAGTCCAATTAATGATTATTCATGAGCAACCTAGGTCTTACAAGCCCCACCAGTGTCGGCGCTTGCCATTGCAAGGCAGTAGCTTATTGCTTAACCACCGCGTCATTGCGCCATGTGGGGTATGAGGACCAAAGTGTGAAAACCGAAGTGCAAGTGCGCCTAATTCGCATCTGGCCTAACCGTGCCAGATTGTCTATAATTTTTTCTCATTGCAGTTACTGTGTTCGGATTTCATTTGACACTAACAGTATGCATGTAAATATGTTTTTCCTTAGTAAAAACTGGCAAGTAATAGTATATCTGACACCTGTGCAGATTTTGTACTTGAGGAGTTTTTGATTGCTTTAATTTGATTACATGTTCATCTTGGGTTTTTCAATAAGCCCATCTTCCCTGCTTTCTGTTTAGTATATTTTAGGCATATAAGGCGTATGCTTCTGTAAAGCTGATAAAGTCAAGAAATTTCCCCATGCTCATCTCAGCTGCCTCTTGCCACGACTGTCCACCAGAACGAGCGAAATTTCTTTCTCCTTTCTATGGGATGGATGAAACTCCACCAGAAGTTTTCCTACGAGGTCTATGTCACATGCTTCATCCACATTAATATGTTTGCTGTGTGCCTTCACATATTGTGCTGGGCAATTACTGCAATAGCAGAGCTGTGTAGTGTGTCAGTGTATGAGCAGAAAATTTATAATAGTGCTGTATATTGGCAGCAGCAAGTGCTTGGGAAGGCTTTCATGCACACAAAATGGGATGACATAATAGACATGCTTCACAGAAGTACAAGTTGGCTAGTGATATCCTTTCTATTTTTGCACCAAGACAGCCATCATTTCTGGGTGGCACCTAATCTTAAGGATAAAGAATGAACTGTACCTAAGCTCACAAACAATCTGCAGCTAATTTCAAGCTTTTTTAACCATAGAGTTTCTCAGAATTACCTAGAGGGAAAAGGTAGGAGTGCAGTCGTTCAGCCATCGCAGGAATCCCGAAAGTTGTACACCTCCTTTTGGCTAACATTTGGCAGAGAACGGGGATTCACTTGTAGCAAAATTATGTTTTCAAGGCATACCTTCCAGAAATGCTTTACCGTATGATATGGGCCTAATAGTGAAAATTCAATTACACTGAATTTGTTAAAGAAATGAAAAATGCATTATTAAAAGAATTTAGTCTGTGTGCAGTGGAGAGCCACACAGCTGTCACACAGCTGATTCCACAGTAGAATCTACATCTCCGTCTTATTGCTAGCGAAGCTAAGTATAAAGTGTGCATTTCCCAGAATTCCCGCAGTGTACGCAGCACTCTTCAAGAAGCTCAGAGAGATGGTGATGCCTCCTTTTCCCTCTGGGTAATTTTAGGAACTCTGTTTATCAAAAGTTTTGTGGAAGCAAGGACATACTGCTCAAGTGGACATAGAGCATGGTGCTTATTGCTTGGAGGTGTATTACTGGACATATTGCAGTCTATACTGTGCAGTCTATACTTAGCAAATGAGTTGTGTAGCAGGGTAGGTTGTTTTTTTCTGTAGTATTAGTGACGTGTGGAAGGAACAAGGTATGTATTAGCTGCTGCTCCTCTTTCTTCTACGGCACTCAGTGAAACATTTCAGTTAAGAAATTAAATCTTCAGTTCTCATACATTGTTACACAAAAGCTGAGAATGTGTAAATATTGGGCTCTTGTGGCACTCTGCTGCATATCAGACATCATCCTTTTTCTTATCCTGAAATTGTGCACTTACAACTGGGCTTTGGGTACCTACCTTATCTTTTCTCCTTACGATATCCGGGGTTTAGAAGCTTCTTTATTGATATAGTCTTGGAACGTGCTGCTGAACAGGCATGAAGTTTGGAATTTTGAACAAGAATGTTGATTGTTTTTTTTGTTTTTTTTTGTTAGTTCTAGTAGCATTATAATGTATTTTTAATCACTGCCTACTGTGTTGTTAGTATAACTGTTAGTGAACCTTTGTGTAAGTCTTGCTACATTATGTGCAGGGTACAGATGCAGACTCATGCCCACTACTTTGGGCATATTGCTTTACTTTGTTAGTGGTACATCTCTTTTAGGCAACAGGCATTCATTTGTACTTGGCATGAACATGCTTGTGGATTACTTTTTATTTACTGGGCTTCCTCATTTCTCCGAATTTCCTTACCGCAGTTGCAAAGTCTCTCGTCCAGTTTGGCACTATTGTGAATGGGTTTGCGAGGAAAAAGAGGAGTTCTGAGGAACTGCGGCGCTCATCTTTTCAGAGGTATGTCTGGAAGAATAAAACGCGTGTTCTCTGATGTCATTGTTTTTGCATGCTTGAAAACAATGCTTGCTCTGAGTGCTGTGTTTTAGAGCTCTTCCTTCAGTTGTCTTGAAGACTGCCGTATAATTTATACACAGCTGTGCAGGTTGTAATGCCTTTTTTGAAAATCATTAAAAACATGCAGCTACAGTCAAGATATTGTGCTTATAGTGTGACTGTCAGCTATATGCTCAGCTGTGCAGTTCAAAGATGTGATGTGGAATTTTTTCCAGTGGTGTTTTCTTTATTTAGAAGTGTTGCTTGTTGGGCTTTTTTAGAAGTGTTGCTTTTTTTAGCACAGTAGAATCTCAATGATACGATCATGGTTGGTGTGTATTTCGGGATGATATTGTTACGGGGTTCAAGACGGGAACGACGCAAGAATGCCCCGGGCACAGCAGACAGGTCAAGAGCACAGGGCCCGCACAGAGCACAGAGAACAGAGCACCCAAGCCCGGAGCACGTGCATCTCCGAGGCACTTTGTTCACCTCGTCTTCACCAAGAATATCCGTTGCACCGCCCCCGGTCACGAAAACACCCTCTCAGTGTAGATTAGGGCGTGGCAATGGATGGGGAGAGGTAGGGCTTGAGGCGAGAGACGTGGACAACATCACGCTGTGGTGCACGGGAGGTGGTTTCTGGGAAGGCCGGGGTGATGTCGTAGGCGACAGCGGTGACCTGGCGGAGCACACGGTATGGGCCAACATACCGGGACAGAAGTTTTTCGCAGAGCCCGACGCGGCGTGATGGTGACCAAAGCAAGATGAGGGCTCCAGGGGAAAAAGTTACCATGCGATGGCAGTGGTCGTAGTAGTGCTGCTGTGAGGCCTGCGATGCTTGTTGTCGGTATCTAGCCAGCTGGCAGGCGTGGTCGGCCCGGGCAATTGCATCGTGTGCATATTCAGAAGGCGATGAAGATGTTGGAAGCAGCGTGTCCAATGGTAATTGGGGCTCACGGCCGTACAAAAGATAGAACAGTGAGTAACCAACTAGCAGTGTCATGACGGGAAGAATTGTAGGCGAAAGTCACATATGGAAGGGCAATGTCCCAGTCCCGATGGTCCGGAGAAACGTACATTGCGAGCATATCCGTGAGAGTGCGGTTGAGGCGTTCTGTGAGGCCGTTGGTTTGGGGATGATCAGCGGTGGTCAGCTTATGTTTAGTCGAGCAGGAACGGAGAAGGTCGTCGACAACTTTCGAGAGAAAGCAACGGCTGCGGTCGGTGAGAAGTTGGCGGGGTGCACCATGACGGAGGATGAGGTCGTACAGGAGAAAGTCGGAAAAGTCAGTAGCAGTACTGGTGGGGAGGGCCCGCGTGATTGCATAGCGAGTGGCATAATCGGTGGCAATGGCAATCCATTTGTTTCCGGAGGTGGGCTCAGGAAAGAGACCCAAAAGATCCAAGCCAACACGATAGAAAGGTTCAGGGGGCACATCAACAGGTTGGAGCATACCCGCTCTGAGAGAGTGGCAGGACGTTTCTGGCGCTGGCACTGGTTGCAGGCACAACATAGCGACATACGGACTGGTAGAGGCGGGGCCAAAAGAAGCGACGACGCACGCGGGCGTAAGTACGCGAGACACCCAGATGTCCAGCAGTGGGGAGGTTGTAGAGCTCGTTGACGACATCGGTGCGCAGGTGCTTTGGCACAACGAGCAGGAGGTCGGGGCCGGCGGGGTTCAGGCTTCTGCGGTACAGAGTGTCATGATGCAGCACAAACCGTCGCAAAGGAGGGTCAGATGGGGAGGAATTGAGGCGGTCAATAATAGAGCGAAGCTTGATGTCCCGTCGCTGCTCATCACCAAAGTGAGTAATAGCAGAGAGCGAGAACAGGTCAGCGGTGCAGTCACTGCCATAATGGCCAGAAGAGTCAACGGGATATCGGGAGAGGCAATCAGCATTGGTGTGTAGCCGACCTGACTTATAGACCACAGTGTAGTCGTAGTCTTGTAGGCGTAAAGCCCAGCGGCCTAGCCGGCCAGAAGGATCTTTCAGTGAGGAGAGCCAGCAAAGCGCATGGTGGTCGGTGACAACTGTAAAAGGGTGGCCATACAAATATGGGCGAAATTTTCCAACGGCCCACACAAGGGCCAAGCACTCGCGTTCCTTGATGGAGTAATTGCGAACTGATGTAGAGAGGAGGCGGCTGGCGTAGGCAATGACACGGTCAGAGCCAGATTGCCGCTGAGAAAGGAGAGCGCCGATTCCTTGACCGCTGGCGTCAGTGCAGAGTTCAGTGGGAGCGGCCACATCGAAGTGTGCCAAGACGGGCGAGGTGGTAAGCTTCGTGATTAGAGTGGCAAATGCGTTTTCTTGTAGGGGTCCCCATGTGAAAGTCATATCCTTTTTTAGCAGATCACTGATGGGGCGGGCGATGTCAGCAAATCCGGGCACGAAGCGGCGGAAGTAGGAGCACAGCTCCAAGAAGCTCCATATGTCGTTGCAGGAACGCGGCACCGGGAAGTCTTTCACGGCTCAGATCTTAGCTGGGTCAGTGTGAACACCCGTGGCATCAACGACATGACCTAAGATTGTGATCTTGCGACGCGCGAAACGGCATTTGGAGGAGTTGAGCTGCAGGCCGGCATGACGGAACAGGGAAAGAATCTTGGAAAGGTCATCGAGGTGAGAGGAAAAGCTTGGGGAGAAGACAATGATGTTGTCGAAATAGCATAGGCATGTGGACCATTTGAATCCGTGCAGAACCACGTCCATCATATGCTCAAAGGTGGCCGGCGCGTTGCATAAGCCAAAAGGCATAACTTTGAACTGATACAGCCCATCAGGTGTCACAAACGCCGTGTTCTAACGGTCCTGGTCACCCACTGCTTTCTGCCAATAGCCGGAGCGAAGCTCTATAGAGGAGAAGAATTTGGCACCGTATAGGCAATCAAGGGCGTCATCGATGCGCAGGAGGGGGTACACGTCCTTCTTGGTTATCTTGTTCAGGTGGCGATAATCAACACAAAAATGCCATGAGCCATCCTTTTTCTTCACAAGGACTACTGGCGAGGCCCAGGAGCTGTAGGAGGGTTCGATAATGATCTTATCAAGCATCTTTGTAACCTTGGCGTTAATGACCTGACGCTCAGCGTGGGAGACTCGGTATGGTCGACGACGGATAGGAGAGGCATCCCCGGTGTCGATGCGGGGCTTCACAGAGAGAGCTTGGCCCAGCGGTGTGCTATTCAGATCGAAAATGTCCGAAAAAGATTCGAGAAGGGCTCGAAGCTGTGCAGTTTGGGCGGGACGCAGGTCGGAGGGCATCATGGTCACGAAGGCGTCTGTAGAAAGAGAGGTACTCTGGGGATGGCCTGCATGATCTTGAGAAGGGGCAGCGTCAAATGCAGCGACTTGGCACAGTGCGAGGGGGGAGATGGTCGGTCGCAACGCAAATGCCGGATGGAAGAACTTGAGGAGAGAAGCCGAAGTTGAGGAATGGCAGAGATAGTGCGTTCGCCTTGACGGGGGGATGGTATAGGGCAGAGCAACGTTGCGGGTCAGCAGGAGATCGATACTAGGTGCAACGAGGTAGTCGCCATCGGGAACGGGGGGAGAGGGTATAAAGCAACAAAGGAGGCGAGCATAGTCTGCATTGAACAAGCGGAGAGAGGGATCGACGTGCTCGGAACCGAGTTGTGGGAGCTCGAGTTGGAGGACACCCTGCGAGCAGTCAATCAGAGCTGAATGGTCAGAGAGGTAATCATGCCGAGAATGAGGTCATGGGCGCATGTGGACAAAACGGTGAACTGAACCGGGGTACTGTGGCCGGCAACAGTGATGCGAGCAGTACATAGGCCGTCCACAGCAGGTGTGCCTCCATCCGCCACACGCACGAGGGACGTTGCAGGCTTGAGCACTTTGCGGAGGCGACGGTGAAGGGCAGAGCTCATCACAGATACATGTGCACCGGTGTCAATGAGGGCGCGCACAGGAAAACCGTCGACTGTGACATCCAGTAAGTTCGGTTGGGTGGTCAATAGAGGATTTCTTGTTGGGGTCATTGATGCAGTGTCACCTCCGGGAGCTGCATCAGCTAGTTTTCCAGAGTGGAACGGACATAGGGGTCAGTGACCGAAAGACGGGGTAACTGCAGTGTGAGCAATGGCCTTGGGGCGACGGTGAGCAGGAATTCCGGAAGGAGGAAGCAGACTGATTTGGGCTGGGAAGGGGGCGAGAAGCAGCGCTGAGGGTCAGGTCAATAGTTGGAGAAGCCAGCGTGCGGAGGCGACGACCAAGGGCTGCGGCGAAGTCGAGAGATATGTCCAACGCGGGAGCAGAGAAAGCAGATGGGTCGGTCGTCAGCCGTTCGCCATTCCACCGGATTGTGGTAACGGGACGTGGAGTAGTAGGTGGGGCGGAAAGCAGGGGAAGGAGGCTGGCGGACGTGTGGGCGGCCAATGGAACACACCTGGGGGAAGAGATCCAGGTTTGCCAGTTCTTGCTTGACGACAGCCTGATTAAGCGACACAATGGGCAGGGTAGTATCAGGGACGGATGGTGGGGATATGACAGGTGCGAGGGCCTCCAGTTCACGTCAGACGATCCGGGTGACTGAATCGGTGACGACAGGGGCGTCCGAGGGCGTGCGGGATGGCGGTCGCTGGTCCTCACAGGAAGATGTCGCGGCCGTGTTAGGAAGGCGAGAAAACGATTGCGGAATGCGGCGGCCTTTCACTTGCTCATATCTACAGCACTCCTTAATGATGGAGTCAATAGTGGCACAGTCTTTACAAACAAGCAAGTTGAAAGCATCGTCTGCAATGCCTTTGAGCATGTGGCCCACCTTATCGGTCTCACTCATGGCAGCATCGACCTTGTGGCAAAGAGCCAAGATGTCCTGAATGTAGGCCATGTAGCTTTCTGTCGAAGATTGTGCTCGAGGTGCGAGCTGTTTCTTGGTGGCGAGCTGGCGGTCATCAGGCCTACCGAATAGCGTCCTCAAATTCTCCTTATAAATGTCCCAGCTTGTTAAGTCTTCCTCGTGGGTCTCGTACCACACTCGTGCCATGCCATTGAGATAAAAGATGACATTGGCGAGCATTAACGTAGGGTCCCACCTGTTATAGGTGCTGACGCGTTCGTAGAGGTTAAGCCAGTCTTCGACATCCGTGGCATCAGTGCCGGAAAAGGTGCCGGGGTCGCGAGGAGGAGCCATGATCACGAAAGGAGCGGTAGTGGGGTTAGTGGGTCTCCTTGATTCGCCGGGTGGAGCCATGGTGGTAGACCCGGCCTGACGACCACTACAAAGCTGCGTGGTGTGCTCAGCATAAAATCCGCACCTCCACCAAAGATGTTACGTGGTCCAAGACAGGAACGACGCAAGAATGCCCCGGGCACAGCAGACAGGTCAAGAACACAGGGCCCGCACAGAGCACAGCACAGAGCACCCAAGCCCGGAGCACGTGCACCTCCGAGACACTTCGTTCACCTCGTCTTCACCAAGAATATCCGTTGCAATATGAATTTGTAAAATTCCTTAGCCAGAGTGCATCGTATACAGTGTGCAGAATTCGGGTGTTCTGAACGCTCTCCTGCGCCACTGTGGAGGATGTGAACTTGCGAGCCACTAACACACCCTCAAGCACCAAGTGCTGCCAGCATATTGCTGACGCTGCAATCGCCATTTGCACGGTGCACACCTCAAGTTAGCAATCGCCAGTGTTGTAAGTGGTGGTTCGTGGCTTTTACATCATCGACAACACTATCTCCAGTCACACACCGCCGACATCGTGATTACCAGTCGTATGGTACACACCGTGAGCTGTGAGTGGTGGCCTGGCCGTAAATAAAGCCCGTTAGCCATAACCAGATCTCCGTGAATTCATTTCTTGTGCTTCTGCTTACGGTTTTTGTTTATGTTAGATGATACAAATATTTTTTGCATCCTCGTTAGATTCATGTCATCTTGATTCTACTTAATGCCATGGTGCATTTGTTATCCATCATCACAAAAGCTGTCTGATATTTTATATCAATAGCAGTAGACCCGTTTTAACTTCACTGTATAGTTAGTACTTGTTGTTGTCAGGAGCAGCAAAAAAAAAAATACCCAAGGATTTTGAGATTTCGTCACTCTTTGTTTTGTGGTATAACACTGCATAAAGAGTATGTTGAAATCTCAAAATCCTTTAGTCGTTTTCATTTTCCTTTTTTGCTGCTCTTGGAAAAGGCTTCTGTTTTGTGGCATAGCACAGCATTCATCACAGTGGTCAGTCCGAGGGCATGGGTTCAATCCTGGCTGTGGTGGTTGCATTTCGATGGAGGTGAAATTCAAGACATCTGTGTGCTGTGCAATATTGGTGCATGTTAAAGGATCTCAGGTGGTCTAAATTTATCCTTCGAAGGTCTTCACTACAGCGTCGCTTCCTTATTGCCCATATGTTGCTTTGGCACGCTGAATCCTGTGCAGCACATAGCGCAGCAAGTACTAGTAGTAGTAAGTAGTTTACTAAAATAATAATAATAAAAGAGGAAAGAAAAGATTTTTGCTAGCCCCAGGCATCTGCCATCGATACTGAAGCACCTGAGCTGGGGCAGCAGAAATAAAGGATAGCAGGCAGAATGGAGAAATTAAATGAAAGAGTTGAGGGGTCAGGAAGAGAGGATAGGGGCGCAGCAAGAATGAAACAGCATTTGACCATGAATAGGCGTCTTCATTGGGTTACATAGCGCCTTCAGTTCACTAACAAATATTAAATATGTAGAACTTTAATAATAGTGCACTATACCATGACCTGCATTGTCTTTTTTTTAAAGTGCCTTAGTTCTTCAAGGTGCTTTACGGAAAAAGGGCCTGAAAGAGTGATTTTTGGGTCTAACTGAGGGTATTTTCGGTTATGGCATGGAACACCACTGCGTTTATAGGCATTGTTGTGAACTACTTATACTTACTGCTATTGCTCTTTTATTCCATTGCTTTCTTGGAGTGCATAATAAAAATAATTATGGCATGAATACCTTAGCCAGCTGCATCTGGTTGTCCATTGTTACATGGTGAAAAGTAGCTTGAAGGAAAGTTGATGGATGAACAGAGACAAAAGGACAAGGGCTGTCTTTGTCTTTTTGTTTCTGTCCATCTGTCATCTTCTCTTCATGCTGCTTTTCGCCATGACCATTAACCAACCTGCACAGCTTTCAGTTTGTGTCATACGTGTTAGCAGTTTCCACTGTATCGCCCATCCTGTTCTTCACCCATTCCCCCTCTTATTTTTCTGAGAAGAGCCGCTCCCTGTTCTGATTGAGACGTTGCGCAGTTCTGATGTTATCAACACGTCTCTGTCTTTTTGCTTCAGGATCTCTGATGACCTGCATTCGATACTTGATGACTCCCACTACATAGTCAATGCTCTTCCTAGCACCCCAAGCACCGTTGGCCTGCTCAATGGCAATGTCCTGAGTCGGTGCAAGAACGTAAGTTCAATTCAGCATTAAAGTAAGCAGCAACACTGCAGCTTCTATGCTCTAAATGCAGTGCAAGGTTTGTATGCTATGCTTCGTGCTTGCGGTTGTCCAGCTTCGCCTGTTCCAAATTCACAGTGGATTCTAATTATCTGTGCAAGGGTGCACGAAGCGAGGCAAAAAAGGATCGAAACTGTGCTGTGCAGTTTTAAAAACAACGCTCATGAATCTGCTAACTGCAGGTATCTTACGAAGTTTAAGATGTTTTGGACCGGCAACTGAATCAAGAGCTTCTTTCTTGTCGTTTTGGCTGGCACCCAGTTATCTGGTCTCCAAGCTCTGCCTTACTGGCATGACATTACTTTGCTGTAACCTTTCAGATGCGCTCATTCAGATGGACTTACGTGACACAGGGCTTTTTTTTTCTTTAAAGTGCGCAACGATCTTCCTTAACCCTTGAGAAGATATAAATGTCCCGCTCATCAACTGAGCTGGAGTACCAGGGTTCGAACCAGACTGTGGGGGCCACATTTTGATGGAAAGGAATTGCAAAAGGTCCCTTGTGCTGTGTGATGCCAGTGCAGGTTAGATTCCCAGGTGGTCAAAATCATTCCAGAGACCTCCACTACAGCACCTCTTACTTCCTTTCTTCTTTCACTCCCTCCTTTATCCCTTCCCTTACAGCTTAGTTGGGGTGTCCACAGAGATATGTGAGACAGTTACTGTCTCATTTCCTTTCCTCAAAACCAGTTTCCAATTTTCAGATGTCTTGATACTGAGGTAATGTTTTGACATGCATTCTCTTTGTTTGCCAGCTCAGTGCTGATGAGAGTGCTTGCTTGTAGATTCCAAATTTATAAATATATATTGGCTATAAAATGTAATGATACTTTTTTCCTACTGAAGACTATATGCACATTCAAGTTTATGTTAGGTATTACATTTTGCACTGACATGAAACCAAAAATTGTATATTTTATAGTTCTGTGTCCAGCCTCAGTTTTCAGTATGCTGCTCTCTGCAGAATCATTGTTGGCAGAGTCGTATTGTGGATTTGTGGATGGTATTCATTGCGTAGCTGGTTGAGTTATCAGTGCTGTTCTTGTGCCTGAGCACTCAGACATGCCTAGACTTTCACTGCTGAAGCCTGTGATGAGACTCTGTAATAGATCAGAGTTAGGGTTGCTGAGCCCTTGCTTAATAAAGAAATCCATTACATGTGCCTGGTTGTTGCCATTTGAGGCAGAAAGAGCTTTTGTCTGTAACATGCAATTTTTTCAGACAATTGGTGTGTATGTCAGGGGTGGAGCTACCGTACCATTGTGCACCATATGAATTTTATAGCACCGTGGTGTGCATTAGTGCATGAATTTCGCCATGAATAATTGCTATCACCAGCATGCACTACTGAAGAAAGTTTGCTGTAAAAGTAAGAAAGCTCGGAACATATTCTGGTCTTGCTGCTTGTTTACGAGCGTCCTTGACTTGGCTAAAATTTTGCTGCGGCCATTTCAAGCATGACAGAATTTTGTGTGGGTGCCTGGGTAGACTCTGGGTAGATGCCTTTGCAGATGGATGCCCTCATAGACCAGGCCTCATAGAAAAGTAAGCTGGAGTGCTGTTTTGCCACTTCATTATTGTAACTACAGACAAGCAGCAACAAAAGGAGCTATAGAAGCAGCAATAAAAGGAGCAGTAGAAGTAGCCATTTGGCAGGTCTTGATTGGTGTCTTGGAAATATGAAGCAACTCGAGTTTTTTTTCCCGTGGAGTATAGCTTGCCTCCCTTGTTCTTTTTAACAAGGGAGGGAAAGATTTAAAAGTCATGACTGAGAGTATTGTCTGTGCTCAAATGGTGTCGAGCTGTCTTCAGAAAGGGTTTAATACAGTAGAACGTCGGTCATATCTTTTTTTTGGATAGTGGGAAGGAGGAAAATATGCAAAAGCTGGGAAAATGTAACATCCAGGATCGAAACTACCAAAATGAATGAAATCAAAAACTTAAAAAGCTGTTAATTTTAATGTGATTAGGTATATAAAATACAATATCAAATTAACAGCTTCTACAATCTCCCCCACAGGTTTTTGCTGCTGGCTGCTAAAAAATATGCAGTTCAGAAATGTGCTAAAATGTAAATTGTTTGATAAAGAAAGTATCCAAAAAGGCAGTTTTTTTTCACGCTACACCTAGGTTATTCTATGGTGCCAAGCACAAAATATGACATAACTGCATAACACAAGCCCGCGTCAATGCGTTGATAAACTTCATTTCTTGTTCTGTGGGCCCATTTAATTACTTGTTTATGGATCCAGCACTTGTGTTGATCAGTTGTTGTTTTGTGTTTTGTACTTGTGCTGTAGAATTAACTATGTATATAACCAGCTAGCCCGCATCAGTGTGTTCGACACTCCAAAAGTTATCACTAAAGCTAAAACAACCTGGGTTTACACTGTGTTTTACGGTCCGGAACTTGCCATATTTGATGAAGATTACAGCTACATGTAACAGAGTTGCCATGTTTAGCTTTTTTATAGTGTGCTAGCACTAGAGTTTCCACTCAGCCACTTAGCTGTTGCCTGTGCGGTCCCTTCGTGCCCTTGAAGAGCTGGGTGTCAGGTGGGCCACCTAGGTCATTTGACGTTGTGACGTCATCACAACCTGTCGAGGTTGCAGTTCACTTAATCATTACTTGCGAGAGTTTGCTGTCTATGAATGTAAAGAAACGAATGACCAATTCCACATATATGGGCATTAACCCATTAACACCATCTCGTCAAACCCTTAAGGCACAGCTTAACTGTCCCTTCCAGATTTAATGCGCTAGCATGGAGGCCCCCACTCTATGAGATCGCATATCTTTGTATGACGCTTGCTTGACCTTGAAAAGTGAAAACCAAAATGCTAGCACACCTCATTTGCATTTGGCCTAACCACACTGATTCGGCTGTCATTTTTTTTTTCCGTTAAACTTCAGTGTTGAACTTGTAAAAAAAAAAAATTGAATGCAGATTACACTGCTGGTAATGCTGTAAATTTGCACTAGCTGGCATGCGGTAATGATCACATACAGCAAAATGGCTCCTGCCCCTCCACCCTCTGTCTTGTTCCTCTAGTCATGCTTATGAACACGAACATGCCTTTCCAATGAACCTTTACTCTGCATGTTCGGGGAGGGTTAACACGAGGTGCAAGGCATGGGCTTTGTACGTGGATTGGTCATGTGTTTACGGAGGCACTCCCTCTTTCCAATCACGCTCAGCAGCACGGATGCTTTTTGACTACTATGGCAGCTATGATGACAAGCATGCTTTGCTCAAGAACCTTTGCATTAACAGCTGGAGTTGTAAAATGGAACAAATAGCAAAATACCACATGTTTGTGTTGAGCCGTGTCAGATGCATGATGTCTAGGCTTACTTTTCCCATGCAGCTTGCGTGATACACTTTGAAACAATGTCACTGTGTCCCTAGCATCGACTTGGTATTGCTCTTGTTATTGTAACCTTCTGTTAACATTGCACTCTCCTCGTTTCTTCATTTGTGCAGAGTCCCGTGTTCATCAATATTGGGCGAGGGAACATCATGACTGAAGACAGCCTGCTAAATGCATTGAAGTGAGTGCTGCTATTGTGTGGGAGCCATGGTTTTAAGTGCCAGTTCCTTGCTTTGCACTTAGATATGTTCTGAATTCTTTGTTGTTTCACTTTGGTATTGACTTGTTTTATTTTGTGTTCCGTACCCTATGACCAGCAAAGCTAAACCATCCTAGTTATGCTTTGTTCTGTCTTAACTCGAACAACCTGTTCTCAGCACAGAGCTGAAAATTCCTGATAATATCATACGAGTGCCACTTCTCATCAAAGCTGGTTGTCAGAGTTCAGCCTGGCCATATTGTTGTCTGGGATGTTGAATTATTTTTTGCATTATTCTTGTAAAAAATGCTCTTAAATATGCTTGCAAATGTATGCTGCCACCAAATTGAAATCATGTGGTACCGCAACGAGTGCAGTTTATTTGTAACCTTGTGCTGGCCTCATATGTGTAGATATCGTCTTGAAAGTTCTTGATTCTGAGAAATATTCTCTGCCTTTAGCTAGATATCAGAAGTTAACATATTTTTATTATTCTTGTGAGAGGAACATTCAGCTGTTTTTGCATGGGGCCATATGGTGTGCCCCTGCATCTTGTGGCTCTTTTGTTACCAGAACCAGAGAATCCACACACCTAAATTTTTGGATGTTCGTCAGCGACACAGTTATGAGACAACTCGGGCCGAGCACGGTGAAGATCTATTCAGCCTCACCGAAGTTACCACTGCTTTTTCATCGTTGCAAGTAGGAAAGTTAAGCCTTGTGTTACAAATTTGCGGAACGCTGTGCCTGAGGTATGTGATGGCAGTGCCATCTCTTGACTGAGAGACAGAGAAAGGGGCTCACATAAACCTTATCGACAAAGGTCGACAGAAAGATGTGAGCGACATCACTGCAATGTCTTTCCATAACACCCGAAACCTTCCAGGCTGTCTGAAAGAAATCAGAGCACGAGTGAAGCAGCCAAGGGAATTGCTAAAGCTCAGACCTACATGTGGCACCGGCAACAGACAAGCAAGACTTGATGTGAATTAACTTGGCTTTGTTTGACTTGAAATGTAGCAATGTCGGTGAACTTGGTAAAATATGAAAAATGCTCTGGAGGAAAAAAACCCTCGACAGACAAAAGTTATTAACTCTTTAAAAAAAATTTAATTCTTGTTTTGTGATGCCTTGAGTGCCCACGCTGTGTTAAAGCAGGTTAGGGGCTCTTGCTTGCTTACCATCCTGCCTTGGGCCAACCAAAAACCCAGAGGGATGGAGCCCTCCCACTCACCACACAAGTGTAGACATGATCATGATGGTCGCATTGGCGACTATGCTACTATTCTACCTCTTCAACATTTTCAAGCTGGCTTGAGTCCTCAAGATCCATCTCCTGGGAACTTTGATGACATTTTCCTGTACTTTTTCATGCTCAGGAGAAGATGTGGGAAGGATCCAAAAGATACAGTACTTTCTTCAGGCTTCAGATTAGTAAGAGTGCCATACACTGAAAACGGCTGTCCTAGTCTTGTAATTATGGCGGCACAGATTGCTTTGCCCTATACCCACCATGCAACTGATAGTACCTATAGCCTCCTTGTGTTTCACATGCGCGATGACGGTGCATCTCTAATGGACATTTGAAAGGCCAAACAACACCATCAGCATTTTTGTGTACGATCATGCATGTGCCCACAGCACTCTCAACGGCCTCCCTTCTTTTTCACCAGCAAATTAACTGTCTGTACCAGTCACCGTGTACTATGCCTCTACCAAAGAAATGGGCCACTTTTTTTGTGGCACTCTTCCTCAAGACACCGAAAATGAATTGCTGAATGAATTGAAGTCTGAACATGGTAATTAGTTGTGGTCAGAGGCAAGGAAGACTGCGGCACTATCCTCGTCATGATGAACATTCCCATAACTTCGAAGATTTTTCATTGCATTCTGATGCTTAAGACACACACCTACATACAGCATACTGTCGTATGTCGAAACTGTCGTCTTATGTGGCCATGAAAGGGGCATTTGTCTGCACCCTAACATGTACATGCACCTTTGCAATAACTGCAAAAGCGCAAACTGCAGCAGCCAAGCTCTGTGGTTGTTGACTTGCCTCTTCTACAAAGCTTGCAGCCATATGGTGACAGATCCATATTGCCGAGCTCAAGTAGAAAGACTCTCCTGTCGACCACAGGTGCATGCTTGTAAAGAAATATGGCTCAGAAGCAGCACAAGGCAAGTCTCAAATTATTTCACCCACGAATCCACTGCTATCTGAAAGCACAGTTGTAACTTCAAGTGGGCAGGTACCTCTCCTGGATCAAACAACACATTTTCCCCTGTGGCCGAGTCTAAGCGTGTCACACGCAGGTCTGTCTTTAACAGAGACTCCACTGTGAAGCCTCCTGCAACCGAGGGCAGCTGTGATGACAACCCTGTCACGTTAAAGATCGATGATGCCATTGCTAGGTTGCAATGCCATCTTGGTGTCCCTTATTGCCAACTTGCTGCTCAACCATTCAGTTTGTCTTTAACGACAAGGAGCAGCAGCCTCCTCACAACAAAGGCAGAGTGCCACTAAAAGAGACATGGTGATGTTTGAAGCGCTGGTATGGCAGCATCAACTTCTTAAGCCTGACATCAGCACAATAGTTTCCACATGAACAGGCGCCTTAGTCTCCATGGGCCACTGTCTTTGCGACATGTAGCTTAATTCTTGCAGGCGCAGTTGTCATTAGTGGGTACCATAAAAGAACACTCTGGCTCCTCGGAAGCCTCAACCCGCTTCAACCACTCCACACATTTGCTCAATAGTTAATCTCACTCAATGAATCTTGCCTTTTCGATTTACATGGAGTACAGTAAGGAGCAGGACAGCAGCAGTAGTAGTATCATCCATGCCGACTACTAGCACCAGTAGTAGTAGCACCAAGAGCAGTAGCTCTCTGAATTCATTGGACTTGTCACAGCACAGCTGGGTGAACTTGTTTCCTTCTTGAAGCTTCTTATGCAACACAACAAGAGCTTTCCTTATCAAATGAAGTGTTTGCAAAACGCTGACACCAAAAAACAAGCACAATCACAAGCTCTAGCCATTGAGGCCACCATGGCAGCTCTTCTTAGGACTGAAAGGTTACCATGGAGACCTTAATGGTTTTTCAGTGGAAGAACTTGAGCCTCCACTGCGCGGCAGAGCTCAACGACCCTTTGAGCGGGTCTTCTATCCTTGGGTACTTCAGATTCAAGAAATGCATGGCCGTCTCTCCCTAAATCATATACAGCTAACATGGTGGCAGTGATCACACAGCAGTAGTTGCACAGCGTTGCTTAGATGAATGAGGACAAGTATTTTCATGAATGCATGCATATTGTTGTAGAAGTGAAGAAAAGGAAAAGAGAATTCAGTGCTGTTCTAGAGTGAACCTTTTGCAAAAATGTATGGGCCTTGTATCTCTGCAGGTGCTAGCTGGATGCCTCTGGTTATAAGCTGCTGATTTTCACTTAGCTGTGACTGCATAACTTTGCATTTATCTTGCTTTTACTGGCAGGAGCCAGTTGTCCATATACTTTCATTGCTACTGTAGCAGTCTGGCTTTTGAGCTTGGTTGCAGTTAGTGTTGCAAGGGGAGGAGGTTGTTAATGAGGAAAGACACATGCATTACAGTAGTAGCCTTGTCCAGCGGTGCCAATAGTGCTATGTAAGCGTCCATAGTAGATGAAGTCTCATAAATGCGATGCCAAAACACAGTTCTCTTCAGCAAGGAAGCCAGCAGTCATTGACATTGAGGGAAGTGTAGGAGGACAGTAGCATTTAGTTCGAGTGGGGAAGAGTGCTTAGTCACTGCATGGGCCTTCTTTTAACACCCTCGATGTTGTTATGACAACAGAAAAAAGAAAGAAAGAAAAGAAAACCACTGCACTTGAACATTACAGTGCATGTGTGCTTGCTTTCCTTGCTATTTCAAACTGTTGGGCCATCTGGCATGTTTGTTTTATGAGTGTTTCATCTGTTTCTAGTCTCTGCACATCACTAGTGAAATAAATACCAGGCGCACTGCTATGGTAATTTACTACATTTTGAAAGCTACCTTTTTCTTTTTGTTTTTTCTGTGATAATGCACTGTTTTATGTGCATAATAAAGACTGGCAGTGCAAAGTCATGCTTTACATGTCCAAAAGTGTCCATTGAGCGCATTTTTTTTTCTTTAGGGAGAAATGGATCTCGGGGGCCATTCTTGATGTTTTCGAAGTTGAGCCACTGCCAAAATCCAGTCCTCTTTGGACGACTCCGAATGTAAGTTGGTTGGTGTTTTCATGCTGCTGTGCTTAGGCCTTAACCCTTTCTTTCCAAGGTAGACATTACTATTTTGGAGGCCGCTTTAGTGTAATGTATAGTGATGTAAAATGGGGAGATGCTCGTCATAAATGTGCTGCCCTTAACAGTCTGCTGTGCAGTTTGCTCTTTCTGAAGTATTTTTTAGTTTTGTGATAGTTCATAGGCTCTGTTTTATGCAGTAATGCTTACGAGAAACACTCAATGACTCTTGATGTGAAAGAAGAACATAGTATGTTAGAAAATATTCTGTAAATCTCCTTGGGAGCACAGTGTGCAATTAAGCAAAAGAAATTGACTGCTTTTTCTGATTAATTTAGGGAATTCTTTGCAGCTGAGATTTGTTGCAGAGGCGAAGGTTTCTGGTTTATGCATAGTTGTAGCTGTCAACATCAAGCGTTCACCTTGCTGTGAGGGAATGAAAGGAGGAAAAGAGGAAGAGGCACCATAGTGGAGGGCTCCAAACAAATTTCAACCGTTTTGGGGTTCTTTAACGCGCACTAGCAACACACGGGGCTCTTTTTACATTTCATCTTCATTGAAACACGGCTGCCACAGCGGGGACTGGTCTGGTGTTGTGTCTGTTGTGTCTGGCTGGAGTAAAGGACGGGTCAAAAAATTGTTGTGTGCGAAGAGTGGCGGCACATGCCTGATTCGTAGAGTTATTCTGCAACATGGACTGACCCTCTCACTCTTTTTTTCACGGTGCAGTTCAGGTGCCCACCCAGCGTGAGACTTCTACTGGGTCTTTTCTTTCCTTATAGTCAAACGTCATTATAGCGGAGAGGTAAAAATTCGTAAATAGTTCAATATTACCAATATTTGTAGTATAAAATTTAGCCAAAAACTCATGCAGGGGAAGCGTAATTTAGTCAGTGAGAGGACGACAACTAGGAGTGACCTTTTTCGAAGTTTTAGCACTGTTTCGAAGCCGCTCGCAGCGATTGCGGAGGCTGCAAAATACCGAGCGCCAGATGCCAGTCTTCTCCTCACACAAGAGGCATAGGCAGAGCAAGAACCATTGCGTCCGTGTAAGCGTTTGCAGCCAGAGCAATGGACCGTGAGCAAACATAAGATATGTTTGATCCCCAAGGGGCAGGTGCGCGAGCTCGTAGCTGCCCATGAAAAACTGCAAGATCCTCAAGCATGGGCTTGCGGAGTAGAACGCACCCATCAGACGCCATGACCTTCTGGTTCAGGTGCCTGCGGTAGTGTAGTAGGGCATCCACCATAACAGCACCAGATAGACTTGCTAAATCATGAATGCAAATTGTATAAACCAAAGAAGTAATCATTTGCAAAAGTACGATAGCAAAGCTGCTAGCACTCATCATCCACATTACCATGATTGCAATTGCATATTATTTTTTTAATTATTGGGAAATTTTCCATCATGTTTGCGCTGAAAATTGTCACAACTCCTAAAAGCCTACATAACTCTGTTTTGTTGTATAATTCCGGGGAAGTTATGCTAGCGAGGGCATCCACCCTTAAAACTCGGCCACTGTTCACTCAACTTTGTTGCGGCCAGCTTCTTTGGTTGAGGTGAATGTTTTTGTGACACTGTGACGATGGACTTTATATCATCATCAGTCTGCTTTGCAATTATTCTTGATGTGTTTGATGGTTTTGGGAAGGCTGATGACTGGGAGAGTTGGTACTGATCCATCATAAAGCAGCCAAAAGACACGACACAGCCTCTGTCCTGTTTTCTTCTCTTTTCTGTGTCGTGTCTTTAGGCTGGCTTAAGATGGATCATTTTGGGAGCAGTCAGCTCATGTCATGATTTAACTTATTCTTTCTTTGGTACCTTCTCAGTACCTTATTTTTTCTCTTTTGAAAAACGGGATAGCTATAGGTGCAGGGATCTCCACAGCAGCGCGTGATGCAAACTGTGTTGTAGGCGGAGCAACCAGATTTAATGATTTTCCAGCATTTTGGTTTCTGCCTTAGATGTAGCAATATGCATGATTTTCATCTCTCAAGTTCTTGCATGTGAATATTCAGACCTTGAGCTTGAACATCGATTAGGATGTGAGCTGGCACTGGCTGTCTGGACGCTCGTGCACACTTGTGTTTGCACCAGGGCAGCTCTTCATCTCCACAAAACTTACAGCTGTCTCTCCGTGGGTACAGCAGGAGTAGGAAAGATGCTTTTGGCACGATGGAGGGCTGTCCTGGCCTTTCTTATTCTTTACCCAAGAATAAACGCGGTCTGTAAATATTGATGCCTGTGCCATAGTCATCGTGCATTTGTGGTCAGTGTGTTGAATCCCTTAGGAGTCCTTAATCGCCATCAATATTGATGCCTGTGCCATAGTCATCATGCATTTGTGGTCAGTGTGTTGAATCCCTTAGGAGTCCTTAATCACCATCGAGTTACAGATGGAAGTCTGCGGCATGATTTTTTTTTAGTATTTTGTTCTTTGCAGAATCATGCTTGCTTTCTCTTTATCAATGTTCCACATTGTTGCCAGCTTTTCTGGGAGTTTTTTGATGAGGTACTTTCCTTAGTACGTGGGAATCGTGATATGCACTTTGGATTCTACATCTCAAAACAGGGAAGATTAGTGACATAACTGCAAGGCCAATAGTCAAAGGCAGACAGAGCCAATAAAAGACATGTGACAGGGTGGCAGGCTTGTGGGAGCAGCTGGTAGGGGTAGGTATGGGCTAGCTGGTAGGGGTAGGTATGGGCTAGCTGGTATAAGCAGGAGTGTAGTATTTGCACGATTGTAAGTCGACCTATTTTTTTTAAATTTGAAAATCCAAAGTGGGGGGGGGGGTGTCGACTTACAATCGAAACGAAAACATTGCACTATAAGTAAAGGCGAGACAAACGAGATATCAGCCATGTTACAGTGTGGTTGCATTTTTGCTGCGTGGCTCCGTTGCATCGATCTTGGTGCTGGCCTTGAGCAGCTGCTATGTCAACGCGCAAAACTGACATCCCCTCCCCGCGCGTGCTGGCGGCGGCCGATGGCAGCTATCGATAAACAGCAAACTGGCACCCCACACGTGTCTGCTGACTGCGGTTGCTGATAAGCGGTGGCGGCCCGATAACACAATCGCGTTCTAAGGGAAGCTCAAGCATTCAACAAGTTTTCTGTTGATGATCACTCAGTGCGCTCTTGTTCTTTCTTAGTGTCCTGGTGTTTTTTGTGCGCTGTTTCACGATGAAAAAAAAAAAGCTAGCCACAGAGTATGGTGAAATGCATTTTATTCCCAGAGTGTCAAATGTGTCAACTGTTTGTACGATCATACTGATTGGTAATCCACGTAACTAGTATTTTAGCCAACTCTGCACCAGGGAATCCCCCGACGTGCAGTATATTTCAGTCAGGGAAGTAGTTACTCATTGATGTCCACTTGAGCACAGCCATATGGCTCTAAAGGAAAGCTATACAGCCTTTTGAGAAATTTCACAGTTGGAGAAAAACTTGCCATGGTTCAAGGGTCGAACCCATGGCCACCACGTGTCTGGGACAGTCGGACTAAGCTAACCATGAATGCTAACTTATGGCAGGGCGAGATTGAATTGATGAACTTCGAGTGGGAAAGCCTCAGGTAAACGGGCTGTAAGGTGCTGATTTCTAATTCTTGTCACTTTTAGATTTCAGTGTCATGCATGGTGTAAGACGTTGAGTATGTCGCCTCTCTTTTGATTACCTGATGTATAGGCAACTGCGCCAACCATCTTCGTCAGGTTTGCTCATTTGTTTACCCTTTGCAGGTGATAGTCACACCCCATATGTCTGGTCCGTCTAGGCCCGAAGAGGTGAGTGGTTATTCTGTATGCTTAGTTTTACGAATTTATCGATTTTACATTTATAAGCAAGTTCTAATTCTCCTACCATGACCATTCAAGTTCAAGGTGCTTATGAGCTCAACAGAAAAATAAGTTTAACTTCAAATTTCCTTCAAACAGTTTCCTGTCAAGAAAATAGGCAGAACGAAGATTTGAGAAAGGTATCACAAAAATATTAGCTTTGCTTACACAGAAGCACTAAAATAGTGCTTGATATGTTATTTCATATTTAGTGTACAAAACAAGGATTTTCAGAATTACATTCATTTTTTACACATTCTTGCTAATTTCTGGAACTCTCTGAGTACTATAACCACAACGTTTATCCTATAAACTGTTTTCTGTTAGACGTGTTCAATCCTGGCCACAATGGTTGCATTTCGATGGACGACAAATGCTAGAGGCCCTTGTACTGTGCGATGCCAGTCCACATCAAACAACCCTAGATGGTTAAAATTATCCGGAGCCCTCCACTATGCCGTCCCTCATAGCTTGAGTTGCTTTGGGACATTGAACTCCACAAACACTAAACTGATTACTCATATGTGCAACCGTTTGGCACTATGCTTGTGATGCCGGTGCTGCTATTCAACTGAGTACAGTTTTTGAGTCAGTTTTGTAATAGACCACTTCATAAGCGTGCATATTTGATGCATAGATGTCGTGGCAGTTTCTTATAGAGTGAAGCCCTGCTACAAGTTTGCAAAGTTTTCAGCTTCTCAAACTTTTCGAACTTTCTTAAAGCAAACAGCAGACATGTCGGCATATAAATGCTGCTCACAAGGTTTTAGTACTGCTGAACTTAAGCTAGGTTGGCTGAGGGTCACTTAATAGGACTCTGAGGACAAATTAAAGTTGGCCTATATTGATAGATTACCTTGTTTTAATGATAAAAAGGCTAACTATGTTGAAAACGGAGCTTTTATAAGCTAGAAAGTCCAGAAAAATGCAATCACGCCAGTGGCCATTTGCACAGGTTAACTTAAATGACATGCTTTTTTTTCCTGATTGCGAATTTTTCTGGCTGGTGCCATTTATATCAAATGAGGGATCAGAGAGTCCTTTTTGTCATTGATTTCATGAGTTTGAGTGGAATGGCAAGAAACAAAATGTTTCATTATTAAATCCTATTCTCTCTGAAATGAATGCATCATTTGCTTTAAACGTTAACTTGGCCAAAAAGGGCCAAAGAATTGATTTTTATGAAGAAAAAAAAATTTCATTGGAGTTGTCCTCAATGTTCTTTCGAAGTATCACATTTTGCACCATATAGTTTTTTTTTATCTAGTAACACAACACTGCGCTGGGCATATTAACCCTGCAGCAGCTTCACAGTGTGCAAAGAAAACAGGATAGGGCTTGAAAGTCACTGGGAAAGCAATGATCAACAGTACTTAAGATAACAAAAAGAAGCTAAAGTGGTTGTAATATCGATTTCACTGATCATGTTATGTGTCCTCTAGTTGTACAATGCTCTCTTCTACCATGAATAAGTCCTACCGTCTATATTTTTCTATGTCATAGCCAGTACTCTTGTTATTGCAAGAGAGTGAGGTTTTATGGAAAGAACACAGCTGTGCTTCCTCTCTGCACACAAGAGTAAGACTGTAAACAAGGTGGAATGTAGCCAGCAGTGCTTCGATTAGCCCTTGAGAGGCATTAAGTCTCAAATATATTTTGTTTTGTATATGAACTTTGAAAATTCACTTTGTATGCTAGTTATTTCATTGACGTTTCTTTTTTTTAATGCAATAGCGTTAAAGGTCCTGTTCATTGAAAAACCCGGCGTCGGCAGTGGTGTGACCAAAAAATCCCCCGAGAAACAACTTAAGTGGAGCACCTAGGTCACGTGACCTTGTGACGTCATCACAACCTGCCTACTGGATTACGAGCAAACTAGTTTGCCTACCGTGGCAGGTGGCAGTAAAATGATGATTGGTCACCAGAAGTTGCTTGGAAAGAGCAACTCGGGTCTCACAAGCCCAGTTTGTGTGTTTGAAACAGCCCCCTGCCAGGGCAGTGGCGTATCACTTAACTTCTGCACCACTGCACCAGGAGTGTTATGAGTACTCCCAGCGATCTATGAATGTAAAGTAGAGAATTACCAATTCTGCATATATGGGCATTAACCCATTAACGCTATCACATGAATACCCTTAAGTTTTCTGTTGCAGCATTCAGCATTTCTGCCTTTGATGAAATGGCCTAAGGTTTTCAGATAACTGAAAAACCACATAAGTGACTTCACAGTCATAAACCTTGATCTTTTTTAACTGTGCAACAATTGTAATGACTTTGGTAATAGTAATAAATGCTTGTGGCACAGTTTTGTATCTTCACGCATTTGAGGCCGTATCGGTAACAAAACATTATTTACTAGAATGCACAATTCACTGATTTTTTGCCTGATCTGATCACGATACCACTATATATTATAATTTATTTAAATTGTGGCACAGCATGTGGGAATGGTGTCGGGTGGTACATTCCACTTGAGTATTTAATCCTGGTAGCCAATGGTTATCCTGCTGTGATACTCCCACAATGTCATGAGTGGTGTAACAAAAGCGAGGTGCAGAAGAATGAGTTTTCATGTTGTGTATGCAAGCAACAAGCATTGACAGTCTCGCATTTTCATTTTATGCTTTCGTGCAAATCAGTCGCTCCTTGCAGTGCAGCATCATTTTTCTCTGATTGTACTGATTTTCTTCCTGTTCTTGTACTTTTTTATGCTGCAGGTGGTCAAGAGCTTCATGACAAACTTCGAAAAGTACCTAGCTGGGGAGCCACTTATGCACACATTTTCATTCGAATCTGGCTATTAAGGCAGGGATCACCAGGCCTATTATTGTGGCTACATGCAGTTGTGCTCAAAGCTAGTCACAGTCTTATTAGATGCGTTAATATTGTGTTTAGAATGCAGAATAGTCACAATGGCATCTGCTTTTGAAATCCCAAATAAAAGTATTTTTATATGCAAAGTGTGCTTTTTTCTCTAATCATGTAGGAAGGTCTCCAACATTTGTAGATATGAATTAAGCCTCTGCTATTCTGATTCTTCTGCTCATATTTTTGTCTTTTCTATCTGGCTGATTTCAAAGGCACCTACCATGACATTTTTGATAACTTGGAACTGTACCTGTGGTCAGCACTATAATCTGTCAATTTGGGGCATGTGAAGGACATCTGTGCTTATTAGCTACCTGTGCAGTATTCCTTAATTGCAGTTTTCTTAAGCGTTGTGAACCAGCATTGTAATGCTGGTTTAAAGAATCTTATCAGGATCACATACACCGGGCAACTTTGTCCTTTTCTATACATAAGCAGGCAGCAATCCTGCGTTCCTTTCATTCAGCATAGCCTGCGTAAGTAATGAACCAGGTAGCCATCCTTGAGCAATAGTTCCAGGCAAGGCTTGAATCAGATGGCTTGTTGGCAACTTGCTAAGCAGTAAATATGTCTTTGCTTGTTTTGTTTTTTTTGGTGTGTGCACTTTATGTGCACACTTCATCTTTGGCAGCACATCAGAAAGCAGAAAAGGAACAACACAACTTCTGCTGTGCACCAATGTTTATTAGTACTCTGACGATTACTGGCTGGTATTTGTGTAGCTGACCATCTAAACAAATTAGCTGCGGTCAAAGCTGCAGGTGAAGCAATCTCATGAGCAGCCTTGCGGGAAGTGGAACTCTTAGAGGGCATCACGCAACAGTCCTAAAGCCCGGTAATAGAAAATTAAGGGGAAGGAGTTCGCGTCATGTGATGGCTTGTACTGGGTTTTATTGGCCAGGGCCAAGTCTTGAGAGTTGAACAGCACTTATTCATTTCTGTTGGCCTCAAAGAGAAAGTGGAAAGGGGCTTCAAGAAAGCTCCCATGACGTTGCTCTCCATCCAGATTTTTTATTTTCCTTCTGAGTGACTGGACAAAAGTCATTGCATTTGCTAGGCATTTACTATAAACTTAGCTCGTTACCTCAGCCCTGCATACAAATAGCTTTCCACAATCGCACGCCATTTTGTTCGAAAGCTCAGCAAGGCAGGAAGGATTTCCAACGGAGCCTGGTCAATGTGGAGAAAGCATTTGCACACATTAAAGATCAATGCTGTCTGCTGTTGGGCATGGTTTAATCATGGTCACGTTTCATAATTTCATAGTCTGTTTACAACCTGTACTATACGAATTTTTTCACTCTTGGAGGGAACACAGAAGGACATGGCCGCGCTCTTTGGAGCACCAGCGCTTCCATCACGGCTGCACTGGCAGGCAGCTTGGCAGATGAAACAAAGCCCAACTTCCAGGCCCCTCTGCCCCTGCGCCAATTTTCTTCATTGCATGGTCGCGTTGGGTGCAGTTTTGCTTGCATGTTGAGCAAGAATTTGGTGTCTACAGGCATCAAATTTTTGCTTGTGTGTTTTCTTTTGAATGATGCTTTAGACATTAGTACACACAGATCACCCCATGGTATTCGTCTGCGACTGCTATATAACTATTGTGAAGAAGAAGGGCATCATCCTATATTTACTGAGAAAAAGAAGAAGAAGAAGAGGTAGCCGCACTGTCATCGCTCAGGCTGAGCGCCTGCTTACCTGAACAGACGTGAGACTCAGTCGCCACCGTGGTTTCGCTGCCGCCTCAGCATTAACCTAAGCCCCCGTTACAGTATAATTGAATTTCTTCTTGATGCTGTCTCGACTCAGTTTTCATCGGCCAAATGACGATGTGACATGTATAGTCGGTTACAACTTAAGTCTGCAATGAAGCTCCACCCACATTTAGGACCACCGCACAGAATACCTCCACGACGAAAAAGTAGTCTGTAGTCTGTTGAAATTTTCTTGTTTTTGCACGCTGAAATGTCGGCGCTCCTCCGCCGACCCTTCGCACTCGCCCCCTCCGCCAGCTGCCGACGCGCGCGAACCAATGCTAGCAGTCCGCTGCTGACGTAACGCGCGCTACTTGACGTAACAAGCGTGGATGCTGACGTAACGAGCGCGGATTCGGGCGAAAGCCCGGCACTGTAGGTCGCCGCGAGGCGCGGAAGCGTTAGTTTTAAAAACTGTATTGCAAATCATCGGCTCGCTTTCGAGGTCTTGTACGCGGCATGAACGCTCGTTGGCGTGTACTCTACATAATACGACCATTTTATAGACAACCTCAAACACCCTTTTCAGGGACCCTTTAAAGGGACCAAACTGTCACCAAAATGTGTCGTGAGATTATGGCGGAAATGGAACGTACCTCAAACTGTAAGAATTGAGCTCTGCAATATAAATAAAACGAAGACTTATAATTTTAATTTAGCCCTAAAAATCGCATGCAAAGCCATATAGCGGCGAAACCCGCCATTATCATTGTAGCCCACCACGTGACCACATCTCTGTAAAATATCGATTTGTTTTAAGTGCACAGTGTTGTTTTTTCTTTCAGGAGTGTTTGTTATGTTTTGATATAATAGTTCGTCATATTCGTCATAGTTTACACTCTCTCCAGTGCTCCATTCGACGAAAAGTAATAACACTCCCTTTGGATCAACGTTACTAGACCACGCATTTTTAGCAACTAGATGACGACACAGTGTTTTCAATCTCTTGGCTGGAGCGCAGTGGAGCGGCAACCACGGTCTACTAAATCTTTCGTCGACGAGGCCTAAATCACTGTTCCCTGACAGTTTTGTGTATGGAAACTGAAATGAATGGTACTTCATATACTAAAGATAACTTATTGCTGTCTGTCGGGTGAGATTCATATTAGTTTTTGGTACAGTACTTTTGCCGACCTGCAATCGCCATCGCGCACGCTAATCATAGCTTCCAGCAACGGGACGCATAAAACGGGCGCATACACTGATTTAAAAATTCTCAGTAAAAATTTCCTACGGCGTTTCCAGTAAAACCGTTGCGGAATACAGCACCTTAGAGAGCAAGCTCTCCGCTGTGCCTAAACCAACTGGGTCCTTAACTTTCCTTCATCATGAACTATAATCACGCGCGCAACCTGCACGTATTTATTATTGTGTAAATAGTTATGTATATAACTTCTTTTCCCATTGATATTCCTAGTAAATTAGAAATTTTGTGGGTTTGCATCACATCGCCATCTTCCAAGCATCTTCTTGGAGTTTGTTACAGACCACCAGATAGTCCGCAATCATTCGTCTCTGATCTACATGATAACCTAACTGAAGCAAAAGCTAAATTTCCAAAAGCAAGTATTTGTCTACTTGGTGACTTCAACTTTCCCGAAATTGACTGGCAGAGCTTAAGTTCGAGAACACGTGATGGCACTAATTTTGTTCAACTAACTCTCGATTTCTCTTTGGTACAATTAGTCGAAAAACCTACCCGAGGAAACAATAAGCTTGACCTCGTCTTCTCGTCAGTCCCAGACAATATAAGCCCTATCTCTTATTCTGATGGCTTCAGTGATCACGAACTGCTTAATTTCACGATTTCCTTGCCTTCATGCGCACGTGCACAAACACATAAACGTATTTTTGATTATAACCGCGCTGACTACAATGCCATTAATATCGGGTTACAATCCTTTTGTGACACATATCTTCCGACTTTTTCTCAGCGTTCGGCCAACGATAACTGGGTTTTGTTCAAAAATAGTTTACTGGAATTAGTACACCGTCATATACCACTGCTCACCCTCCGCACGAACGCGTCTAAACCATGGTTCAACAGGATGTTACATGCATTAAAAAACAAGAAAAAGCGACTATTCAAAGCTGCCAAACGCCTTGGCACACCGGCTTCATGGCAGAAACACAAAACCGCCGAAAAAACATATTGTAGTGCCATCCGCAAAGCAAAGCTTAAATATTATTCCCATGACCTTCAATCCCTTATGACACACAACCCTAAAAAATTTTGGAAAACGATATCACCTATTGACACTCCGGTTCATGTTTCGTTGTTGGATAACACTGGTGCTCCAGCTATAGAAGAAGAATGCCCACTTATATTTAATAATTATTTTTCTTCAGTGTTCACACAGGAAGACCATTCCACTACTCCACCATTAGTAGATGCCGATTACCAGTACATGAGTCCCATAGAAATAAGTGTCTCCGGTATTGCAGCATTAATAAACAATCTTAAGATTTCGACTTCTGCTGGCATTGATGATATTAATACAAAAATTCTCAAAAGCACAGTGATCCATTCAAGCAATATTCTCTTCCATATATTTCGTCAGTCGCTATCAACTGGTGAAATTCCAAGGGATTGGAAAATTGGTAAAATCATCCCCATCTTCAAATCAGGTGATAAAACGAACGCGCAAAATTATCGCCCCATATCATTGACATCTGTCCCATGTAAGATCCTCGAACACATCATCGTATCAGCAGTGGCGCAGCATCTAGATAGTAATAATTTCTTTTTTTCTAACCAGCACGGGTTCAGGAAAGGCTTCTCTTGTGAGACCCAACTACTGGAATTTACTAACGAGCTACTACACAACATGGACGAGAACTTCCAAACAGACTGCATATTCTTAGATTTCTCAAAAGCATTCGACCGCGTTGCGCACTCACGCTTAATAGGTAAAATTACTTCCCTCAACCTAGACTCACTAACAACCTCATGGCTAAGGAATTTCTTGTCTTTTCGTAAACAGTTCACGGTTGTTAACGGCCATTCATCTCCGTTTAGCGATGTTCTATCTGGTGTTCCTCAAGGAAGCGTCCTGGGCCCGTTGCTGTTCCTGATTTACATTAATGATCTGCCATCTAACATTACATCAACCATTCGCTTGTTCGCAGATGACTGCATAATTTACCGCAAAATCCGATCACCTGCAGACCTTCTTGCACTTCAAAGGGACCTCGATCATGTAACCGCTTGGTGTTCATCATGGCAAATGTCACTTAACACTGAAAAATGCAAGTTAATGACATTCAGCCGCAAAAAATCTAACTCTTCGTTCAATTACATGCTCGATAACAGCTTAGTCTCTCAGGTGTCTTCTTACAAATACCTCGGTGTCCATTTTTCATGTAACTTGTCCTGGTCCACTCATGTACAGAAAATAACAGCTAAAGCATCCCGGACCTTAGGATACCTAAAACGGAATCTTCATGGAAGTCCTGCTACTACCCGTAAGCTCGCCTATCAAACATTTGTTCGTCCGCAACTCGAGTATGCATCATCCATTTGGTCACCTCACCAGGCTTATTTAATTAACTCCCTTGAATCAGTCCAAAATCGTGCTGCGCGTTTCATCTCCAGAAACTATGACCGTCACTCAAGCGTCACAAACATTAAATTATCGCTCTCTCTTTGTACCTTGCAATCACGAAGATTAATTGCCCTAATCTGCTTATTTCACAAGAAAGTCTATAGCACTAATCTTTCGACTCTCCCTCTTGCCCAACCTCACCGCACCTCGCGCCGTTTAAACAACCATCTCAGCTTCAAACGCCTTTCAGGTAAAACCGTTGCATTCAATTCATCCGCTTTGCCGCAGGCTATTGTTCACTGGAATGGTCTTCCGGAACACATCGTCAATATTCGTGATCCAGCTTCTTTTAGGACCGAAATAACAGCCATTTTTTCTAATTACTGACGCGTCAATAACTATTGTATAATGATGTTCTTACTGTTTAATGAGTACTAACAGTCAATCAGCATTATATAATCATGTCATTCATGCTCATTCATGATCCAGCTTCTTTTAGGACCGAAATAACAGCCATTTTTTCTAATTACTGACGCGTCAATAACTATTGTATAATGATGTTCTTACTGTTTAATGAGTACTAACAGTCAATCAGCATTATATAATCATGTCATTCATGCTCCTGTTATTACCCCTATTTATGTAATCCCCCCCTCACACAATACTCCATGCTTGGAGCCTGTGAGGCAACGTGAATAAATAAATAAATTGCCTCTCCCCCCTATCCTCTCTTCATGTCCCCTCACCTCTTTCATTCAATTTCTCCATTAATTCTGCCTGATATCCCTTATTCCCGCTGCCCGAGCTCAGGCGCTTCAGTATCGATGGCAGCTGGGCTAGCAAAAAAATTTTCCTTCCTTTTTTTTTGTTATTTTAATAAACCGCTTAATACTCACTACCTTGAAATTCAGTGCTCTGTCCATTTAAAGGGTCCCTGAAAAAGGTGTTTGAGGTTGGCTATAATACGCATGCATTGTGTAAAGTATAGTCCACCAAGCGTTTATGCCGTGTAAAAAACCTTAAAAGCGAGCCAATTATTTACAATATATAGTTTTAAAATTCGCGCTTCTACGCCTCGGGGCGACCAGCGGTGCCTAGCGGTGCCGGGTTTTCGTCCGAATCCGCGCGCAACGCATCAGGGTGGTAGCACGCTCCCCCGTGGGCCTTAGCCTAAGCCGAGGGCCCGGGGGTTGGGCTACCGGGCCGGGGACGGTGCCGTTGGTCGGACACAGCCTCGGCCGCCAGGCTGATGAGTTTTTTTCTGCTTAGCGGGTTCCTCGTTTCGCAGCAAATCCTCCCAAGCTGTTTCATGATTGAACTCCGCAGCCCCTGGGGAGCTGCCACATTCTATAGTTATGTGTGCCAAAGGACCTTTAGCTCTTCAGTATTTGCATACCCTGTCCTCTACCTTGTACTGATTCTATATACCTAAGATTTCTGGCGAAGAGTAGGTGTTCGTTTGTATCTTCCTCTAGGCCATTGCTTCCTTTAGTGAGAGCGATTTGTCGGGGGGTGGTAATTTCCTTCCATTGAGTCTCTTGATTTCTCGGTATGTGACTGGTGCTTCTCTTAGGTTTTTGCAGAGTGTCATGCAGCGCTCGTTACGTCAGCAGCGGAGGGCTATCATTGGTTCGCCGTGCCAACTCTTTCTGACTTCACGCGGCTACCCCCCCCCCCCCTCTTCCTCCGGGGAACAAACGCGCATGCTGGCAGCCGGCAGAGGGCCGAGTTTTCAGTGTGGAAAAATTACGAGAGAGAAAGGCGCGAAAACGAGGATATTAAACTTTTAACTGCAGATAACTCGGCTTGCACAAAACGCATAAAAAAATTCTTGCCGGAGGATATTTGTGAAGCGGCGTCCTTTAACATCCAGGGCGTACCACAACATTATTGAGAGCCCCTTTCAGAGCCCCTTTAAGGAAACCGGCGTCAGCTACTTGAATGCTTAAAGGGAAGCTGAAGCACTTTTCGAAAAAATGAGAGCTCTACGTCATTTTGTAGTTTTTAGTCCACTGAAACAGAATATCTAATTCAAAAAGAGCGGAAATAAACGCAAAAAGCTCTTTTTTAGAAGAAAACGCGCCCCATCGCCTCAGGGCGCCGAGCGAACTCCGCTCTTGACCGCGATTGGTCGTTACCGTCGTGACGTCATCCACGGGGATCTCCGGCCGGCACCGACGGCGTTTCTGCGTAGCGCGTTGCTTCAGCGGGCTTTTAAGGACTACGTTCTGGAAATTATGGATAATTCAAGCAGTGCTGAACAGTTTGGACTTTCACCATGCATGTTCTAGCCATCAGCAGCTTCAGCAAACGGCGGAACCAAGGACGCCGCGGAGTGCGCCGGCAGCGAATGTCAAGTCGCGTCATGTTCACGTGTTGGAAATCTCGACTTGATGAATGGGTGGATGACAGCTTTTATTTCCACCGGAAATGGAGAAGCCTTACTACTAACCGCCCCCGGCACGTAGGCCTGGAAGGCGGGGGCCGGAGCCTCCGTGACTAAAGGCTAACAAAGAGACTTTATCTCTTCGCGGCATGAGCCGCCAGGCGGATTGGCTTGTTTCTGCCGAGCGGGTACTTCGCTGCGCAGCAGGGCTTCCCTGATTTCTCTGCTATCAATATCTTCGTCGACTCCGGGGTAGTCAGCGCATTCCCATATTTTTTGCTTCCGGGTAACCATGGAACCGCCGGACTGTCGGAATCTGGACGAGCGCGCGCAAAACTATTCCGAAATCGTTGAGAACTACAGACTAAACAGAAAACTGGCGCCACCGCCTGATAAGAAGCTAATAGAGAAGCGACCGCATGGCGGCGCCTGAAAGCCGGAAATTTCGTTAACCCAGTATGGGCCTTTCACGTCCTACCAGGGTAACACGAAAACCAAATCTCGACTGATACGCATGTTTTGTGTAGATGCATGCGTGTGCATATGTTTTGTGTAGGTGCAAGTGGCAGTAAAAAAAAGTAAATTGCGCCGAAACGATTTTGTGTAAAGCCTGGCCACCAAATTCTTGTAACGCCTGTAAATATGATCTAAATCAGATCACCGGCACGCTTACACGAGTCGCGCGAGGTAAAGCATTTGTTTGTTCATTTATTTATGGTTACTTGCCTAATTACCCCCGAAGGCCTTTTAGAACTACAAAAGAATGCAAAACTGCATGAGTTGGAGGGGGTGCACTGCTGTACTACAGCGCGAAGAGACCAGGCGACCGGGAGGAAGCTCCCGCGTGCGCTTTCCTTCTGTCGCTTGTTCGGGCTACTGTTCAACCATGAAACTTTTGCACTTACCCCAGTGCGTTGTTTTTTCTTTCATGCTGAACACGCTTTTGAAAATAATTATGGCTGCTTCGGAGCTTGCAGTGCTGCTCATCAAAACTAGTGCGCTACGAGATATAGTTGCTGCTGTTGCGTATCGAGATAACCGGCAGAATTGCTTGTGGCAGATATATGCGTACCGCTGCTCGACCACTTTGCCGTTCTGACTCAAGAACAAATTTGTATTGAATTCTGGCCCCATTGTCGATCGTCAGCCATGACCAAGCGCTCATGAATGCAAATGTTTGCTTTGCTCAAGTATACTAGGCCTATATAATCGGTTTTTTGTTCAGTTAGGTGCGGCTGCATGTGCTGCGCGCTGATGAAAGATTAAGAGAGTTGCTTGTGCTGCCATGAGGTGCAAGCAATCAGGAAAAAGCAAAAAGGCGCGCAGTGTGTAACGAGCTCAAAAAGTTCAAGACTGTGTGCCTCAGTAAAGCATTGCTGGAAGTGGCCTTAGCTCAGCATGGATGTGAACCAGCTGGAAAAGGCAAAGAGTTTACAAACAGGTAAGAAAGTAACATAACGAAAAGAGAAATATTGCTGAACATGTTCTGTGCAGGCAGTTTCGGCATGCTGCGTACCACCAGATTGTCTGGGTAACGTGGAAGAGGCTGAGGGAGAACAACCGACGGATTCTGCCAAGCTGTGGGCTGAGCGCTGTTCGAAAGAAGTAGCATGCCAAACCGGTTTATATACAGGCTTCAGGCATTACACGGAACGCCCGAACGAGAGAAAGTAAACGGCACTGGCAGAAGATTGCGTTGATCTGTGGTTCGCCAAAGCGCGGGCCGCCGCGAAGCAAGCGCAGCCGGACGGCCGACTCTCCGTGAATGGCGTCACTTCCGCCAGTTCTCCCGCTCTGCCGTCCCCCCACCCGGCGCTTCCGGAAGCGACGAGGGCGTGCCGGCGGCGGGTTTTTAAGAAGCGATTGCAGCTCCGTTTGCGGATAGAATCGGGAAAAAAATTTCACACATGATTTTAAAGGTCCTTCCTTCCCAACCACAGCGTTTCATGCGATTTGAAAACCGTTTCAGCTTCCCTTTAAAACAAAAAAAAAAGCTAGAAACGAAAAAGTAAGGTGTGGCAGTGCCTACGCCACCCGACAGCAAAATTTTAAAAGCAGCTGTTGTTCGCATGAAATGAATCGATGAGGCGACAAGGGTCCAAATCTTAACCCTTCTTCAAGCAGGTCGGACAAGGAGGAGCGTTGCTGCGGAGGTTGGGTGCTCGCGTGGAAGCGTTACGCGCATTGTTCGGGCTTTTCTCCAAGAGGCAAAGATTGGAGACGCGGTTAGAGATGAGCGCCCAATACGGACAACCCAAGAAGAAGACAGGTTTATTGTGTCCGTCGCCTCTTGTGACTCCTTTATATAATAGCCGAGGAGATATGACAGGAACTTGGCCTTCAGATATCCCTTGCTACCATAAGAGAACGCCTTCATTTAGTCGGGCTCCGCAATAGGATGTCTTGCCAGAGGCCACTTTTGACTCGAAAAAACAAGGCGCTCAGGTTGGAGTTGGCCACTATAGGCATCTTTTGTGGGCGACTGGAAAATAGATTAACGTAGTGTTCACCGACGAGTCTACCTTCAGCAGCAAGTGGGACGTACAGCGCCGTATTTGGCGGCTAGATTGCGCCCGGTAGGTCATGCATGTGCTTCCGTGTCTAAAAGAACAGGAAAGCAGCACTTGTTTACGTGTTCCTTTTCTGGAACACGTCAGGAAAAAAATGGTCGCATGTTGACGGCAGCTGATGCGGTGGTCTTTTAATTTTATGACATTTCTATACGACTGGTAAATTCTAAAACCGGTAGCTAAAGGATTTACTTTTAATTTCAATCCTACTACGCGAATGTCCGAAAAGAACTGCAGAGCTGCTGCGTAAAAAGCAGAACGTTTACTTTTATTGTTACGTGTTTGAGCCCGAGTATACGCAACAAGTCGCCGATAGCGGCTGGTGGTCTGTCAATGTGTGGGGTGTTACAACACACCAAGGGCTTGGGCCTCTCATCCGAATAGACGGAGCCCTGTCAGCGTCAGCCTATGCTGACATACTCGAAAGAAACGTAATACATTTCATGCTGGATGGCTTGTTTCGGATGCTTCATTTTTCAGCATAACAGGAGCCCCATCCACACAAGCAGTTATAATTAATTGTAACCTATATGCACTTGGCACAAAAGAACTAGGTAACTTTTGCTCACAATTTGTAAATGGATGCTATGAATTGATATGAGTGCATTGAAATGGAGGACTGAAAGTCTTAAAAATAACATTCTGAGTTGAGGTTTGGATGCTGTTGGCGTGCTACCGATGCTTTTTGGAGCTAATGACCTTGTGATTGTTGTCATTGAACTTTTTTTTTACTTGCACCCCCTTGCAAAGTTCTGGCCGAACCTTCAAAAAAGTTGTCGTGATCATTGTTTGTTTCTTTAAATTTTAAGCCCCAAGGCTGTCATTCTTGCCAAACGATTGCTTTCGTTCGATATTTAAGAAAGTAATACACCGCGATGCTTACACAGAAATAGCGTTAGCTTTCATTTTTAGCACCCTCGTAACTTGTGCTGTTCTGTTCGTGCAACGCGAAAAGATTTCCAGGCTTTATGATTTAAAAAATCTTTTTTTTTTTGTTTAAGGGTAGTGCGGCAGAAGCTTGAAGGGCTCTTCATTCAGGAGCTTCCATGGCCTCCAAAAGGAGCGGACTTTAATATTATTAAATATGTGTGGGACCGCATCAAGCAACTGGCAAGACGGCAATACACGGAGCGTCACCAGATCTGCTTTGGGAGGCTGTGCGAGATGAATGGGCGTGACTCCAAGGCCTGCCCGGTATCGCGAACACCTTCTATGCCTCACTGCCCGCACGCAACGTCGTGGAGGCTGGTGGGGCGTTCGCCCGTCACTGATTATCCACTAGCCTGGAAGAGCTTCTCCTAATTTATCGACAGTTGTAAATTCATTTTACACTTTTCATTATTTCACGTGCTGTGCTAAACTGATAGGAAATTTGTCATTAAAGACGAAACTGCGAGCCAAAAAGCAAACTCATCTCTGGAATGCGCACGTTCATGTATGGTGACATGTATCGATCTTCACCAGCGCTGACAGCCTTTGACAGCATATCGTCCAGCAAACTGTGGGCTTTGAGGAAAAACTTCGATAAAGAAAATGCCGCTGCTCAAGACGCCAGCTCAAAAAAAAAAAAAGTGGAGTCATGTGCGCACTAACGTTGGCGCATGATTATACCGATAACCAGCGCATAAGTTATCATTTAAAATGCAAACTTTCGGATGGGCTGCTTTCTGTCGGGCACCCCCACTTCTGGAAAGTGGAATGTGCCTGGCACTGTGGCCATCTGCGCATACTGCTACAATAGCGCCGCGTCTTGCAATTTTTCCGCACTGGTGATGAATCACTTGTGCTAATCTTTTTCCGTTGCAGCTGTACGTCACCCTCGCCGCGAGGCCTAGCCTCGCACTCACCTTCGATGCCGGTGGCCTGGCCTGGCTCGGAGATGTATTTCACGGCAGTCGTCGGTCGGTCGGTCGTGAATGTAACGGCTTCTATAGTCCTCTCTTGCGGTCGGCGAAGACGACGGCAACCCACTGGCAACAGGAAGTCACGTCCAGAAGCACTGCCTCTAGCACGGCAAAAATAAGCCCTCGCGGCTGGCGTCGAGAGAAAAATACTGACCGCTCAGTTTTCGTCAGCAAAAGTTGGCCGCTTGCGCACGCACGCTATCGATACTGTCGCCGACAGGATGCGAAGGCCGGGAACAGTGACAGTGCGCTTCGCCGAGCTGCTGCTTCCATGGGCAGACAGCGCGTCGTCGCGTTTACTGCGGCCAGACTTTTCCTGTCTTCGTTGTCTGCCTCTTGCGCGGCAAGATGAAGTGATACCAAGATCTTGTTTTAGACGCTCAAGTTCCGTCATGCATGCGTGTGCTAGAGCTTGACAGTCTGGGTTCTTTTTATCTTCTTCTGCAAGAGGACTAAAAGCAGAAAGATCATTTTCGCAACCCTTTGGGTTAATTCAATAACCTAGTGGGTTCTGACTCATACGCAGTAAACGAAGCGCCTTCAAAGGCCATGAAAACAGTTGAGCCTAATTCATCCGAACGGAGAGGAACTGTACGTTCGATTTTTCCGATTTTTTCTTCAGCGGCTCGAGAATGGTCTTGCTGGAAGCTCTTCTCGCGTTCCTCTTATTTTCTTGACTGATTGTTTCTGTTAACGTCTATGCGACCGTCCTATACTACGGCGGGTAGCTCTACGCCTCGGCTGTCTGCAGTGGGTAGCAGTTTCCGAGCTTCAAGCCGGCGAGCAGAACATCACACCTCCTGCTCGAAAGACATTTAGTACGATGGTGGGTACACCGAGGTAGTGAATTGGCGCCAAAAAGAGAAACGCCGCGGGATTTCGAGGGCGTGCGTGCCTGAATCGCCAAGCGTCAAAGCACTATACGAGTCGCAGTAAGCATTTTCATACACCTTATACGACTGTCGCAGGACACTTGAATTCCTTCAACAGACAGACTCGCATAGTGCGTCCTGAACTGCTATAGCTAGGTCCGCATCAACGCCAAGGGGAAATGTCCTCTCTGTTAACGTGTCGAACAGGGCAACCTTGGACACCCTGAAGGTCGTATGAAGCTTCTATCCGTGGGGTGGTTACTGTGGAAAGAGGAGGGTATGGTGAGAGCAGGGGAATGCGCAGTAAGAGGGTGGGCAAGAACACAAAGGGCGGTTACTGGGGAGGGAGAGTAGGGCGAGAGGGTAGGAATATGGCGCAGGCCGTCTGCGGCGTCTGCAAAACGCGCTGCCCGAGGAGGGCGTTAGCGGAGGTGGCGACGCACGCCTGGAACGGAGGACTGGAGAGAGTGCACTAGTGGGTGGAAGTGCGGCCGCCGCTTTCTTTTATTGTGAAGCAATACTACTTTAGGTCGCACTTAAGCCCGTTCCGTGGCGAGGCGGTGGTAGGCACCATCGACCTTTAGCGTGACCTCGCTGCGTGACGTCACACCACGTGACCTAGAGTGACGTCACACCAGCTGTGTAAAAACAGGGCCCCATCTCACGCCGTCGCGAGGCGAGGCGGTAGCCACCAACGGCGGCCTAACTCCCGCTCCTCTCACCAGGGGCGCTGCGGTCAGAGTGACGTCACACCAGCTGTATAAAACAGCTCCGCTCCTCTCGCCAAGGCAGTCATACAGCCAGATGTTACGATGGTGCCTACGAACAAGGCAGCTCGGCAGAATGCAAAGAGGAAGCATCAGCGAGCTACGGAGACGGAAGAAGAACGACTTTTCTGAACCTGAACCTGACGGGGCCCTAGCTCCGCGGCATCGATGGTGAAGGCGAAGCCTTGCGCGCCGCTGCTGCGACGCTACCTAGAGAGAGGGCGCTCGCTGGTGTGACGTCACGCCAGACCGAGAGACGGGGCCCCAGCTCGCGGCATCGATGGTAGAGGCGAAGCCTTGCGCGCCGCTGCTGCGGCGCTACCGAGAGAGGGCGCTCGCTGGTGTGACGTCACGCTAGGAGGATAAATGGGGCTACAGCTCGGCTCCTCGCAGTGGTCGGCGCGCTGCCTTGCGCTATGTCGGATGATGTGTACAAGGCGAGGCTGGAACGATCTGCTGCGGCAAAGCGACATAACATAGATAAGTCATAACACAGATAAGTCATAAGTGTACGAAGGATATCAATAGCAGAAACCAAGCAAAACAATGTATAGCCATAAGTTTAACAAAGGGCAACCATGTCCACACCATCAGCCGAACCAAGGCGCAGCCAAGGGTATTGCTTTCACAATCTTCCAGGCTTAACCAAGCTAAGCCTTCAGCCAATTTTTGAGGTCCATCAGCGGACCAAGGCTTTTTTTTTAGTTTTAGTGCTTTGAATCGCTCTTGATGTAACAGTAGCTCCACGATACATGACTTGACCTAGTGGCCTGTGCACCTTTGACGAAAGGTGTATATATACATCGAGCACTGCCTCGCCGTAGGGGTGTGGTTGCCATGGCAACAGGTGGCGGTGTCCAAGATTAGTAACAACCGCGCCGTTGCTGGTCGGCGGGGGGTTCGGCTTGGTTCTCGCATCTCGGTCGCCCTTGTCCGACGCGCGGCCCCGCTGCGCGGCTCGACGGGGTGCAGAGTGCGCTTTGTGATGGACAGGCTGGCGGGAGGCACTCGACCGTGTTCGTGTTTTCTTGCAGCGACGACGCGGATAGGGCAAAGCGCGAACGAGCATTGCCGCACACGATAGCCGCCTCTTTGATTTCTGTACCGTTGCGGGGTTGCGCTTCTATGGCTACTGGAAGAACAGGATATCGGAATATTGAGATGCTTAACGTGCGGTATTCTTGTGCACGCATGCATACATCGCCCTCATCAGTCCAGTTACGACCATCACAGGTGAAAGGCCTCTTCCAGTTATCTCCAATCAGCCTTGAGCTAGGTACGCCAAATACTCTACACCATCTCAGCAAATCTTAATCTCATCTGTCTACTTGAAATAATGCCGTTATAAAGTGGAACCAACTTTGTTACCGTAACGGATATCGGCTTTCTGTTCTTTGTATTAAGAAAGAGCATTGGAGATCTCCTGCCCAATTCCGTTTCCTCCTCTCAATTTCAGCTAGGATATTAACTACAGTTCAATCTCTACCCGCCGCGGTGGCTCAGTGGTTAGGGCGCTCGACTACTGATCCGGAGTTCCCGGGTTCGAACCCGACCGCGGCTGCTGCGTTCTTATGGAGGAAAAACGCTAAGGCGCCCGTGTGCTGTGCGATGTCAGTACACGTTAAAGATCCCCAGGTGGTCGAAACTATTCCGGAGCCCTCCACTACGGCACCTCTCTCTTCCTTTCTTCTTTCACTCCCTCCTTTATCCCTTCCCTTACGGCGCGGTTCAGGTGTCCAACGATATATGAGACAGATACTGCGCCATTTCCTTTCCCCAAAAACCAATTATTATTATTATTATTATTATTATTATTATTATTATTATTATTATTCAATCTCTTATTTACTCTTCTCTTTCTGTTCCTACCCCTACCATTTATTTACCACGCATTCTAAACAGAAAGGAGAAAAAGGGAGTAAGCTGTCATCTAGCGCACTCGCCTTTATAACAGCACTCCCTTTTTAGAGCTCTCCCTTATTGCTCCCATAAAGTCGTATTCGTGCTTATGGGGTCTAGCCTGTTGCGCACTGTGCACGTACAGGACAACTAAAACCTCAAGTCGAGACATATACCTATGGTGCAGAGCTGTCTCTTATGGTTTTCAAGCCCATGTACGCTGCAGGCAGCCGCCAGGTCCCAAGGGATCCTGCCAGACCCATAGCCTTAGACGTTGAAACCTCCTGGAATTTGACTGAATAGTTTCTTCTCTCTCTCTCTCTCTCTCAACATGGAGATGACACACCTTTCCCTCCTGAATCCGTTGGTGGGCTGTGCAACAAGTTATAAGCGAACGATACAACTCTCTGGATATATTTCGAGTTATTCTGTCGAATAAGAACGGAGGCTGCAAGGAGGTTTCAACGCGGTATCAATTTTCTTGGCAGCGCGGTGATTTTTCTTTCACTCGAGGGGATTTATGGCCAGCTTCGCCAGTGGAAACGGTCGCCTTACAGGCAAGCCACGCCTTGTGGTCAATGGCCAGCGTGTCCACTGACAACCGGTAGCAAAAGTTCTCCACATCGAGAAAACGGGCAAAAGCCACGTATGAATGCATCATTCCATCAAGGCCTGTTGACAACTGCACGTTATCGAGAGAGTGACTTGTGATGAATTGGGAGCCGATTAGTAAATACTACGCATGCTCGGGAACGCAGTTATTCTTTCATAAATAATGTGCGGACTACCTCTCACTCACCAATGCCCAACAGCAACAACAACAACAAGAAAAAAACTTGGACTTTGTTAATCGAAAGGCGATGCGAGTGACCACAGTCTCCCATTGGGTATAAAGATCACATAACTATGCGCATAAACGTTGGTCTAAACTCCCGCAGGCAGATCCGAAGTTCTACATACTGTCCTAGGTAAGTAGTCAGGAAGAGCGAAACATGCGCATCAGATCCTGCATATGGCGGTGCGGGGCCCATCCCTTGCTCCTGAGATCCCGCCTACTCTACGATGATGGCACATCATCGCCTTTGCCGACCACAAACCTCTTCCAATCTGCACGGGTGCTTGTAATTAGGATCGATACGGACGCGCGCATGGCTGCAGTGAACCATGTGATGTGGTTGACGGATACCATGACGGATACCATGACGGATCCGGAGAACGAGTAGAGCCTGGAGAATGAAAACATGACTACACGTGTCAGCACTAACGCAGCACAGAACGGATATGGCCGATAGCGTGGCAGTGCGTCAACACGTAGAGGCAGCAAGGGAGACGCTTCATACACCGATGCGCAGTCTGGGAGGCAGAACCCGGGCCATGTAATGTGAAAACTACACACACGCACATCTTGTGCCAAACCAGAGAATAATTAAAATTTACTCTAATTCGTTAAAGTAACCACAGCGCGCCGAGAACCTCGCATGTGAATCGAGACGATCTGTAGAATTCAGGAGCAAGCAAAAATCCTCCGTCAGCACGGAATAGCAGTTCAGAAGATGCCCTGGGTACTCGGTCAAGCAGGGATTCCCACAGCATGACTGCCCACGGGACCCTGGAGACGATCTTTGTCCTCACCTCAGGCCCATGCGAGCCGACTGAGCGGTGTTTCCAGTTAACGGATGATTTGAAACCTTTAAAAAATATGTGTTTGTATGGAGCGGCATAATTCCAGGATAAGTTCAAAAAGTATGCTTTTGAAGCCTGAGGCCAAAACACGGGCACTGACAGTGACCACTAAGACGTTTAATTGGCATCGATTATTGTATCAACCACTACCCACACTAACGACCCCCTGATTCGCAGCACTTGTGAGTTTAAAATGATTGCTGTTCCTTTGAATGGTCGTTTTCGTGGTCTACGAACAAAACTAGACAGGCCTTGCAAGTACGCAGAGTTAAGTGCGGGGCAGGATATCGTATAATGTCCGCGACGAAATATTTGTAGTAAATGAGAAAACTGTCTTTTTTTCTCTCCCCCATTTTCATATTGTTTATAAATAATGAGCACGAAATATACCATTGTTTATGCCGCACAAAAAAGCGTGCTTTTTAAACATTCTCTTTTGCTTCTATGACGGGCCCTTAAAAGCTTGAATTATTGAATTTCGTGCTGAATAATCCGATTTGGACCCTAAATTTTCCAGCTAAAAAAAATATCACCTGATATTTATGCTCCCAATTCTGAAAAAAAAAAACAACACCCGGAAACGAAGAGCCCTATGCATGCATGGTGCTTCAAAGCAAACGAAATTACCGTGGTCGGCAGAAATATTCGTACCTTGCCTAACCGGACAATTTTGTTTGCCTTGAAGTAACGTGTATAAGAAGGATTTGGCACCGTTTAGTACAATCGAAAGGCCATAAAATCTAGCGTCGCCGGAACTTCTGAAACTTTCTTTATTTACATCTATACGCACATCTGTAATGGGATTTCTACCACTGTGCTGAGGAAACACAACGGTTATAAAAACATTAAAATTGGTCTGGACTATAGCACTTTTCGTGTGTCTCCAGAACATTCAGTATTGACGAAAATTCCTCTATCTTTCGTATGCGTACGCGTGTGAAGCCGAAACGTGTGGAAAGCTTCTCGTGTAATTCTTCTCTGCCACATCAAAGACTCGTACGAAGAACGCCTATGCCAGTACACTTCTTATAAAAAGCTGTACACGTGGCTCCAGAGATTCCTTTTATAAGACACCAAACATTCCACGTCCGGGGCTGACTCAATACTTCCCTTACAGAAATTGTCTATAGACTTCTTATAGACTCTATTGCCTTCCCCTAGATATTTCTATGTGACTATTCATAGTCTATAGACTGTCTATAGACAAAAGTCTACTAAAAGTGTATGACCATAAATCTATAGATTGTCTGTAGACTGTCTATAGGATTTGTATTGCCTATAGACTGTTTTGTAGGGTTTGTCTGTAGAGAGTCTATAGACTTTGTAGACAGAAGTCTGCGGGCAGTCTATAGACTATCTAAAGAAATTTTTGTGAGGGTTGTCTCTACTTCGTGCACCGGAGCATTTCTCTTCCGCATGTTTAACGGACCCCAAATATGAAAAAAAAGTAGCCCGCCACCTAAGTGGCAACCTGTTCGTGGCGGTAATGGAAGCAAATGTGTCCCCGTAGGGCCCCGGCCGTCGCAAGTTCGGGAGCTGTATCCGGGAGCTGGCGACGGAGCTCCTGGTGGAAGTGTCGTGGTTAAGCCCAGACACGCCGCGGCATGCTCTCGCGCCACCAAAGTCGTAAATTTAGATAGAGCGCGACGCTTGCTATGCAGAGCAATTCGCAGTGGCCTCGTTGGAGCAGCGTATACGTCTCGGTCTAATCACTTGTTTGCCGGCTTAAGTGGTAAGGGGATAACGTACGCGTAAACGCATTTGTTCGCGCGCACTGTTATACCATTTTACGCGGTAGATCGAATAGTTTTCCAGCACTGACAGAGTCGAGAGGGCGTGGTTTCTTTAGTATATGTATACGCATAACCGGTGTGCACGAACCGGAGCGTTTTATTTATTTGATGGGTTAGGTAATTATCTGCTGCTAAAATTAGTGAAGCCTCGTTGCCATGAAGGCACGTGTCGGTGAAAATTCCACTGCACGTAATGGCTGGACAAAACCGGAATTATCGTAACGGACCGCGTCAAGAGAGATTTAAGAAGGGTGAGGTGATGGGTCGAAATCATTCGTGCATGAGCAGCCTCAGCAATTTGAAAGACAGCGAAGTAAATGGCGCTAATATACGAGCAGATAGGCCTCCATGCAAACACACAATTTAGCACACCAAAGTATGATCATGCAGTTTTCTCTTAGTCAGTGGTGCAGCCCATGCAAAGATGCAGAGACGGCCGGGCTCTCAGACCATCCTGCCAGACCCGTCGAGTCAGCCCTCAAAAGCATCGCACGCTGCGTGGGGTTAATGTCGCTGAATGCAGGCCGCAGTTCTTTAAGAGAACTTCGTTGTCAGAATCTGGAACGGGATTCATTGTAACGCTGGTGCAAACGTGAACGAAGCGACGGTAGCGACGGCTGATAGAGGCCTTCAATGTCCGACTGACAGTAGTTTTCATTCCGGCTGCAGTAGGGCTGCACCGCACGCAGCCATTCATTGATCACGGAGTCTACGTTTACACCAGTTTACGTCACTTTTCGGCTATTCGTTCATCCACGAGTCCCGAGTTTGATTCAGAGCGGCGAGAAAATTTTTTTCACTTCGGCTCCAACTTTCTTAGCAATAAATCCACTTTCGCCGTTGTGCAAGCGACAGCAAAGCCAAGCAATGCAGAACTATGGGATTTTTCTAACAAAAAAAATTGATAGAGTTGTCCTCAGTGTCTCTTTAATATACCGGAGCTTTTGCTTAAGAAGTCCCCGCACTAATTATGACCATGTATGCTTTGTGTTTATTTGGGGACAATATAAATTTTTAGACAAGCAGGATTCGGTTTTCTTATAGTGAAGCAGGAGCCTTGTGATTCTCAGCGGCAGTAGCTGTAGTGTAGCTGGCGCTACATGTAGGCTCCCTATACAGGGCCCTGCCTAACTATTCAATCATTCCTCCTGTAGGGGGATGGGCATACACCCGGTAATAAATCCTAGCGGGCTCTTTTCCCGGCTCGGTAAACAAGTTGTAACTATTGTTTACTACAGTAATAGCTTCTACGTCTGTCCTGCCTTATAGAACTGTATTATCTGTTCTACTGTTAAGAGGGTTCAAACACCTAGACCAAAAACCAACTCCGCTTAGGTACATACCGCGTTATCAAGTTCCGTGAATTTACAATATATGGAAAAAGGACGGGGCAGTTTTATATCCCTAACTATTTTAGCCAACTACTTGTAAATTGGTTGTGATTCTGTCAGGGCTGCAAAATCTGCACTGAAAGCTTGGCTTCTGAATTGTGGTCAGAGAATTTGCCGAGCTCTTTCGCATTTTGCATCTGTTCGCGCCACTAGGTATTTCGTTCAGTGACCAGAAATTTTCCTTTACTTTGCTTGTATTTTATTATCAGTTTACTGGTTGTTGAAATATTATGAATTATATGCATTGTATTGTTTTAGTCTATTCATTGAGTTAGGATTGCCGTCAACTATCGGTTGTCATGTATTGAGAGCACATTATTATGACTGTCGTGCCCCGCCCACAAGCGCTTGCGCTTCTTTGGGCACACGCAATGTAGTGCACATTGCGTGCGTGCGTGCGTGCGTGTGTGTGTGTGTGTGTGTGTGTGTGTGTGTGTGTGTGTGTGTGTGTGTGTGCGTGTGTGTGCGCGTGTGTGTGTGTGTGTGTGTGTGTGTGTGTGTGTGTGTGTGTGTGTGTGTGTGTGTGTGTGTGTGTGTGTGTGTGTGTGTGTGTGTGTGTGTGTGTGCGCGCGCGCGCGTGCGTGCGTGGGCGTGTGCGTGTGTGCGCGTGCGTGTGTGTGTGTGCGTGTGTGTGTGCGTGCGTGTGTGCGTGCGTGTGTGCGTGCGTGTGTGTGTCCTGCTAGACGGGAAGCTTGTTTGTTTACTTCTCTCACTCGTACTTTAGGTTATTGAGGAAATCAGTCAGGCGTGAAGAAGCAAGTATGTTAAGAATGGAAAGTTTTTTTCAGTTATGTGAAGAAGGAAGGGATTGCGGAGTAGAAAGAACCACCGACGTCGCATCACATTCAAAATGAGAAACGAAAGATGCCGCAAGTTGGAACGAACTATATAAGGCCAACATGTTTTCAAATGGCTAATGCTTTTAACCGAAAATACATGCATGTAGATTCTAACAAAAGCTTACAAGCTATCAAGAAAGGCTGGAAGCATATTTTGTAAAAAGCTCTATTAGATTTTCTCTACTGCTATATATTACCAAATATTATGTTTCCCATGTTTTGTTGTTTCATGATTGTGGCATTTTCTTTAGAATTATACTGTATTGTTGTGAAATAATATTATTATCCTGGCTGCTCGATGGACATCGCTGTTCTGACTGACCTTGTAGAAATTGGTGATACCAAACAAGTCTGCTGTGTACTGGTCTGTTTTCGGAGTCATCGTGTCCCCGATGCATTATCTAATCATTGTTTTATTTTGTGCCTGTCACTTCATTTCAAAATTAAACCAAGTTTTTATTTATTTATTTTTATTTATCACCTACTGCGGACCAAATACGGTCCAAGCAGGAGGGGCACAGTACAAAACAATAGAGTACAAAACTTCGACATTGAAAGAAAAAAAAGAAACATGACGACGAAACAAGTACTAAAAAGGACGACCAACACTTATACAACGCTAAATAGACACAGGATGAAAGAAACAATACGCAGTGTCAACAACACAGCGCGTCACAGGCAGCGCCAACCGACGGTTGAAATTGCTCAGGGCAGGCAAGCAAAGGAGAAACATGAAGCAGTGTGTTTCAATCAGTAATCGTATTAGGAAAAAAATGAGTACTTATAGGCATTCGTGCGGGCAAAAATGGGTTCAATGTAGTGTTTATGCTTATGACGAGATTTCTTAAATGACTGTTTAGTTATGAAATCCTTGGGGTCTATGCCTAGTTTTGAAAAATACAAACGACCAAGAAATTTAATTCGAGCCGTTTTTCATCGTTCTCTTAAGCATTCAAGCTTTGCTTCTTGCAACAGAGCAGATGAATAGTCCCGGTGTTTGTAGCGGTTGTATATAAGTCGCGCGGCTAGCCCCTGAATTTTTTCAATTTTTTCTATATCCACCGTTGTGTGAGGGTCCCACACAATACTAGAGTACTCCAAGGAAGGTCGTACTAGCGCTTTGTACGCCTTGCTTCTCAGTTCACTTGACGATCTTCCTAATTTGTGTTTTAAGAAGCCTAATTTTTATGAACTGAAGAGCATATGTTATGACATGCGATTCCAACACATATTGGTTCTTTTTTCTATTAGTTCATTATAAGGGTTGTCACAGCTTGAAAATGGCAGACGAACGCAGGAACCAGGCACACACAGTGCTGCGTGTGTTCGGTTCTTTTGTTTGTCTGCCCGTTTCGCGTTGTGACAACCCTTCTCATGTACAATCAACTCGCCCGCACTTCTACCCTTGTGTATCAGTTCCGTCTGCCTGAACCTATGACGGTTGCTTTTCCGAACTTATTTGTGAGATTTTCGTTTAATGTATATTGTGCAGGGGGTCATGGCCCATTGTCAGGCGCGTTTTCGCATTTAGCCTTCGGTCCCGTCTTAGACCGCGCTCAAGAAACAAAAAATAAATACAAAGAAGGAGTGAAAAAAAAGAAAGGAATGAAAGAAGTAAAGGCGAAGTTGAGTTGAAATCAGGCATGAGAGCATTGATTTAGTTCATTGCGCTGTATTTGAGGCAGGAAAAAAAGGTGCAGGGTTTGTGACATGCCTCTGAGCGAGAACATGCATATTGTGCGTGGCTTGCGAATAAAATCTGTATATTAAGCCCCGTTATTTTGTTTTTTTTTTGTTTTTAACTATACACTCTGTGATCACAAAACGCAAATAGGAGTTAAATGCTTTCTCCCACGCTCTGTCCATGCCTCAGTGGCTACAGTGTCAAACAGGCACCCCACGTATTGATTTTGCATATCTCCAATGTTTAGACAACTTCCTTTTACGCTGTTTTTTTTTGTGAGGATTCCAAAAGGAAGGATCGTGTCAATGCACCCCCTTTCTGTTGTGTACTACACCGTCTCCGTTTACAGCGTACTGAAATACAGTGTCGCGTTCGATGACTGGGCGGATGGCTCGTCTCTGTCCGCATGACAGGCTTTTAACTAGCGTAGGTTAGTTAAACCGCGGGAGTGTCTCGTTCTGGGCGATGACCGACAATAAAAGTCAGACACCCCTGTCCTCTCCTCTTTTGCACTGTACTGCGTTGCTATCTAAAGCAGGAGTAGCTGTTATGGTTGTTTGTTCATATGGAAGTTATTTAGATAGTCAGGTAGCGTTACAAGAGCCGAATGCACATTAACACGTTGCCAGTTGAAGCTAGCAACTGATATCAAGGTGGGCGGGGTTATTTACCTTTGCTGACGGGTGTACTGACCGATGAACATTATACTCACCTGCGCTATGCGCCGCGGAAAAAAGCGTTATGAAAGGCGGCAATCAAGGCCTTGCTAACAATTCAGCCTGCAAGTGGGGGTGGATTGAAACTAACGCCACCAACGGGGGAAGCTGGGCGCGCACTCACAAGGTTATATATAGAATTTTATCGACGCCAGAATCCCGGGTGAAAGGTCACAGCTCTTTCGCATGCCGCTTTCGAGTGTCGAGAACTCTGCTTTGAGGCCGTATCGCTCATACAGCTACGGAACATGAATAGAAAGTGGAAACGGTATACCAGTAAATTCATTGTGCTGTTTCTCTTACCGTTTCCTTTGTACAGCTACAGTCAAAAAGGTCGCAAAACGATATTGACGCTGTTTTAGGGTAAACAAAAAATATAATTAGAAATTTTGCAGCTGCGCCCCTAAAGCATTGTGCCTGTTGTAACGAGTCCAACGACAGCTTGCAGAACATAGTTTGAAACATAATTAGAAGCGGCAGCTTGATAGAACAACAAGAACAGAAAAAAAAAACATTGCCCCGCCGCGGTGGCTCAGTGGTTAGGGCGCTCGACTACTGATCCGGAGTTCCCGGGTTCGAACCCGACCGCGGCGGCTGCGTTTTTATGGAGGAAAAACGCTAAGGCGCCCGTGTGCTGTGCGATGTCAGTGCACATTAAAGATCCCCAGGTGGTCGAAATTATTCCCGAGCCCTCCACTACGGACCTATTCGTTCCTATCTTCTTTCACTCCCTTCTTTATCCCTTCCCTTACGGCGCGGTTCAGGTGTCCAAAGATATATGAGACAGATACTGCGCCATTTCCTTTCCTCAAAAACCAATTATTATTATTATTGTGTATGGCTCAGCTGCAAAAATTGGCAGGGTTTTAACGCAGTTAAACCGAGTTGACGTGGGAAAGCATGTGTTTAGCCTGGCTAGCTCCTAATTTTGCTTTGCTGGTTCCTGGACACGTCTGGCTACGATATAGACTCAAGAACTTTTCCTGCAAAGACTGTCAACAGCCATGTAGAACTGCACGGAATTTGCGTCCTATTGCATGCCCAGCCACGTTGAACACTCTCTCACATGCAGGCGTGCCCACACGAAAACGTAAGCTGGAAACGGAAAAGAACGAAGACAACGTGACATCAGTACGACGTCGCTTTCCTTTGAATAACTTAAGGATTGAAATTAATTCTAGACGAAGTTAATTTGTAGGTTATAGCATGCACGCTGTACACAGTTGTGTAAAACATTTGAGTTTGCCTATAATTTGTGGTTTCTGTGCGACACCTCGTTGCACGCGGAAAAAAGAAATAGAAAGAAAGAGACGATCACACATGAGAGGAAAACAACCATTACCTCACCAAGTGTACATAAACGACCAACAGGAGGACATGAGTGCATACCCAAAAAGGGTCGCACTTGTTATATTGTGTAGGTCAGAGGTAGGACTTTCACCTCCTGACATTGATAACAGCCACATATTCATACAAGGCTGTTTTATCACGTGCGTTTACCGTAAACAGCGACGAGCAAAAAGGGAGTCATCTGTCCTCTAGCCGCACCCTTTTATAAAAAGGTGTGCTAGAGAACAGCTTACTCCATTTTTACTACCGTATAGGCGTATTCCTGTTTAAAATGTACACAAAGCTGTGTACAGATATTTACTTCTGCTTCCTTCGCATCCAATAAATAGCAGGCAGTCCGTCTTGCGTGCCTTATCTGTGAAATTGTGTTTTTTTTTTATTGCGATGCCATTGGAATCCTCATGAGCCAAAATGTGTCGTCGGTCATAAAACTCGCCCATTGGCCGAAGTGAAGTGACGTCACCAGACCGCAAGTGACCTCACTTCCTGTAAAGGCATCTACAAATTCTAACGCTATCGCATTGCCAAGAGAAAAGACAACAGGTATAACTGTTGTTTTTTTTTGTGTACCTCACGGGAAACGATGCTGGGATATTATTTGTCTCGTCGGCTGTTCGGACAAAACCAACAGAAATCGCACTAGCGGTGGTGCCAACTCCGACGTCTGCGACTCTGCGCTCCAACACGGGCAGGCGCGCCGTGTTGCCAGGGGGCGCTGGCGACAAAAAGAAAGCGAAGCCGCGAGAGCGCGCGCGGAGATGAGCGTGTGGGGAGCGAGGCTTCGTTATTTACTGCAGCAGGAAGCCGGAATGGCTGGGTCGAAATTTTAACGGCTGCTGCTGGCGGAAGGTATTCCTCCCCGGCGGCGGCCTGCTGATCTCCGCCGCTGCTCGTGTGTGTTTCTCTGCCTCGTTAGCTCGCACTCACCCGTCGGAATCAATAAAAGTTAAACGAGGGGCGCAGTCACCCCATCTGCGCTGCTCCTGTCTTGCATGTAGGCGTATGTGTGTGTATTCCCGCTTCTCACCGTCGTAAATACGGCTCTGCAGCAGCGCTTCGCACGCGCTATGCGCGCGCTTCAGGCCGTCATCTGCGAGCTCGGTCGTGGAGGCCATTAAGAAGAGAAGGTAAGGACGGCCCGCCCTGGAGTCTTAGGCGTAGCGCTGATCGGATTGCACCGTAGGATTGAGGGGCGGTTGATTTTGTTCTACAGGTGCCACTCACTCTGTTCGCGTCGTCATTAAAGTAAGCCGAAACTGGGGTATTCTGTTTAAATTAGCCCCAGTGAGAAAATGGAAAGCGAATGTAACAATATTTGTAAAGTGTATACATGAGGCGAATAGATGACTGAGGTATAATGCAAAGCTTTACGTCGCCGCGTGTGTCGTCACTGAAGGGAGAGAAAACTCAGTTTAAAGGGGTAGATTTAAGCAGAGAGAGAAATAGCAATGCTGTTGGTTCTTGCCGATAACGCAATGTGGAATACATCTTGGAAAGAAAAAAAATGTTGCCGCCACCATCTGGAAGGCGTTGAAGTAACGAGCATTAGCTGTTTCGTTTACTAGAATTGATATGACGTCATAATCACGTGGTTTCACTTCTGTCTGCCACATTGGATTTTGACGTCATCATTGGCACTCGAATTTGGCCGCCATCTTTAATTATGACATCATAGTCACGTGGCGGCCTACGTCGGCCGCAATATTGAATTAATTACCGACGTCATCAATTAATTACCATTATTGACCTACATTTTGGATACATAAGTGACCTCACCAATCAATAACCAATTGGATACATCAGTGACGTCGCAAATCAATCACCAATTCGATATACGCTCTTAAAATACAGCGCGAACAGGGACGACGGACGAAGAAGAGGTGCACAACACAAGGGTTGTCTCGCAACTAAAATTTTATTCAGAAGGAAAACACATAAATAAAAGCACGTGGACAATGGCGCATGTCCAGCAATCACATCAGACAATCAACACAAGGAACAAAATCAAAACGCGAAAGATTGCGCGGGACGTCCTTTGCTATGGCCCATGGTACATCAGATATTGTTCAAGAACCGTATTTTCGCGTCATACGGTGTGATAGAGGGTTGGCTGATGCACGCGCTTATTTTTTTCTTCATAAAAAACGCTTCCATAGCCTCTCTGGTACCCTGATCGCGGTACCGATGTAAAGTACCTCGGTCCTCTCAAATATCGCCTTGCAATCCTATAACTCCGCACTCACATCTGGCGATGTTTTTTCGCGTTCTTTCGGGCAAATATTCAAGCGTCGCCCGGTTTGTCCGAAATACACCTTTTGGAAAGCAAACGGAACCCGCCACGGTGGCTCAGTGGTTAGGGCGCTCGACTACTGATCCGGAGTACCCGGGTTGGGTTCGAACCCGACCGCGGCTGCTGCGTTTTTATGGAGGAAAAACGTTAAGGCGCCCGTGTGCTGTGCGATGTCAGTGCATGTTAAAGATCCCCAGGTGGTCGAAATTACTCCCGAGCCCTCCACTACGGCACCTATTCCTTTCTTCTCTCACTCCCTCCTTTATTCCTCCCCTTACGGCGCGGTTTAGGTGTCCAACGATATATGAGACAGATACTGCGCCATTTCCTTTCCCCAAAAAACCAATTACAAAAAAAAGCAAACGAAATCGGGTACATCACCGAACGCACGCTATCCACAAATCTTGATCTGTGCCGCCCCGGACACGTAAAGTGGTGCATTTTTTTTACCTGCCGCGGTGGCTCAGTGGTTAGTGCGCTCGGCTACTTATCCGGAGTACCCGAGTGCGAAGCCGGTCGCGGCGTCCGCGTTTCGATGGAGGCAAAACGCAAAGGCGCCCGTGTGCTGTGCGATACCAGTGCACGTTAAAGAACCCCAGGTAGTCGAAATTATTTCGGAGCCCTCCACTACGGCACCTTTCTTCCTTTCTTCTTTCAGTCCCTCCTTTAACCCTTTCCTTATGGCGCGGTTCAGGTGTCCGCCGAGATGTGGCACAGATACTGACTACGCCATCTGCTTTCCCCAAAAACCATTTTCAATTTTTCGAATTTTTTCTTTCATTCCTGGACATATGTCCGTGTCATCCCTTCCCTTATGGCGCGGTTCAGGTGTCCGCCGAGATGTGACACAGATACTGCCCCATTTCCTTTTCCCAAAAACCAATTTTCAATTTTTCGCATTTTTTCTTTCATTCTTGGACATCTGTCCCTGTCATCGGACACAGGCGTTGATGAAGCTCTAGGGGTGCTGAGCAAACCACGTCGACAATAAAACGGCGAGCAGCATTCGTCAGATTGTACGCCATGCGATGCACGCACGGAATGGCCACTGCTTTTTTTGTAGCGGGAGCTACACTAGGCTACCAGTCGAGCATTTCACGGTACACGCGAGAGGCAAGTTGTGCGCATGCGCCGTTACGATGGCAACCGGGGAGGAGGAGTGGGTGCGCCGCGCACTTCGTCACGTCGTTCTTCCGGAGTGCCTCCATTATCCCTTCCCTTATGGCGCGGTTCAGGTGTCCGCCGATATGTGAGACAGATAGTGCGCCATTTCCTTTCCCCAAATATTAATTTAACCTTACGGCCGCGGTCCGCGGTGTCGGTCTCCACTCCTTCAGGATAGGCGACAGGCTCGAGCTAGCTATTACACCAAAACATGCAGCAACCGCTCCGATATCCTTTACGTCGACGTGGCAGAAAATTCTAAAGTAGGATTCTTCACAGCAGTCGCAGCCTATGAAGACGGCACTGTGGGGGCCGCCGCCACTATCAGAACTAATTCACCTGCAGAGGCGGAAGGAGCCGCCATCGCACTTGCACTGTCGCGCTCCACCATTGACAAAAACATAACCGAAATTTGCACAGATTCCCAGGCCGCATACCGCCACTACGTAAAGGGCGTGGCGACGCCGGCCACACACCGTATTCTTGCCACAGCCACCCCTCTCGACCGAACGGTTACTCTGTCGTGGATCCCTGGGCATGCCTCGATCCCCGGTAATGAGCGCGTTCATGCTCTGGCCCGAGATCTCTCCTCCCGGACCCCGTGCGATCAGGCACCCAACCCTACGCAAGAGGCCCCATCGGTCCTTTATACATGTCATCAAATCACCGCATTCTACAAACTCAGCCGCATGACATTACCATCACCCCACAGTACTTTGTCGCCCTTATCCAGCGCCACATGGCGACAATTACAGACGGGCTGCACCCCACCTTTCCTCCTCACTGTAACATTGTGGCCGTGCGGGCACGCAGGAATCACGCGGTGAGCGGCGAACAACGTAGCGCACATCCAAAAGCACGTTCACCACGAAGCTTGCGGCTTGCTACCAGTTCGTTCGGCGCGGGAGCTATGCTGGCGTTCGTGGCATCGGGTTTGTCGAGAACGATGTGCCGACGAACTACGACTGCAACTTGAGTCCCGCGCGTTTCGGCAAGGCGCCTGGCAGCGCTTCTACGTGCTTTGCCGCTCCGCGCGTCTGTTTTACCGTACGTAGCAGAGCGTAAAGTTGAATGGCGCAAGGGAACGAACACAGGAAGACACAGAGACTTCCTGTGTTCGTTCTCTTGCGCCATTCAACTTTATGATGAACCAACTAGCCCAACAGCAAGTACTTATGTAGCAGAGCGATTTGTCTAACGGGCAGGGCGTCGCGCCGAACGGGCGATGGAGTTCCGTGGACTCCCTAGCAGTGCTGCAACACGCTGTCGCGTTCCACTCTTAAAGGCGAAGCTTAAGCGTCCTCCAATTTTTTACCTCCGTTCGTGGTTCGGAGACCCCTGAGGTTGGCAGTTAGTTTTTCGCATGCATGTGTTATAAGTGAGAGCGGGAAACCTGCCGCAGTCAGTCGTTGCACCTGCAAGGAAAGACCATCTGCTATGGAGCGCAGATGGAGTGCACCCCACCACCTCCCTTGATAACTACTACCAGCTCCTCTGGAGACGCTTTCAGACCTGCACACTCCCATCCCCCTATATCCTCTCTCGGATCCACCCGGGAGCCTACACTTTCACCTGCTCTTTCTGCACTCACCCACGCGTCACCCTCACCCACATCCTCTTCCAATGTCCGGTGGATCCTCCCCCGCGGGGCCCTGAGAACCTGACCAGCTAGGAGGAATGGGAGGCCCTGTTGCACTCCTCGGATCAGGACACGCAGAAGATCGCGACAATCCGGGCCGCCGACCTCAGGGCCACCATGTACTCATGAACGTCTGAGTACAGTAGGGTCACGAGGGGGCCCAAGGGCCTACGTGCCTTAAACACCCTTCGGTATAATAAAGTTTTTCCTCCCTTCGCAAAATGTCTCCGCAAAATAGGAAGGCGGGGTTGGATGGATGGATGGAAACAACTTTTATTAGAAAAAAAGGAAAGAAAAAATCTTCCAGGGTGGTCTCCTACTGGTCCAGGAGTCCACGTGCTTGTACCTCACATAAGGCCCGATCCGCCAGCCATTTCTGGCCGGCGGACTGAGCTGTCCGTAAAGCAGCCTCCCAGGAAGAATGAGTGGGATTGGGGATGAGGGGTACTACCTGAGGGGAACGACATTCCCAAAGGTGGTGGAAAAGTGTGGATCTGGGCACGCCACAAGTGTTAAAATGAGGAGGAAAGGTGGGGTGAAAGCATGAGAGACGGTAGGGTGAAATAAAGCAGCCCGTCGGTAATTGTCGCCATGTGGCACTGGATAAGGGCGACAAAGTACTGTGGGGTAGTGGTAATGTCATGCGGCTGAGTTTGTAGATTGCGGTGATTTGATGACGTGTATAAAGGACCCATGGGGCCTCTTGAGCAGGGTTGGGTGCCTGATCGTCCGGGGTCTGGCAGGAGAGTTCTCGGGCCAGCGCATGAACGAAGAACATGAACGCTGACCACCTGGGGATCTTTAACGTGCACTGACATCGCACAGCACACGGGCGCCTTAGCGTTTTGCCTCCATAAAAACGCAGCCGCCGCGGTCGGGTTCGAACCCGGGAACTCCGGATCAGTAGTCGAGCGCCCTAACCACTGAGCCACCGCGGCGGGGTAAGCTACCGCTACAAAAACTGTTTTCAATTCACCTCCACTAAGGCACCTCTTTCTTTTTTTATTCTTTCACTCCTCCTTTATATATCCCTTTACGGCGCGATTTGGGTGTCCACCGAGATATGTGACACAGTTGCTGCGCCATTTTTTTTCCTCAAAAACCAATTTTTCATTTTCACCCACCTGCCGCGGTGGTTCAGTGGATAGAGCGCTCGGCTACTGCTCCGGAGTTCCCGGTTTCGAACCCGACCGCGGCCGCTGCGTTTTTATGGAGGCAAAACACTAAGGCGCCCGTTTGCTGTGCGATGTCAGTGCACGTTAAAGATCCCCAGGTGGTCGAAATTATCCCGGAGCCCTCCACTACGGCACCTCTTTCTTCCTTTCTTCTTTCACTCCCTCCTTTATCCCTTCCCTTACGGCGCGGTTCAGGTGTCCAATGATATATGAGACAGATACTGCGGCATTTCCTTTCCCCAAAAGACCAATTATCACCCTCATGAGTGAGCTGCGGTTACAGGAAAGAAGAGGAGCATAAAAACAGCGCGCGGAACGCGCACTTCCGCAAGCAAACAAATAAAGAAACGCACACGTGCCAGTCACCCGCGTGTCGCCATTCTCTTGCAACGATTCGGCGAGGCGCGTCTGCTCTGTTCGCTCTACGTTCGTTGGAGGCTCGTTGGAGAGATTATTCAAGCCTTGGAAATGAGACCAGTGGTAAGTCATCTTATCTTTCGTACGTGTTATAGGGAATATGCGCTGCGATTGTTCCACTGATAGAACTGCCGTCGGCACTCGAGCGGCGACAAAGGCCGGGCCACATATTGAAGTTGAGACAAGCGTCCCGGTGACAGCGTTCTTTGTTCTGAGACTCCCTGCACACGACCTCATATCGCGTATGCACGTCACTTCTAGTTTCTACAGAGCGCGGAAGCTCTTCCCGAGAGAAGTGCTCGGGCAGTGGCTTCGAGAAAGCGCTGCAAAGTTTGTTTCTCCGGTCGCCATGATGTATCGCGTAGCTTAGAACTTCAGTGCAGCTTCCCTGCTCACGACTGGCGTCTAAGGCCTGAGTAACGTCAGGCTCGGGTGCGCGGAGGCCATGAAGCGGTCTCGATTCGGACAAGAACAAACAAAACCTACAGGACGCAACACCTAAGTCACTGAAGAGTGGTCGTAACGGCAGAAACTCCTATCGTTAGAGCGGGGACACTTCGATCCTGGCCACGGTGGTCGCATTTCGATGCAGGCGAAATTCTAGAGGTCCGTGTGCACAATATGATGTCAGTGCATGTTAAAAAACCCCAGGCTGTCGAAATTTCCCTAGCCCTTCACTAAGGCGTCCCTCAAAGCCTGAGTCGCTTTGGGATGTTAAACCCCCATAAACCAAACCAAACTTTTACAGTTCAGACAAGCAGCAAGAAATATTGTGGCCATGAGGACGCCTGGTGCGATTAATAATTTTGGCAAATGCCGACAAACCCAACTGCCACAACTGCAGCACCACTGCTGGCGAGCATTGCTGGCACAGAACAGTTACCAGCTGTAACGAGAATTTGAACGATAATTTCGGCGGCACGGGGTGCTGAATGTTCGCGCCTATGCGTCGTCTTTTATCGAGGTTGGTCAGACGTATTAAACAAGGATCTGTGCGGAACCTTGTCGCGAAGTGCCGCGTTCGTGGCCAGCGTTCCGAGCAAGTTCGACCTCTATTCCATCATCCGCACGTTTCAAGATGTGAAACGCAAATGGTGCACCTCCACTTTTGAAAAAATTGGCAGTGGCTTAGCTCCGCTATGCCAGGATATACATAGCGGGAGGTACGTTTCTCTGGCTGAGCTTGTTGTTGGCACTGTGTGTTTAGCAATGAGAGACATGTCGGCTTGAAATGTCCGGGTCGCAGATGCACTTTCGGAAACTCGAATGGTGTGATCAGTCACACGACGGGTCTTCACATCCTCTTCGGTTGGTTCCCGTTGACTGACGCCTTCCATAGGCTCCATCTCGGCGGCTATGCGCCGTCTATTATGCTCGGCAGTCTGGCGCCTCCATTTGGCAAGGCGTTCCTCTCACTGTTCGGGCGTCTCCGCTGCTCTCCGCCTTCTGACGCTCATTCTCTCTTTGTTGAGTAGCCAACTGCCAGGCGACAACCTCAGGATCGGAAGAGTTACGTTCTCTTGTCTATACCGCCGTTTTAGCAGAGGCTGCACTCTCCTTCTGTGCATCCATATCAAGCGTTGCGATACAGCCGCCGATTATATCTCCGCCTTTTATACGAAATGCTGCACATGCGACGACGCGCGGTTCGGGTGATAGAGCGGCGTGCGGCGAGGCGGTGGTGACGAACGCGGCGCAGCTGTGGGTCTCTCTGGTTACGATAGTATCGGCGCATGCGCACAACTGCGCATCCCCGTGACGTCATATTCAGCTTCGACGGTGGAGCGGGCGTGCGGCCGCGGCGACGGTGGCGACGAAGCGCGCGTCGCACCCACTGCTCCTCTCTGGTTGCCATGGTAACGGCGCATGCGCACAACTGGCCTCCGCATGTTCCGCGAAATGCTCGACTGGTAGCCTAGTGTAGCTCCCGGTATAAAAAAACCCCTTATGCACGGCGATTCGAACCACCATCCTTCCGTTCCGCAGCCGAGCGTGGAAACGAGTATGCTCCTTCCGGCGAACGCATACGTAGTTCTCCTTGGCACGGGCATGGACACTTTATTTTTGTTGCTTATATAGTCTCATAATAATTTTTGTCCAGCGTAAGGATGCACCATGGAGAGTTTCTGCGGAAAGGCGTCGAACCAGACGGATGCCTCCCAAATGCCCTCCAGTGTGTCCAGCATTTAAGATTCATAAACAGTTGTGTACTTATTCAACATCTCAACCACATATCATTGACAGATGAAGGGACATCACGCTAAGGGCTTTCGCCTCACCGCACTTTAGGTCCCCCCTCCCCCCAGACCTCCTGAATTTTTGCTGCAGTGGCGCGTGTCTGCCACAACGTTGTCAGTTCTAATCACGGTGGAAGAAGCTTGTTCTTCCACCGTGGTTCTAATGCATGCAGCCCACATCTCTCTCTACCCATCACCACATACCTCAAAGCGCGATTGAGGCGTCCACCGACCCAGGGAGCCAGTTATGCGCCTTTCCTTTTGTAAAAAAAAAATCATCGGCGTTGAGTACGTTCTCAGCGCCAACGCCAGTGAACACAATGAACGCCGACAGCTTTCGCTTTGTATATCCTGGATTAGCTGAGCTAATCCGCATTCATTTTTTCTTGCTTACAGCTTAGTATTAACACCCTGTAGGATTCTTAATCGTCGTTATACACACAACTAGGAAGTTTATAATAATTAAAATACTACGTAATGATTAATGCAGATCATAAGAGTCGGGGGCCCGTGAAAAGCGAGGTGCAAGTAGTTTAAGCAGCAAAAAATACAATTGAACGCGGATTGCAATGTCGTTTAAAATATTAAAATTACCTACAGGAGACGTGTCTGTTATGCTGGGGCTCGCTTTAATCCAGTGAATCTAGATTGTTTTCAAATGATGAGATATTGAGTGATCAGTGATTTTGTCTTTACAGCGGAGTCATAGCGATCCCGAGGAGCGGGATATGTGGAGGCGAAGACGTCGAGTGATACTAGAAAGACGGCAAGGTGACGAATTCTCTCTTTTATTATTTGCTGGTAAAACGATTTGAGAAGTCGAGTGGCTGACTTTACTGCGCAACACACCTTCTTTTCACTGCTTTTGACCGCTATAGGGAACTCGTGTTAGACCTCCCTCGGCGGCGATTCCTAGCTATTAGCATGGGCAGAGAATTTTCCGCGAGGATATTATTGAGATTGTCAGACAAATAGGGAGAAAACTGTGCGGCTTACGTCAGATTAACCGCATTGGGGACAAAAATACGGACGTGGTGGTGTGAGAAAGGTAGCGATAAAGTGATATAATATTTGCTGCCCTCCCCCAACACCGTATCTTCATCCCTTATAACGCGACAGCGTTAAGGAGCTCGTGTCGCAGAAAAGCCGGTGTCTTCGGCGTCTTTGGCCGTGAGCGAAAAATGGCGCATCTAAATGGCACCTAAACCGCGCCGTAAGGGAAGGGATTTTCCTTCCCTTACGGCGCGGTGCGGGTGTCTAGCGAGAATTGTGAGACAGCTAGGCGTCATTTTCTTTCCTTAAAGCCAATTTTCATTTCAATTTCCTTACCTTACGGCCAGGTTCGGGTGTCCACCGAGATATGTGAGACAGACGTCCTTTCGTTAAAAAAATTATTTTCATTTTCCTTGCTTTACGGCGTGGTTCGGGTGTCCACCAATATATGTTTCCTTTCTTTAAATTGTCAGGGCAATGGGTCGCACCGAAGGACGATGGCGTTCCGTGGATTCCTTGGCAATGCTGTAACATGCTGTCGCGTCCGGCTCTTAAAGGCGAAGCTTAAGCGTCCTCCAATTTTTTTTTAATGAAATGTTTCAGTGTACATTAGAAACGTGACAAAAGAGAGCTTGCTCAATTTTTTGTTGCAGCAGTTAATCAGCAATGCTTTTGAACTATTTTTTTTTCACTTTTTGACAGCAATGAGAACATTTGCGGAGCTGATGGAGAGGACAGAGAAACGAAAGTCCAAGATTACAAACTTCTGTGACCAGGTCAAGGTGAGAGCGCCATTGGCACTTATTCAGAACACTTTTCTTTATTGCGAAAATTCTCCCATTGGCATAAAGCGAAGTATTCGAAACTCAATGTTTATTCAGCAAAGATCGTAGCCTTGATATTTTCTTTTCGATCATGTAGGAACGCGATGTTTCTCCCGTTTTAAACTTGACAGGAGAGAGGAGTGTGGTGTTCGAGCATCCAGTCTTTTAATCAGAAATCACTCATGAAATAGTTTTTCTTCACATGCTGCTCTCTGCAAAGGGGAAGCCCTGTAATACGTGCGATCTGGAGAGTGGTGTAATTCAAGGCAAACGCATGTGAGCAGTAAACGAAGTCTGGACAAAGGCTTAACTTCGGAGAACATCCCTAAGAGAACGATTGATAGGAAGGTACAATGACGTTATGGGGAAATAATAAACAGCGGCTTAGAAAGTCCCGCTAAGGGCACCCACTCTAAGGAAGTAAATCATGGAATGATACAGACGTACCAGCTGTGTTTCAGTGGCTGGCTACTCAATTCTTTAGTTCATTCAACGACATCGTCATTTCACTCGGGGGGTCAACGCTAAGCACGTTCTGTACCATATATAATGGACATGTCATTTCGGTAATTGTACAAATGCAGGCTTTTCCTGTCGTATATTTACTGCAGCGCGGTGGCGAACGAGATTTAACATGCTGTATTCTATTAACTTTGTGATTAACGTGTTTAACGATGGAGATCCATAGGGCATACTGCTATAGCGGTTTCCAACCCTTACAAAAATGGTCTATAGACATTATATAGACTTTTTATAGTCTCTATTGCCTTCTTATAGGTAATTCTTTTTGTCTACTCGTAGTCTATAGGCTGTCTATAGACAAAAGTCTGCTAAATGTGTACGGCCATAAATCTATAGATTGTCTGTAGACTGTCTATAGTATTTGTATTGCCCATAGACTGTTAATAAAAATTCTATAGACTGTTCACTAGAGTTTGTCTATAGAGAGTCTATAGGCTTTGGAGGTAGAAGTCTGTGGACAGTCTATAGACTGTCTTAAGAAATTTTTGTTAGGAAAGGGCACTGAGTACTGCAAGTAGCAGGGGTGGCAGTGGATGCAGCATCTCACCGCTCTGGTTTACGCACTTCCAAGGCCGATGCTGCCGGCCTGCAAAGTGTCTGCTCCCTGCTGAAAGACCTGGTGGACGGCAACGAAGGGCCGTGGAAGGAATTCTTTGATAAGGCACAGGTGCGTGTCGACGAAGAGGTAACGACGCTTGATGCGCGCATTGCCACCTGGTCGCCACTATAATTTAAGCGAGCTACCAACCACGTAACGATTTGGATGTCAGGGTGACGCCGAGAACACCAAATGCGCACTGCAGGCTTCACTCTAAAGCAGGAGCTCACCCATGAAATCACTTCACTTAATCAAGATCGTTGCGCGCGATCTGGAATTCACTGGAAAAAGCAGTGGAGGAGCTCTTTGGAAACGTACCCTATCGCGACTTACACAGACGTTTCCTGGAGTGAGCCAACTTTTTTGTCGTGCGATGGACAATTTAATAAAAAAGCTGGGCGAGTCGGTGGAGATCCACGGATTAAAGGGCATGGCTCTTTCGACAAGCAGTACAAGAAATGACATAAAACAGGCCCATCTTTTTAAGCCATAGATTGTTCAACTTTATCACTCACACATATTTTTCCCTGTATACTATAGAGTATACTGTACTGTGGCGTTCGGCTCCTGAGCCCAAGCTCGCGCTATTGAAACCTGGCGGCGAAGGCTGCATTTTGATGGAGGCGAAATGCTAAAACGCCCATGTGCGGTGTCAGCGCATGGTAAATATATCCAGGCTGCCGATATTAATCTGAACCCCTCCACTATGGTGTACCTCATAGTCGATTTGCAGCTTTTGGACGTCAAATTCCACATGCCATGCCGTGCCATGCCATGCCGTAAGCTATGCCATGCCGTATGCTATGCCATGCCATGCCACGCGTTATGCCCCGCCACGGCCCGCCACGTCACGCCATGCCATGCCATGCCATGCCATACCATACCATACCATACCATACCATACCATACCATACCATACCATACCATACCATACCATACCATACCATACCATACCATACTCTATAGAGCATGCACCTATCATTTTCCGCTAGTACCACTCAAGGCTACACATCCTGTCCCTGAAATCATAGCTAAGGAACGAGAATGGCCTACTATATTAGTGATAATAATATCCACAGAGAGTGGTAAACTTAGTTTTCGACTGCCAAGTGCATTTATATTTTTCATTCCAATTGACGGTGTTAAACTAACGTTCAATCGAGTGCTTTTTATAGCTCATGAAAGGTGCTGTGCACAGCAATGAATATTTATTTGTGAGTGCTTGCGTTCTAAGGTGGCTGCGTGGATGTGTCGCAATTATTTTTCTCTTGCAAGCATCGACCACTGTAACAGGAGAAGCCGATGGAAACCCACTAAGAATGCTATGATAGTGGGATTGGCCTATACAGAAGTGTAGAATTATATTGTAAACTGCCATATCCATTTCCTAGATTCACTTAGATGTGCGAGTTTGTACAAATATTAGTTTCACACACAAAAAAAAATAGAGGGAGGTGTTGCGACTAATATACAAGGGAGTTTTGTCTGGAATTCAAAGTTGTTTGAGTACCTATAAGGTGTATATCTGTGCTCGTATTGGGGCTATACTGCAGCAAATGCGGTGAGCGTGGGCTGTTATTGCATACACGGTTTGCAGGCAGTTTGGGAGAAAGGGCATGCCTAACAAAGGAAACCACAGCAATGTGTAAGTAAGCCGGTCACCAGTTCTTATCACATAAACAGGAGCAATATGCTTCCCACTCAAGTCCAGACTGCTCGTTTAAATAGGTGCTCTCTGGAAGGACACCGTTCTCAGCAAAACTTACTTTCAGGACTCATTAACGTTTATTTTTACAAGCCCTGCTGTGGCGAATGAAATTAAGGCCGCGCTGGCGCTTGTTGTTTCCCCCTTCGTGCAATAATTGACCTCATTGATTTTTCCAAGTCATGCGGCACTACTCGTAAGCATCGAAGTACAGTCAAATTTCAGTGGACCTTTCGCATGCTTGCACTCATGCAAATCCTCATGCAAATGACAGAGAAGCCAACACTGTATTGTGAAGAGAACAGAAAATTTTATTTTTTGCCCAAACCATGCCCTGACTTTTTTCCCAACCAACGGTTTCAGACCTTCCTTTTCATAAATAGCTTTATTCAATTCATTTTTCCCTTAAAGTTCAAGTTCGGCGTCTTCGATTTCGTAAATTTGCAACACTGGAAGTAGTAGGTGGATTTAGAGATAAATTGGAATTTAGCAGTAGTTTTGAAGCTGAAAAAAAAAAGAAACGAAGAGGGTATTTCTGAAAATGTTCCGAGGCTGTGGTTTTTATGTGCCATTTCGGTTTTCTCTGAAAAAGAGAAACCATTCCACCAGTGGTTGTACGGCTGACGGTGAATTTTATAGGACTCCATGAAACGAACAAGAGCGGTTGAGAAATTTGGTTTGTTTACTTATTGAAAATCCCATCAGGGCTATATGGGAGTGGCTGTGCAAAACTACTAGGGGACCTAAGAAGGTGATGGTAATTATACCGAAATTTGCTAGTCATACAATGGTAGCTAATGCGTTATTAAATAAACGGGATTATCATCATACTGTTCCGGTGATGCAGAAAGGCGTTTCCACTCTGTTTTGCCACAAAGGAATTTCCAGGGTTCTAAAACTCTCATTCCCACTGCCTGGATTCGGGTGCAGGAAACCGGTGCCAAAGTGGAACGTGCCTGCGCCTCCCTCATGGACCTCGCAGAGGCGAACAAGAACATGGTGCAGCAGTTTGCACAGGACGTCCAGGCAAGCCAGGACGTCCAGGCTGTGGCGTGTCGCCAGTTCAGTCGCATCTGAAAACGTGCCTTGCTTGTCAGGTCACTGGAATTTATTTATTTATTTATTTATTTATTTATTTAGAAATACTGCCAATCCCAATCGGGATCTTCGCAGGAAGGGCAAAAACAGTATTCAACAAAGCAAGTACATAAAACACAGCGTTGCAACTATATGTGAACAGAGGCTGTTAGGTTTAATAGCAATAATAATAATCGGCGAGAAACAACATGGGAGCAACAATACAAGGGAAAAGAAACAAGAACAACATAAATGCATTACACATTAGGAAGAGCAATTTTCATTAATTCAATTGGAGCACTGGAGCTGACGAAATGGTGTTTATAATGCACATTGTAAAGCTAGTAGGTGCGCTTCATATGTCTCTAAAAATTTTTCTAAAGATGAGATGGTTACACTTGATGGTAGGTTATTCCATTCTCAAATGGCTGACGGAAAAAAGCGAATGTCTAAAACAGTCTGTGTTGAATCGATATTCTTCCGATGTTTGTGAGTGCTTATGTCTCGTTGTTATTGTTTCTGATTTTGAAATATACCTTGTACCATCTATGTTCACAATGTTGTGAATAAGTTGATAAAGTAGTTTCTGTCGTGCAAGCCTGGCGCGGTTTTGTAACGTAAGTATTCCAGCGTTGTTTATGAGTTCTGTGGGTGATTCAGTTAATGTTAGCTTGAGCGCGACGCATTTCTGTCGCATCTGCCGTGCAATTAAGATGCGTGCGAGCCTTCTGGGAACATCACCAAGGACGAATAACGCCTGTTGCGCAGTGCTGTTCCGGGTTGTATGTACAAGGTCCAGCATAGTTGTGCAAGTGAAATAGGAAAGGCCAAAGGAGCATTCAGAGCATACACATCTACTTGCGCGATTCTTACTGCTACCCTCCCTACTCTCTGGATATGATTGAAGGAGAGGACACTGAGATCACTTACAGACCGACCTTTCTCCAAGGACTTAATTTATTCACACGGAATCAAATTCGTGCAGGCTCTGTTTCTCTCGGACTTACCCAGGCTCAGACTCTTTTGGGCCGCCACAGGCTCACACCAGCTCACACTGAATGGTTCTCCCTGATGATACCTATTATGAAGCGTACGAGCTCAGAACCACTTGTACCCAAATTCATCCAGGCTCCCAGTGACGTGGTGTCGTGTTGAGCTGGACTCTATCATGTTCTTGGGTTACGCGGGCTCAGATACGTGCAGCTGAGCTCACTCAGGCTTAACTAAATTATTTCAGAGTCCACAGTACACTCTGGACTCGGTCCCCGCGGTCAGGCCACACCTGTTATACTCGCTTTACCTAATCCAAACACAGGTGAACTAAAAATCACTCAGTATCATACCTTAAAGGACTTGGACACACATCAACTCACGCAAGCACGGCAGAATCACCAGAGTCTCGCACCCTGTCGAGATCCTCCAGCTATGACCTCGGGTGTACTAAGGTTTACTACGATTCGCACCAGTAAACCAAAATTTGACTTTTGGCTCATTTCAGTGAGTAGTCCACGAGCTGGCAGCTGCTTGTGGAAGCAAAACGAGCTAAATCTTTTTTATTTTTATGGATTATCATCTTAGTTGTTGTGCGAGTATTAAACTCCGTTTACTTTTTTCTGATCACCGCTCTTTCTCAGCACCACTTGCTTCATTGTATCGAAATCTAGCCGAAGCTCTTGCACCCGGCGGCAGACATGTTGCTTATTGTCGCGGAAATACTGAACCACCAAGCCCAGTAATCTATGGGCTTTGATGCGTCGTCTTGTGCGAGCATATATGCGAGCGCTAAATTGTGGTGGGAGAGTAGGTCACATTGGTATGATCCCTAATAATAATTCGATGGAAGGTACTCGAACATTCTGGTCCTCAAATTATCAAATTTGGCGGAGCGTGATCACGTCACGGACCTCTCGACCAATCAGAGAATTTATCACAGAAGAACCCGGCAGTTCTTGCAAGACGACACCCTTAATTCTATCGCATTAAAATGTTAAAGTGATGCACCCAAGAACGCATAGAGTCTCGTTGCAGTCCCCTACCAGTGGCGCTGCACCTCTGTCTCGGGTGTACAGTGGTAGAGTGTTAGTCACAGGAGGCGAAACCTGACGAACATCCTTCCCATGTACTGCAACAGCTTTCTTTCCTCAGCGTTGAATGTTGCCGTAGGAAGTTTCTTCTTTTTCGTCCTTGACCAGACAAGTGCATTTGTAGTAGTCCAATTTCTCATACCAGCGGTCAGGTTCCCTAGTTGCGCATTCTTGTATGCATTGTCGTGATCCTAAATCTTGATTCGCATGCTGCTTGCAGTCTCGAACACTTTGCGTAGATAGCATTACAGAGACTATCGGAGGCCGGGTAACGCGAGCTCGACCCATTTAATCGACATACCGTATTTACTTGCGTAATGAACGCGCTCGCAAAATGAAAGCATCCCCTATTTTGGCTATAAAAAATATAATTTTTCCTTCCCTGGAGTAATAAACGCACATCTTTATTTTGGCACGCAGTGTACTGCTGATCATAGTGAATGGCATCAGGCGCCTTTTTTTAAACGGCGAGACAACTACGCGGTACTAAAAAGCTCCAATCCTTGAATGTCAAACTACTAGACCTCACTTCATGAGACGGACGGCCAATAAGGCTGTCTCGGGAGAAATGCGAGAAGCAATACAAAACAACGCCTGATCACAAAAACGTTTCCCTGTTCGATTTTTTTTAATTGGTTTTTTGGGGAAAGGAAATGACGCAGTATCTGTCTCATATATCGTTGGGCACCTGAACCGCGCCGTAAGGGAAGGGGTAACAGAGGGAGTGAAAGAAGAAAGGAAGAAGAGGTGCCATAGTGGAGGGCTCCGGAATAATTTCGACCACCTGGGGATCTTTAACGTGCACTGACATCGCACAGCACACGGGCGCCTTAGCGTTTTTCCTCCATGAAAACGCAGCCGCCGCGGTCGGGTTCGAACCCGGGAACTCCGGATCAGTAGTCGAGCGCCCTAACCACTGATCCACCGCGGCGGGTCCTGTTCGATTTGCCATGTACGAGTTGCAGTTGCGATTGGGCATCGGCTCAAAGCTGTGAGGCGCTATCTAAAGCGAACTCTAGTTGTGTTTTCTTTCTGGAAGAAGTGGGTTCGACTCCCACTCCCGGCCGGCTACCCACCGGTTTCTTCAAATGGGTACAAGGTTATCTCTCGGCCTGGTGCTCGGCTTTCCAGGGTGGAAGGCCTGGGACAGGAGCCCAAGCCTTCAAATCTCGTCACTCTGAGCTTGAACAGGATCTTCCTCCCGAAAGGCAGCCACGCGAGTTATGCGTGCGTGTTTAAAACAAAAGTGTGCTCTAAAGCGCGAAAACAGCGCTGAAAAAATGCGTTTTGGTTTGTTTAAAAGGTTAGTCGTACATGACGCGGTATTTATTTCACTGGCCTATGTTTTCTCCCATTTTTACCGCTTCAATTTTTTGTGAATATTTCGTCCCGCGTAATGAAAGTGTTTTCTTCCTCCCCACCAAATTTCCGTTGCTGTTTTTTTTCCTTGGGGGGGGGGGGGGGGGGAAGTTAATTCCCTGTTTCGCTTTTGCAGGCGGGCCTTGAAGGAGGTGGTGCAGCGATGGCTTTTAGTAAACAAAGAACCGACTCAATGAAGTGGCACCAGTTCCTTCTAAGAAAGGAGAGGTGCGGATGGCAATTCGTTACCGATTCTATTGGCCGGTGTCAACGCAGCCTACGCTGCACGTTAGCGATGTAATGCGATTTTAAACTCGAAGCGTAGTTCCTTGTCATTAGACGTTGCATGGTAACAGGCCTTGACGCATCTGGCTTAAGGGAAGACCGTGCTTCGAAGTTTCCGTTTAAGAAATCGACCTGACCTACACAAATGCGGTGCCGCGGGCGTGCCGAGGTAACTGGCAGAAAAATGGCTAGGTATGAAATTTTCTAACAGAAAGATGAAGGGTAGAAACTTAGCCTTCGGAACGAAGCTGTTAGAAGCTCTACGGTAGATCACGTCCGGCATTCTTGGATACAAATTTTGAGTATTAGAGTATCGTTAGGTTATAGAGGAAAAACGCTAAGGCGCCCGTGTGCTGTGCGATGTCAGTGCACGTTAAAGATCCCCAGGTGGTCGAAATTATGCCGGAGCCCTCCACTACGGCACCTATTTCTCTTTATCTTTCACTCCCTCCTTCATCCCTTCCCTTACGGCGCGGTTCAGGTGTCCAACGATATATGAGACAGATACTGCGCCATTTCCTTTCCCCCCAAAAAACCAATTATTATTATTATTAGTATCGTTAGGCACTGTTATGGAAATATTGAAGGCAATGGTGCATTCTTCAGATGCGCAGCAAAATCTTTGTTTCAAAGTTTTTACATCCCTCACATCGAGCAGTTTTAAGACTGCCATAGAAAGCCAGTGGGAAACGATTTTGACGTTAGTAAAGAAACTTAATAGCAATAAACCGCAAGCCCGCCGATAGGATATCTGCGGATATGTTGAGTGCCACAGTGAAATCTTAGAGTATATGAAAGAATTGCGTTGATAAGGCATTTTCCGTCGAAAAATGCTTCTGTCCAGAATTGCTGGGCATGAGTACAGGGTAAACTGAAACAAGCAATGACCCAAAATTCTTAGCAGAAAGTTTTGTGGAATCTTTTTGTGTGGATGACAATTCGTGCCTTAATATACCGTTTTTAAAACAAAATACTGCTCTTTCTTTCACACTGTCTATGTTCTAGCGTTGCCAATCTTTTCGACTTGACCACGTATGCGGATTTCGTTATCTCCACATTGAGTCAAAGTTACTATATTCGAGTTACGCGGAGCAGAAAGATGAGACTTTGCAGTCCGTATGGTAAGACCTCTCTGCATAGCTGATACCTTGTTCCTCCTACGCTCTCCCTCGCGTAAACTCGGCTTTGTCCATTAAATATTCCTGGTGTGCAAATTATTTTAGGACTGCCCTCTAATCGTATAAAAATGCGAAAACACCCGATTTATGCTTAAATATCGGTGCTCGTTAAAGACCCTATGCCGATGAGATAAAAACTTGAGGGATACCTAAGCTTTGCCTTTAGGAGTAGAACACGATTGCGTTACCGGGCCCCTTTCGCAACTGCTACTCAATACTCACACGACGACCTGATTCCTAAATCGCATACATATAATTAGTCATGCACGCATCAATACACTTTTGTACGACATTTCACTGAGTCAGAGACCACGACGCATTTGCTAGGTCAACCTTTACTGGCGTGCCCATCTCGTGATCCGAAGGTCCTGGGTTTGATGCCCGCCCAATCATATTTACGTAAATTTCTTTTGACCCGCCGCGGTGGCTCAGTGGTTAAAGCGCTTGGCTACTGATCCGGAGTTCCCGGGTTCGAACCCGACCGCGGCGGCTGCGTTTTTATGGAGGCAAAACGCTAAGGCGCCCGTGTGCTGTGCGATGTCAGTGCACGTTAAAGATCCCCAGGTGGTAGAAATTATGCCGTAGCTCTCCACTACGGCACGTCTTTCTTCCTTTCTTCTTTAACTCCTTCCTTCTTTAACTCCCTTACGGCGCGGTTCAGGTGTCCTACGATATATGAGACAGATACTGCGCCATTTCCTTTCCCCAAAAAACAATTATTATTGTAATTTTCTTTTCAGCTTAATTACTTTCCTTTGGTTAGGAAACCTCCCTTTGAAATTCAGTGTCAATCCGACCATTCTGCGACCTGTTTCAAAATTTTATGAATTCTTTGTCTCCATCGTGATTTTTCGCTCAGGGCGAACGACGCCGGCTGTTCTGCGATGCGGGGCCCTTTAACGCTGTGGTGTTAATACGGAGCAGCCTACTGTGTCATGTCTCATATCCAACTATGTTGCTTTGTAACAAAATGACAGTAAATCGACCAATAGGTTAATAAATTAATTAGGCCAGGCTGTGATATATCGCTAGCAGTCTTTAGGCTAACTGGCCCTAATACCTGGTTAGCGTTAAAGGCAGGTTCCACATCATTGCTTGCGAAAAAGAAGCCGCGCCCGTATAATGCGACGCATGTTTCACCTGTAATTACTGTACGCCTTCCGCACCCGTTTACCGCGGGTATAAGAGCGAACGCGCCTGTCACCAGCGTGTAAGCGATATGACGCGCGCGCCAGGAGACAGGACGGGGCCAACAAGAAAATAACGTGCGGGAGTTTCTCGCTCCGATGAGTCCACGCGGTTGCACAGCGTCCACGCGGACTACCTCTTTACTCCCTCTTTGCTCCCTTTTTCTTTTCCCCCTTGATATACAAGGCCGCACAGCGGCGCGCCGTTGTCTTGCGTCCCACGTCCTGCGGGCGGGAAATCCTTGCGGACGCGTTCGTCTTGATTTGTCCCCTACGGTGCGCACCGCGGGCTCGCGCGGGCCCTTGGTCACTGTCCATTAGGGGGCGCGGCGGGCGGCGTGGACCCTGCCAGTAGGCCAACAGGACGTAAAGTCACTCAATCCAAGGGAAAAAAAGGAAGGGAGTGAAGGGAAGAAAGGGGCTGTGTGTGTCCGCGATGAAGGGCCCGGTCTCTTTATGCGTTCCCGCGCGCTCCCGAGGGTGGAATAACGTTCGCTTTCAGCGCTGCGGTAGTGGACGCGTTGTGCGCGCATGCGAGGGGGGTCCGCTTTTGCCTCGTGCCGCGAGACACCCGCTAATGGAAAGTTGCCGCCATAATTCAAGCCCGCAATGAACTCTTCGCTGAGGGACAGTTCTGCGACGTCACGTTTTTATGGAAGAAGGGAACCGGGTGCTCCCATTAAGGGAGCGAGCGAAGGATGTCGTCTTTCGCTTAGTCCCCGCAAGAGGCTGCGGTGTGATTGTGTGTGTTAGGGTCGGCCACGTTTGGGGTTGTCCCGGAAGAGACGGGCGGCGTGTCGCGTCGCTGGTACCATGGCTGTCGGCGGCAACTGTAGTAATACCTTCAGAGCATGTAGAGCGTGAGGCGAAACGTTACATACCTATAGAGTTTTTTTTTAATATTGCCTTGAGGGAAAGCTGGAGGCGCTGCTCTTCATCCCCTAAGGAGATGCGCAGGAATGCCGGGAAGATGAGGCTTCGTGCTTGGCTTGGCTATTCTTGGGCTTAAAACGTGAAAACGTGGATTCAGCCGCAGCAATACGACTCTTGTCAAGGCAAGCCTGGAATAAATGCTGTGAATGCCAGCCTAACACCGAACTTTTACTTGAGTTAAATTTATTCAAGAAGCGACAAACACACTATTGACACTATCGAAATAATTCAATCTGCGCTCAGAAGAGAGGGTCGCGGTGCAGCTACCGATTCCGAAGCAGAATCCTCGTTTTTGGCCCAACACTAGCCAATCCAAGTACGAAACGTAGTCTTCCCAGCATTCCCCCGGGTGATGAAGTGCTCCTGAAGGAACTCGCACAGATAGTGGCGCCACTTTTCCTTCTAGCTAATACTGATAAACTCTACGTTACATAAATCTTGTTGGCCAGGACTTTTGAGATGATAGTCACGCATATGTTTCAGTTTTTTTACAGCCAGCTGTGTTGTACAGTGAAGAGTAATGAGGTGGCGAAAATGAGTAGTTTACAGATGAATAGCACAATTTCTTTTACAGATGAATAGATGAATAGCAGTAGTTCTTTTTTTGTTTTTTGCTATTCTCTTGAATACGGTAGGAAACTAACGTTTTACAACTCTGTGGGTCTGTATTTCACTTAGACTGTTAGCACAAAGCCTTAGAAAATGATAAGGATGATGACTAAATGGTACCGGAAAATAATATTGCAGACGATATCGTCTGGCATATTAGAACGCTGTTGGCGTTTAAGCAATTCTGAAGGATTTTTTAATTCCCAAAATGCAGACATTCGGGGCGATTCCATCTGCTCTAACGGATAGAGTATCTTCACGCCACTATGCTCGTAATCCATTACCCAGCGACCCAGCTAAGCCAACATAGCACCCGGCTAGGCTAATATAGCAGACAGCTTCTGCCGCAACAAATGCTACCCGCAACTCGTTCATCAGTAACCTTCCTGTGACACGATGAATGACATCACCAGTCGTGTTAGACTGCGGTAAATACAAACGGGATCACTAATAAAGCATGCCCTAAAACAGGTCGTAAAATGCACCTAACATGCACATTACAACCCATGATCGTGTTCTAGAAATTCTGGACTCCATCTGCACAAGATAACATTGCCTAACAACGCATAACATGCTTCGACCAATTCTAGAAGTCTGCACTTTTACTCATTTAGTGAAACCTGCGTGCGCTTTCTTGCTCATCTCTAACCTCAGACCGTCGCTCAGGTTGGCAAGTTTGTTGGTAGGAAGTGGAAAGTTATCTTTCGGTATGAGCAGTACAGCGACCGCTTATTTTATTATTCTTCCTGCTGTGTTCGCTATTTTGCTTCGTTCTTGGTGCCAAACACTGAAACGTTTATTTCGTTGAATGTGTAGCTTTCAAAATATTCGCAATGTCGTTGTGACGGCAGAGACTGAAAGTGCAGTGAGACAAGTGCCACTGCGAACCACTGTTGTCCAGCAGCGCCAGGCTTGAGAGAGAGCGAGAACAGTCGTACCTGACGCACATTCTCACGATGAGCTGAGTGTCTGCTCTTTTGCTTCCAGGTGCCGCCCATTGCCCTCCGAGTAGCGTTGACCCTGCTTTGTCAGAGGCGAGAGACAAGCAATAAAGCATTGTTGTTGTCCGCAGAAGTCGGCGCCATGCTGTTTGCTTGTACTGCTTGTGCTTATATTGTTACGGTACGCAGTCGCCAAGCGAAGACGATGTTGTTGTGTCGCTGAGTAGTCGACGAAGACGAAGACACTGCCGCTAGTGCTTGTGTGCTTACTAAGGAGAAGAAGCAGAAGTGTTTGTGTGACCCGTTTCGTGGTGTGTCTTCTGTGTACGGCGTACCGTTTCTGCTGCTGGACTAACCTCGTAATAATATGACCACGGCAGGCGTGTTTTATGCAAGTGTATCAACCCTTTCAGAGTGTGCTTGCTATCTACATGGAAAAAAAGATCAAAAGTTGCCCATATAGGTCGAAATACAATTAACTCGTTTTGCAAGGAGAAGTATTCATGTTGCCCATAGAGGTCAAATTCTAATTTGTTTTGCAAGAAGAAACATTCACAGTTTATTTTCTGCTTGCTGAGGAGACACGTAAGGCTTTGTTTTCTATCTAGCTTTTTAAGAGACGCGAACAGTTTCAGGCAATTTATAACTCCTTCAGAGCATTTATGTTTATAAGCAAACAAGAAGTTCTATCTGATCTTTTGTCTGGTGGCGTATGGTGGACCAACATTTTCCACTGGTAAGAATGCAATTGTGAAAAAAAAGCGTCATGCTGTCACAGATTCATGACATGTGCAAGCATAGAACAAAAGTTATTTTCATTTGATTCTTGTTTAATTATTTGTCCACCTTCCGCGCTAACCTGTCATCTGGACCACAATCAGGGCGCGGAAATATTGGAGCTATTGACTAAGCGTGAAAAAGAATACGCCTGAGAGTGCATTCGTTTTTAATTTAAAAGTTATTTTCATTTGATTCTTGTTTAATTATTTGTCCACCTTCCGCGCTAACCTGTCATCTGGACCACAATCAGGGCGCGGAAATATTGGAGCTATTGACTAAGCGTGAAAAAGAATACGCCTGAGAGAGTGCATTCGTTTTTAATTTTCAATGAACTTTTGTTATTAACAGTCTTGTCTAGACTTTCATTGGACACTTTTACACAACTGCAAACAGGTCCTGTATACGTCCTATGTGAGATACTATAGGTGCTGAACGGATCCAAAAAGCTGAGCGAGAGCTGAACAACGCAGGGCTAAACCGAACCTGTATGCCGCTGAAACAGATTTCGTTTTGCAAGGCTGAGACCAGTTTTTGCGCAGTCTTTTTATCAAGGGCGAGCTGCCAGGGCGACACGAGATTACTGTGGTGTGCAGGCGTCCAAGATTGTCAAGAACGACCGGATCGAACCTTACGCCAGGCTTTGAAGAAAGTCCAGTCTGCGTTGTTTCGACCTTGTGTAAGCGTAACCGCAATTTTTTCTCGAGATATCCCGCCGTGCGTGGACTTTGCGAATGACTACCGATAATGCGCGTTACATTATTCCTCGCAGCACGGGCATGTAACCTTGGCTACATGAGCACTCACTTGGCTGAGGCTGATGATAGGCTGAGGATTCAGCATGACGTGGCGAAAGTTCGAAGTGAAACATCGTCTGCAAGGTGGTGCAGAGCAGAATGGTAGTTCTGCGGGTAGCTGTGGTGAAAGCGAAAAGTAGATGTTCCACGTTCGCGCATGGGTTCTGGCGCGTCAGAATATTCGCGGTGCAGAGCACAACTGATGAAATGTTATGAAGGAGATATCTGCACCGGTTTCGAACCTGACCGCGGCGGCACCATTTTTATGGAGGCAAAACGCTAAGGCGCCCGTGTGCTGTGCGATGTCAGTGCACGTTAAGGATCCCCAGGTGGTCGAAATTATTCCGGAGCCCTCCACTACGGTACCTCCTCTTTCTTTCTTCTTTCACTACCTTCTTTATCCCTTCCCTTACGGTGCGGTTCAGGTGTCCAGCGATATATGAGACAGATACTGCGCCATTTCGTTTCCCCAAAAACCAATTATTATTATTATATCTACACCGCAGCGCGAGAGGCTACTTTAGTTCTGCATGCATGCCCGCGGTGAGGGAGGCTGCGGTGGTGGCCGAGTGGTATAAGGCACCAAGAAGCGAACTTGACCTGTTTGCGCAACCCCGCCGCGGTGGCTCAGTGGTTAGGGCGCTCGACTACTGATCCGGAGTTCCCGGGTTCGAACCCGACCGCGGCGGCTGCGTTTTTATGGAGGAAAAACGCTAAGGCGCCCGTGTGCTGTGCGATGTCAGTGCACGTTAAAGATCCCCAGGTGGTCGAAATTATTCCGGAGCCCTCCACTACGGACCTATTTGTTCCTCTCTTCTTTCACTCCCTCCTTTATCCCTTCCCTTACGGCGCGGTTCAGGTGTCCAACGATATATGAGAGAGATACTGCGCCATTTCCTTTCCACCAAAAACCAATTATTATCTGTTTGCGCCGTCATGGATTCAGATCTCGCTCGGGGCAGATGATGCTCTTCTGGATGCCTTTCAGACGGAAGGTTTCGGAATATTTCGGTCAAGCTCGCCCTCATGTTTGGCCTCGAGTTCTCTGTCATGTTCGGCGCGTCAGTTTCTTCAGCATGATCGGCTTCAGGTTCGGATGATGTTCGCCTTAATTTACGAAGAATTTGAGCCAAAAAGCTTTATTTTCCATTTAGGCAATTCAATTAGGCTTAGCGGTTCTTGAGGGTGGGATACTGCGCAAGGCATCGATCGACTGTTATAGACATTGTGGTTCTTCGAGTAGTACGTAGGCGTTGACAATACATTTAAGCAGCGCCATGCCACCTTTGGCTTTTTGGGATGGAATAGTGTGTGCAGGCATTGACAATATATTGAGGCAGTGCACAATTATGCCTTGCGGTTTTTGAACAGCACGTGTTTCATTGAAAGGCATAGCAACTTACGATAGGGCGAGCCACGGTGAAAGAACTTAGTGCACGAACGCGTGTCGTGTTTTTGTGTACTCTCATAGTTGCCGGTCTTCTGCACTCTCTCTCAGTGGCCGGCGTCAAAGCCACCAGAAATTCTGACGACGTGGTTCATGGCCCCTACATGCAGACTTTCTGGTCGTGAACGTTACATATGCGGCGTCATACTGCGACAAAACAAAAACAGGGTAGTGTAGCCAGTCGTCCCTTTATTGTTTGCCTTACAATGTGTTCTTGCTGGACCCTATAAACGCACACTGTTACGTCTAACCCTGTCTCTCTGCAAGATCATATTTAGCATATCCCAAGGTTCTCAATCTATTTGAACCACAGCGGTGGGCAAGTGGTTGAACATCCGCCTCGCATGCGGGAGGTTCGGAGTTCGAATCCCAGTGCCGCTGGGTACCCACCGGTGATACAATGGGTACAAGCTTTCCCCTGCCTGGCGCTCGACTTCTTTAGGGCAAAATGCTTGGGAAATGTGTCTTTGACCCCACTTTGAGTGGAAAAAACAGCCTTGTGCCATGGCACTTTTTACCCACAGATGCCCTTGCGCCATAAAAACCCAACATCAATATCAATCTATTTGATTCTTACTTTTAAATAAATGTAAATTGTATATATCTCTCTATATTCCTCTCTACATTGCAAAATGATGTCGCCTGATGTCCTTCCTTCGCGCCCGCCGCGGTGACACTGGCTAAGGCGCTTGGCTGCTCAGCCGGAGGACCCGGGTTCGAACCTTACCGCAGCGACCGCGTTTCGATGGAGGCGAAACGCTAAAGGCGCCAGTGTGCTGTGCGATGTCAGTTTTCGTTAAAGATCTCTAGGTGGTCGAAATTATACCGGAGCCCTCCACTATATACGACACACATTTCTGCTTTCACTCCCACCGTCCTCCCTTCACCCGCGGCGTGGTTGAGGTGCTCACCAAGAAGTGAGTGTTACTGCGCCTATAATTTCCTAAAGATCAATTTTTTCCCATTCCTTTGCGTCTGAACGGACAGTGTTGATATCAAGAGTACCCTTCATGATCAGGTTGGGCTGCAGCCAGTACGTTTCCTGCTGCGCGGACGTTAACGGTGTGTGTTAGACATTACAAGAGCCATGAATTAGTTTAGAAGGAGGCAACTGTAAACACTTGTAACTTCAGTAGGCGAAGATAAAACCCACGCAGAGTTCACTCAGCGAGCTCAAGTTTTTAGGCGCTGACAGCCTTGATTAGGTCGTCGCTCAAGTTCCTTGTCGATGCCTCGTCGCGCCAGAGGTGGTGATGAAAGACAAAGGGCGGACTCTGTAATCACGGGGTGCGGGCACAATGGAGACAGGTTGTGACAGATTCTACCAAGAAATGGGCGCGCTGCTGGGGCAAGAGGGATGGAATACGGGGCGAGAGGGACGGGTGACAGGAGGGTACGGGGTTCCGTAACGCGCGGCCAGAAGAATCCACACGCTCTCTCCTCTTCAAGCCGTTGAGTAATGTCACCACAAGCCCTTATCAGTTCTCCGTCCAGGCCTCCGAAAACAGCAGTCTGGACAGTCGAATGATAAGGAAACGTGGAAACGGAAGTTGGATCCGGTCGATGCGTGTTGAGGCAGGCGTTTCCGTTTCCGGAAAGGACGCGAGGCGAGACCACCGCTACCAGTGCGGAGGCCTCGTTTCTCGGCAGGGCGCCCTAGGCAGGCCTTCGTGTAAGGCTGAAGAAGGCGCTGGTGTTGGTTCAAAAAAACGGCAACAGTAGATAAAGCAACGAAGGAAGAACGCGACAGAGCTGCCTCGTAGCGCCCTCTTGTGCAGTGCCTTACCCCTTTCCTCTTGTCTGGATCCCGAGACCGGTGCAGCTAATTACCGGCGGAGGAGGAAGGTAAGAGCTCTATGCGTCTCTCTCTCTCCCTCCCTTCCTCTAGCGAAGGCGCGACGCTGTTTCGCTGAACGGAGGCCGTAGAGCGCGCGCACGCCTCGTTCCGCGCCGTTTCCTGAGTCGCCCGGATAGCGGCGGGTCAGAGCGGCGTTATCGAGGCGCATCCGGCAGTTGGTGCAGAAAGTGTCGCTGGAGGTGCGGCCTCCGTCTCCTGCACGCCAGGGACGCAGACCTCCACGGGGCCTCTTCTCTGGGGCTGTCGGATCCGGTGCTCCGCACTGCTGCCTGGTACTCTGTGCAGTACAATCGAAACGAAAGCGTTCGTTATTTGGCCTCTGAACCGTGACTTGGTTCGCTATATAGAGCTGCGTTTATGCCTTCAAAGAGCGACCTCTCTTAAAGAACAACCAGAGCCTCCGGTTAATCAGGCCCTGGTTGTGTAGTTTGCCTGGGCACTAATAAGATGCTCAGGTGCCAGCGACGAGCATACGACAAAAAAAAAACTGAGAAAACAACAGTGAAAATGATTTCCCCATGGTCTCCGGGTTTCCCAGTCTACAACAAGACGGGTCCGCTCCATGGAGTAGAATTGGTCTTTTCTGAGTCACAAAAATTTTTTTAAATCCGCCGCGGTGGCTCAGCGGTTAGAGCGCTCGCCTACTGATCCGGAGTACCCGGGTTCGAACCCGACTGCGGCGGTCGCGTTTTGATGGAGGCGAAACATAAAAGGCACCCGTGTGCTGTGCAATGTCAGTGCAGGTTAAAGATCCCCAGGTGGTCGAAATTATGCGGGAGCCCTCCACTACGGCACCTCTTTCTTCCTTTCTTCTCTTAGTCCCTTTTTTATCCCTTCTCTTACGGCGCGGTTCAGGTGTCCGCCGGTATATGAGACAGATACAGCACCATTTCCTTCCCCCCTCCCAAAAAAAAGAAAACAATTTTCACATATATAAGAGTTAACAAAAACCAGGAAGACAACGAGGCGGATGCAGCGCGTAAAGTGAATCTGCTGAGGAGTTCTTCGAATACCAAGAGGGTGTAATTTATAAAATTCCCTTGGCGTTCACACTGAATTGAGCATGCGGGGCAAGACAACAACGCTCGGTGGCTCCTTCAAGCAGCGGGAAATATTGCGACGTATTGCACCCACAAAGTTCCTCAAGATTACCTGCAGAGCAAAGAAGCGCCACCTTCTGTGCGAGTTTCTTGAATGGCATTTCATCCACCGCGAGAATGCCGGGAATATGAGGTTCTTCGTACTTGGCTTGGCTATAGTTAACGTTGCGCTAAACACGTCGAGTCTTACGCGATGTGGCTGCGCAGCGATGCTCTCCATTCAGTGCACATAATTTCTTTTTTTTCATTGCAGCATTTTTCCCTTCTTTTTTGATAAATTTAACGCAAAGCGATTATTTGGTCTGGGCTCGTACAGAAATTAACAAAGCATTTCTCTGAGGTTTATTACTTCGTGAGAAGTCGCATTGTTACGATTGAGTTCACAATTTTTTTTTTTTTGCCAAGCCAAATATGAAGCGTGCACTCTCCGACCTTCCCTGAGAGGATGAAGTGGCACGTCGCCACTTTTAGAGCGAAAGCATCGCTTAACACGGTGGATCCCAATCAAGAATCTTGTGTGAAGCCTCTGAGTAATTCGGGTAAGCTCGGATTAGTTCGGAAAAAGAGTCGCGCAAGCTGCAGCCAATGGGAGGAAGCTCGGGTTAGTTCGGAGGAGCATCGCGCCAGCTGTAGCCAATAGGAGAAGGGCGTCGCGCCAGCTGCAGCCGAGAGAAGAAAGGGTGTGAAGGTGAACAGCGAGAACTGCGGTTGCGTGCACTTGCACATGCCAGAAAGAAGAGGCGAAGAATGAACGCATACATTCCCAAGTCTACTGGGTTTAACTACGTTAAAACCAACCCACTTTTTTTTCCTTTACGTAAGTGTGAGAGGAACTCTGATCGCGTCTTCGAGAATGCTGTTTCTGGAAAAACCACGCTAGAGAATCAAATCGAAGCTTATGGAGGTCATTTTTGTATCAAAAACGCAAGAAGAGAGTGTCAGCTCACCGTCACTGATATCTAGTGAGCAGAAATAGAATTTTTCTGCGTCGAGGAGCCTCTAGGTACAGCCTTTGCCAAAAGCAACCAGGCTGGACGGTTTCCTTCTCGGTCGTATATTGAAGATATTATACCAGCCCTCAAGCTCCAAATCTCTGTACGGTAAGGGGAACCCTTGTCCTTACTTTCAAAGAAATTTTTGATCGTTATAGAAGGGCTCTACTATTCGAATGGGAAGCAAACCATGCAGTCTGGTTACTTTTGACAAAGGCAGTACATCAAGGTAAATGGAAACAAGGTTCATTTGCGTGCCGCCATCTTTCCAGACCTCAAGTTGCAACCGGTGTGGTCCAATTCAGAGGTCAAACAGATCAACGACCACTTGAGCGTCACATAATTGTGTTAAGCTACCTCTCGACCGCTGTTCAGGTGTGAAGCGCTTTTGCACTACGCATGGTGCACTGCATTAACCGCAAGACTCAAATCCCCTCCCCCTTTTTTTGTTAACCGTTGCGGTGGCTCAGTGCATAGGGCGCTCGACAACTGAGCCGGAGTTCCCGGGTTCGAACCCGACCACGGCGGCTGCGTTTCGATTGAGGCGAAACGCACAGGCGCCCGTGTGCTGTGCGATGTCAGTGCACGTTAAAGATCCCCACGTGGTAGAAATTATTCCGGAGCCCTCCACTACGGCACCTCTTTCTTCCTTTCTTCTTTCACTACCTTCTTTATCCGTTCCCTTACCGCGCGGTTCAGGAGCCAGCCGAGATGTTCGACAGATACTGCGCCATTTCCTTTCCCCACAAACCAATTTTCAATTTCATTTTTTTTTTCATTTTTCTCTCCTCTAGTTTCAGACTCGAAGCAAGAATGAATGTATTGCGTAGCTAGTACAGCACGCGAAAAAAGTTTTTGTTAGTACTCCTTCAATTGTCAGCAACACTTAAAGGGTCTCTAATAAAGTTGCAGTACGCCTGAGACGTTAAAGGACGCCGCTACACGAATATCCTCTACCAGGAATTTTTTTAATGTGCTTTGTAGAAGCTTAGTCATCTGTAGTAAAAATTCGAATTTCAGCGTCTTCGCGCCTATCCCTCTCCTCTCGTCACCTTTTGCAAGCCGAAAGGTCGGCGCTCCTCCGCCGGCACCACCGCCAGGGGCGGGGCTTCCTGACGCGCCGGAGCTACGCCGCTTATTGGCCGCGGCCATAATAGCTGCCTGAAGTTTGAAATAATCTACCAATAGCCATCTCCTCGCAAGGTGTTTCAGAGCCTCTTTGAGTGATTTTTTGCATTGATATGATATGGCATTCGATGCTCCGATGCACTTTCAGTTCAAGAAACAATCTTTTTCTTTTGCGATGTGCTTTAGCATAGAGTAAACCGCAATTATCAACCACGATTCACTTCCGCGAGAAGTCACCTGCGCATGCGCGCTACCGGGGGGGGGGGGGGGTGCCAAGTACTCATGCGCAGATGATACCAAGGTGTCACGTGCAAGCGCACGTCAGTGCGCTTGTTGCCACTGCACAGGCTGGGTTCCTGCGTAAGCGGATCACTGTTTGCGCAGCGCTAAAGCCAGCTGTCTGTTAACTAGCTTTCAAACAGCGTATCTAGCGCAGCCTTTAAGCATGTTCCAGCAAGCAAACAGAAGCAGCATGTCATCATAAGCCTTCCAGTTTTGTTAACGCGTCTTGCATGCCGCTTGCTTTTATTCTCGTCTCGAATAATACCACACCTAGTGCACAAGTGATTGACAAACGCTTTCTGAAATGAAAGTTGATATTTATGTCTGTCTGTGTCAGTCGTTCTTTCGTCGGTGTAAGAGTTGTTCAGCGCACTCCTTGCCGAAATCAAGATCCATCTGTTCGATGCTGGCGTGATACTTTCTTTTATGCAGCCAGGACATGGGTCAGTGACCATTGGTTAAAGGTAAACTGTAGTGGTTTTAGAATTTGATGCGTTTAAACGAGTCGGATGTATGAAACTTGCAGGTAAAGCATGCGAAATCATTTAGCGCTAGCATTTCACATGGTGACGTAATCACCGACTAAAACGGCGCCGGCATTCAGGCTTCTCTGCAGTGCACAGCGACAGGCAGGGGCCGCAATGATGGCGTCACGTACGGCGGAGCTAAGTTTACAGCCAATAAGCGATTGTTTCAAGAAAGAAAGCGAATGCCGTCGAAGGTGAAGCTCAAGAAGCATTGCTCGGCGGCACCGGAAGACTCACGGCAAGCATGTACATGAGGGCAGCGGACATGTGAAATTTCTGGAGCGATGACGTCATCGCGAGTTTCCCCGCACACCTCCACGCATTGAGGAAAAGCCTGAACATCGTTGCGGTTTTAACCAGTGATTACGTAATCATTTTTAATCCTCGCGCAAAACTACTTCGCACGCTTTACCAAGAAGCTTCATAGATTCGAATTCTTGAATGACCTCGAATTCTCAAAAAGCCATTTCACCTTCCGTTTAAGGGGTATCCTGCAGACCTTAGCGTCAGCGAATGCTAGCACTCGTGTTGTCACTGACCACTTACATTGTGATGAGTGCAAGTTCACTGAGGAACTTGAATATGTTGGTAGTTGGCCCCAGAGCGGAACATCATAGCATGGGAAGCCCTAGGATAGCTCAATGAATGCTGTTCCATTGGCGGTTTATTCATATAACAGATGTCTATCTCATTGAGAAAGGGGATTCTGGCACAGTGCACAAGGAATACAAGAAGAACAATCATCCTGTGCTCCGTGTATTGAACGTTCATCTTCTCTTCTGTGAGTTCCGAAGTGCGTACCGACTACCCCAACCAACAACAGAGGAGCTCGTCACAAGTTCTATGCACGAAAGTGTGTGCTACTCACTTCGCCAGAATGCATCTCATGAACCAAGCATAATCCCATTCCCAAGTTCTCTTATGAGAAAAATTCGTTATGAGAATAAGAAGGGTGTAATAACTGTCTATCAATGGACACCTCAAGAGTGCCGCGAGGGAAGGGATGAAACAGGTGCCCTAGTGATGGGCTTCTCCTAATTAATTTCGACCATCTGAGGTTCCTTAACATCAGGTCTTCATTAACGTCAAGGTTCCTTAGCATGCGGTCCTTCAACGCGGGTCTTTAATCAGGGGTCTTTAAGACCGGTGATTCGTTCTTCCGAGTTCCGGGCCACGCCTGATGCACGTCAGGTCAACACGTCACGCATCGACTTTCCATCCATTTCCAGCATAATAACGCCAAGTAAAATGCACTGGCGCTTCATCACTTCCCGCAGTCTGACGGCCGCACTGCGGACAGAAACTGCCTGCACAAAAAATGCCAGACTATCAGGGAAAGGCTGCCCTTTATGTGTGCGTAAGGGAAGACTTTTAGCTCCTGCAGGTCACCTTTAACGAGTTGAGACGGGAGGCAGGGCGCACTACAGCGCAAGAGAATACGACAAATGGAACTAGATAACGTTCCAGAGCGGGACAAAGAGAGATAAAAAAGGACATACAAAGATGGCAGCGCACCTGAATAGATGCAAGGTTAAGGCTGTGCGCAGAATGTGGCGCTCGTGGAAGACCCGCTGTAGAGAAATAAAGGGAGGCACAGAAGCGCAAACGCGATGGAAGGAAAGAATTCAGAAATAAATTAATGATAAAAAAACAAAGGCTCGCCAACGCGAGATGAAGAAACTGGAAAAACAGAGGGGGTAGGAAAAAAAGTAAGTACGGGAAGGGAGTCCGCCCGAAGCAGCAGCCCGGAGCATGCCAATAAATTGGAGGTCCAATTCGTCGCATCCTCGTCTGCCCGCCGTTCCCCGCTTCCCCCCCCCCCCTCCCCCGCAACATCGGAGCGTTCCCTCGGCCCGGAGAATGTTCGGCCTTTAACGGTCGAAGAACGCAAGGGAACGCACGCGCGACGAAGGGCGGACCGCGGTCGCTTTCACCCAGCAGAATGAGATAAAATACAAAAACGGAACGCCGAAGTTAAAAGAAAACGAGGCGTGGTAAAAGGAAATCAGAGCAGAACTCACTTTTCGATATATATAAAGGGTCGAAATTTTCCGCGCGCGCTAGAGAGAGAGAGAGAAAAAAAAACGCACGCCGTCTAGAGAGAGATGAAAGAACGAAGAAAAGATGAAGAGAAAAACGAAAAAAAAGTACGCTCCCGCACAAAAGCGCACACATAGGATACGCGCACACACACACACACATAGCCGAAGGCGCAGGCATTCGACGCAACGCTAGGCAGAGAGGGCGCAAGAGGCGAGGGGAAAGCAAGCGCAAACACACCACGCCAAGCCGCAGCGGCAGCAGCAGACGGCGATTGAAAGAACTGCACAGGATGAACGGTCAGAAAACAGCCGCCTCTGTGTACGGAGTCAAATCGATCGAAGAGGTGGGGAGGGGGTTTCGTGGAAATCACGCCGGCGTGGCCGCCGTTGTAAGCGTGAGATGTTCCATCGCTTTGTGCCGCTGCCGCTGCTGGTGCTGCAGCGCGACCGCAGTTGCTCCTTCTTTCATTTTCTTTCCTTATTGCTAACGGCCAGCCAGCGGGGAACTCGGCCGGCCCGGCCGGGAGTCCTGTACCGGCGCTGCCGCCCGCGCGGTCACTCCAGCGCGGAAAGCTCCGGGACCGCACGGCGACTCCAGTGAAAGCCGACCGATGGCCGCCTTGTCGTTAAAGCGTCATACGCCCCGCGAAACCGTAGCGGGGGTCCGGCCGGCCGCGCGGCCTCGCTATAGCGAACCGATCGCCCGCGTTAAAATGTAATGAACGATACTGGCGTGTGCCTGCCAGCCGGGAAGAAAGAGCATGGGACAAGACAAGCGAATCGCAAACGCTGCCTGGAAGAAAACAAAGAGACAGAGAGAGAGAGAGGAAGCAAGTAAGCGAGTTAGGAAGATGAGAACGCCCGGGACATGTCAGTATCTTCCTGCTGTCCTTGCTATTCTCATACGTTTCGTATACGCCTATCACGGCAATGTTCCGGGACATGCGATTCGAGCGGGCGGCGTAGGGCCGCCTCCGCCGCCGTGGTTTTGGATGTTTGTATCCCCGCGTGCGCCGTTCTGTAAATCCCTTATTTAATCTACGCCGAGCCAGGAAGGAAGTCTGGACAGGATTATCCTTTCGGCTGTGTCCGCCGAGGCAATAAGCTTAACGTCGCGGCGAACGAACAGCAGCGCAGTATATTTTGAAGCGAGGCAGGGGGCGGTTCTTTCCTCGTGGTCGGCTGCTTCTCTTTCGAGCGGCGAGAGCAGACCGGCTTTCTAACGGGCTCCGCTTGGCCACTGGTCGCCCGCCTACGCAGCTTAGAATCCTTTCTTTCTTTTTTGTGTGCGTCATTCTTGCAGAACGTTCGGGTTTCTCGCTTAATCGCATTTTGAGGGCCTATTCATTTATTTCACCTTTTTGTTCGTGTGTAGGCCGACTTGCGAAAGCGCGCGCGAAGAGCAGGGCATGGAGTCGCTTCTCTTTCTAAAGTGTAATTGTTCAGAAGAGCAAAGTCGGCCGTTGCTCTATCGGAGCATGTCCGTGGGTTCTTTCCTTTTCTTTCTGTTTGAGGCATGCGCTTTTGCTTTCGCGACCAAATCGAGCTCGCCACACGGCGCATGCGAGGTTGTGGTTACTTTGCCTCGCGACGTCTATCTATACTGAACGTTTTTATTATTACTATGTGCTGCAGTGTAGTTTCGAACTGCTGCAGTTGTCCAGTCGCAGGGATTTGTTTTCAACCCCTCCCAGCCTGTTACGAATCCATGCAAGACTGAAAACGGCGCGAAAAACGGGACAAAATAGAGAGAAGCAACACACACAGCACCGAACTTACAACTGAGTGTATTTCATGCGAAAGAGCAATAAATACAGGAAGTACACATAAAAACTAAAAGAACATCATGATATAAGATTGATGCTATTGCAGGTCAATATCTAAAAAGGCTATCTCTTTTCTCGATAAGCGAAGAGACAGCACGTTCAAGCACTTGTCACCTCTCGTGTGGATGACGAAAGCTTCGTACAGTTCTCGTTTTGGTTGGCTTGCGTGCGTGCGCAACACTTTGCTTTTGTTGAACTGGGGAGTGCATTTGCATGTTGTCACATGCTTGGCGAGTGTCATCCCTCTGCCTACGCTGACTTCATTGGCGTGCTCTCTTAATCTGTCATTTAAGCAGCGGCCAGTCTGGCCAACATAAGTGGCACCGCATGACCGAGGGATTTCGTAGATCACCTTGCTTTGGCAGTCAACATATTGCGTCACGGGCTTAGTGCTGCAGGATTCTCGCTTTTTCTCTGCCCCGTTTACTTTCCTGCACAACCTGCGCAATTTGTTGGGGGCCGAAAACACGGGGCAGAGAAAACGGGGCAGAGAAAAAGCGAGAATCCTGCAGCACTAAGCACGTGACGCAATATGTTGACTGCCAAAGCAAGGTGATCTACGACATCCCTCTGTCATGCGGTGCCACTTATGTTGGCCAGACTGGCCGCTGCTTAAATGACAGAATAAGAGAGCACGCTAATGATGTCAGAGTAGGCAGAGGGATCACACTCGCCAAGCATGTGACGACATGCAAATGCACTCCCCATTTCAACAAAAGCAAAGTGTTGCCCACGTACGCAAGCAAAAAAAAAACGAGAACTGTACGAAGCTTTCGTCATCCACACGAGAGGTGACAAGTGCTTGAGCGTGCCGTCTCTTCGCTTGTCGAGAAAAGAGATAGCCTTTATAGATATTGACCTGCAATAGTATCAATCTTGTATCATGGCGTTCTTTTAGTTTTCATGTGTACTTCCTGCATTTATTGCGTTTTCGCATGAAATACACTCAGTTGTAAGTTCGGTGCTGTGTGTGTTGCTTCTCTCTATTTTGTCCCGTTTTTCGCGCCGTTTTCTGTCTTGAATCATGAACCAACCGGCCCAACAATCCTCCCTTTTGAATCTATGCAGCAACGAAAGGAGCTTACGGGACAGTCCAGACTTGTCCACATTGCAACTGTCAGCTGCCGATGAAAAATAAAATTGAATTTGTTGTGTTTGCTGGGTTTGCAATGTGTGACCGAAATGACGCTGTGTTCGCGCTGCGAAAGCGAAGTGCTAACCTCGAAGGTTTGGCGCTGTCAACAGAGTAGCGAATACGTCGTGCTGATGGCAGGCACAGTTGACAGCTAAAGTTTGTAAGATGCGGGCCTACGGGAAAAAAAATTAATCAGGTGCAGCCACGCAAGCCAATCGCCTGAAATGCCTACAGGTATGACGGAACGATTATGATCCATTCGCTCGTATCCGTACCAGGCGACTAGGTCGCGAGGTGGCGATGCAATAAATTTCTTCCCGAGCGCACACGTCCCGTAAACTTTTCCTCTCGACTGCACGTGATTGCGCGGGCTGCTTAAATGTCAACCTTCCGATGACAATCACATAATTGCAGACAAGCTCGAGTTATTGCTTTGCTTAAGCTATATAGTTTACAACTTTCGCCGCAGGAAAAGTAGCTATCTAAGCATTATCATTCCCAAACGCTCCTGTCGATGCATTAGACTCCAATGGCGTACCTGTAAAGAATATGTTCCGCCAAGGACCCAATTGCCTGAATATTAAGTGCCGTTATTGTTCATCTCAATTTGTGAGCGTACAATATTTCAGGCTTTGACTACTGAAAATAGCATTGGTGGGTCCGTGCTCCAGTTTATCTACGATCTCGCATTTAGGTACTTTCGCACGCCTAACAAAACTTCCTCAAGGTAAATACTGTCCTTTTCACTTTAGAAGTACGCGCTCAGTACGTCTATACGCTAATTAATGAATGACAACAATGATTACGACTGTTTAAGAATAAGCCAGCATGTTATGTGCGGGTACAAAGTGTTGTTCATTAGTGAAATGTTGTACGCGCACTGACAATTCTGCGCGCTGTCCTGGTTGACAACATGCGGCGTCTGTTACTCGGCAAAGAAACACGTTGCAGCTTTCAGTACACGATGCACAAAGTGCGTTGTAAAAACCTCAAGCGCTATTAATAGGGAACCAGCAGAACATAGGGACGTCAAGCAGGAAGCATCACGACACGCACCATGGCGTGTTATTCTACGGAATTGACTATTGGGTCTTTCACGTTCTTGTTCCAATTCTACTAATTAGGAGTAGTTACTTTTTCTTTGCGTCGCATTAGTGACTCGGAAGGCGTATATATTCACCGTCAATTTAAATGAAGTTCAGTTGCGAGTCAGAGCATGTTCTTCCCTGCCTAGGTCTTCGTTTTTCGCGCTGAGCGTCTTTTAGGCTGTCACATATGCTGTTAAAATGAGATGTTTGGTTTTTGCCGTTATTTTATGAAGTTTACGGGCGACTTCTTTGCCGGCTGTTGCGCGGTGAAAAGGCTGTATCATAATAGTCCGAAAACTACCTCGAAACCTGAGCAAGGCGCAGTACTCCTAGGACGCCATCTGTTGGCGGAAATATCTTCATCCGTGAACGCTAAACGCAGCAGGATCAGCGCTGCAGCTTCCACGTTTCCGACGCCTTCCACGCCGGGCAGCTGCAAAAAGAAACAGAGTGGCGAAAGACAGCAGTGAGTGACAGTGGCGCTCCGTGTCACAATATGGCGCACGGTGCAGCTCAAGCTGACGGTACGCGTCCATTGGATACAATATGCGTTGTCTTGCGGGAGACTACGTTTTTTCACCGTTAAGCAAATATAATAGAGAGTTTTAGCACAGCCGGACAGCCAAACGGCAAATATGGTAACACCTCGCCGTTGCTACCGCTGCCAGGCTTGCCTGGCCACATTTGCTGTACGGTCTCTTATCGCATACAGTTAACGTGTTTACGGTACGACGGTGCTCAAACTCTCCAATATCTGTTCCAGAATTGCACCGCGTTTGCTACTGATAACGATTTTGGGCCTTTGGCTCTCCTTCTGTATTTTGATCTACACTTTACAACCACGCATTTCTATAGGGACCGCTGTTCTGCTTCTGTTGCGTCCCATTCTTAAAATGTAGCGCTTGGCAGTTTTGTTTAATGCTTGGTTTAGATAATGCGCCAAAGAGTGCGTGCACTCGGAAAATAAGCGATGACATCACAGGACACGGAAACAACGGTGAAGACAAGCTCCGTAAACTACGACAGCACAAGCCCGTAATTCAAAATGTGTGCAACGCTCTCAGTTTTGTGGAGTTTTCCTTGGAGTATCGCGTTTTGACGAGAAACTATCAAGTATACGCAGTTAGAAAACGCTGTGCGCAGAAACCTGCCGGTGTTATTTGCACCCTGCAGCGCATTATTTCATTTCGTTTCATCGACCCTGAATAGCAAGAGCTTCGCAGAGGTACGGGATAATTGTGAATGGCACGCAACTTAATCATCAGGCTGAGAACCAACAATGGGAGCAAGTCAGACAAAAAACACCAAAGCACAATAAAGTCAAGAATAGTTACAGCGCTGGGCGGAAAGCAGTTCAACTGAACAGAAATGCGTAGAGTGATCATTTTGCGTAACGGGTTAGAAGAATCGTATGAGGCTAGCTAGAATTTAACGCTTCAAACGTAACGCGAAGGCATCGGCCTCACACGTGAGAGAATATGGCTATAGCTCGCAGAGAGATGTGCTGCATTTCGAGATGACTTGCACATTAGGACATCCTTGGAATCTCGACGTATACACTCATATGCTCGTTAGTCGAGATCCGTGCTGAGCAAGCGCTTTCGCAAGCTTTAGCATTACGAGGACAGCGCGAAAGCACAAAAAAAAAAAACGCAAGGACACAAGTGACTCGCCGCACCCAAGTAAAACGCACCAAGTGCATCGATGGAACCGAAACGACCCAGCTTTTCCGCCTCCTTTCCACTCCCTGTCCGCCTATCCGGCCCGTTGGGGCCCCAACGAGTGGGGCTGCCGTCTCTAACGGCTCATGCTCGATTGCGCTGTGCGCGCGGTGGTGGTCTGCGCAGCGATCCAATATTTACGCCGCAGTACGATTAACGACCGAGAGATGGCGCCTCCTTATTGATCGTTTCGCCGCTTTGTGGCTCTCGCCTTCGGTGCGTGCATCCTTCATTCAACGACGTCTTTTATCTTTCTAGCAGATTTGTCGCATTCTCACCCTCCCTTCCCCCACTACCATTTCCTCTACTTCAGTAGTCCCTTCCCCTCGCGCTTCCACGGCAGTTCTTAAAAGGCCGGAAGCTCTCCCCCTCTGCGCGCGAAAAGAATGCAAATAAAAAGAGGGAAACGGTGAAAGGAAGGCGAGGGAAACAAAAGGAGGGACTTCACCCATTAGAAGCTACGGCCTGCCGCCGCACTACCGTTTTTCCCGCCTCCTTTCCCTATGTTCCCTCTTAGTAGGGAGCACAGGCGCGGTGACGAAACCTCGGGAGGACGGGCGGGCGCGAAAGGCGCGAGAGGAAAGAAGTGCTGCTGCGCGTCTATATATACCCGAACAAATTATTTGATTAGCGCCGCGCGCGAGCGCGCTTCTCCCACTAAAAGGACAGGCGGGCGGGAAAGGCGCTCCCGTCACCCTCCCCCCTCATTTTCCTATTCCCCACCGTCTCCCCCCTGCCCGGCCTGACGTCGTCTTCGCGCTCGCGAGCCGAAGTCATAGCCCGGCTGCTGCCCTGGCTCGTATGGCCCCGAGCTCGCGCCTCCTTTTATGGGGGGGGGGGGGGGGGGGAGCCAGCTAGCCTTTTCCTGTGCAGCTCCCTCCCTCCCGCCCACCACTCCCCAAGTTCCCCGCATCCCTCCCCCTTCATTCCTCACCATGGTTGGTCTGCCGATCCACTCTTTTGTTTTCCTCAACGCTTCCCTTCGTTTTGACGATTTCTTTTTGCCCCGTCTGGTGGCTTCCTTTACGCCTCCTTGTTTCGTCGAGCAGCGGACGATAAAAATGGGCCTCCAAAGTGGAGAAATGGCAGAGGTTGGAGATAAAGGGCTCGATGAGGGGAAGAAGGCTTCTAGCGGTTCCCTTCTGGTTTATTTTCTTCCCGTCCTCGCTTTTAGGTTCTCTTCCTCTCGCCGCTAGCTACTGTTGTCTTTTTTTTCCCCGCGGATATCTTGGCGGGTGCGGCGCAGCCTTTCTCTTTATTCACGCTTTTACGACTGTTTCTCACTTGGCCAATGACGACATGCGAATTGGCTTCGAAGCTGCTGAAGGACAGGAAGTAAGAAGATGGCTGAAGGGAAAAGGAGGGAGAAAATGAAAGAACAGAGAGACACGGGAATAAAGGCAAGTGCTGGGAAGGCTAGCGCGGGCCACCCTAATTCCCGAGAAGCGGGAGAGGGGCGGGTAGCGGGGGAGATCGAAAAATTGACGAAAGTGGCAGTGAGGAATGGGGCGAGGCAGAGAGGATAGAGCGGTGAATTATGAAACAAAAGGAAAAGGGGGATGTGGCTGCAAAGCGGGAAGCAGTGGCATGAAGAGGACCATAATCCCAAGCCGCTGCTTATCATTTAACCTATTACTTTCTTTTTGCGTTCGCCTACGACATTGTTATATATAGAGTGACATTTGAGAGCTGAGAAGTGGTGGCAAGTATCTCTTGCGTTCATTTTTTTTTTCAGGAATGACGTGAGCTTATGAGGTGTGGTCGCGAGCAACGCTGCTTCGATTCTCTTTCCTTTGCAGGCAATGGCGCGAACACGCAAAGGTACACTGCGTATCTCGATTACTACTTCTTAGGTACAGCCCTGTTGCGGCAATGCGCTCTTTCCTCACGAATAAAAAAGGCTGCACATTAACGTTCTTTTTTCGGGCCATTATGCGGATGCCACACTTTGCGAAGAATTCTTAGCACTGCCGATTGTAATTCAAGGCAATGAAGCACGTCCGATGGACATAAACGGCTTGGTCTACTCCGGGACGTCACGCTAGGGAATGCGTAGACGCTACGTTCTGACTATAAGTGCTATAAGCAATACACTATAGAAGCCCTTGCACTGGAGCTGCGAGCTTTGACAGCGCAGCTCGGAAATGAACGATAGGCGCTTTGAGGATGAAAGACTGATGCTGAGCGAACCACGTAACGCCCATCCGCGAGCAGGTCGAACGCACGGGCCTCGTAAAAGCAGCCCGCGTGCCCTTTACACGCAGAAGCCGCTGCCACTCATCCATCGCACGCGTTGTTTTCGAAGAGCCTCTTCTCTCCTCCGGAGTGATTAAGAAGTCGGGAGAAGGAACGGAGCGTCCTGGAGAAGGCACGCATTAGGTAGGTCTATGCAAGAAAGAGTGCAATGCTCGAAAGGGCGAAACTTCGAGGCATCCACGCCGAACGAGGTGGAGGGGAGCGCAGCGAACGAACGTTATGCAAATGAGGCGCCGCGGCGGCTCCCAGACGGCCAGGGGAACGGTCGGCAGTGAAGCCCAGCAGCGCCACTTTATGGCTCGAGCTTAGCGCAGTAAAATGTGCAGCGGCTGCCGACTCGCGCATGATGGGATGAGGCAAGGAGCTGCGCACTGAGCTTCGCCTCGCCTCGGCGCGCTCTCGCCTCCCGGCCCCGGCAAGTCCACTGGTCCTGGTTATAGAGCAATGAAGTGTGCGCTGGTCTGTTTGCTCGCGTTGGAACCGAGGTGCGGCCGCCGAAGGGGTTATGACATTGCGGCAAGCTGCTCCCAGGATGTAGGCAACCCAGTGCTGAGGATGAAGTGAAATGATAAGCGTCAGAGAGTGCATCTTTTTTCCCTCCTCTTCAAATAATTCGCTCTTTTATATATATATATATATATATATATATATATATATATATATATATATATATATATATATATATATATATATATATATATATATATATATATATATATATATTCCATCGCACCAGCGAGGCAGCGAGCGAGTGAAACAAGATTAGTGGATGGGTGAGTGGGACCGAGCAAGCGCCCGGACGCGGGAGTGATTAATGATTGAATTGTGTGAGCTTGTATAATCTGCGGGCAATCCTGGGATTACACATCACATCAACACACAAGTTCGTGCTAGTCCCTGGTGCACATTTGTGTGCTGATATGCATAGCATTACGCCTGTGACATTATTTACGGCTGCTCGTAAATATGTTGCTTCTCTAAAGTTCCCGTTTTCCAGCCATCAGATGAGGACGTCAGTAAAGCAACAGGCAGCACTTTTTGTGCGAAGAAATTAATAATGTTCCAGTTGTCATATGCTCAGCGGAGAGGTACACATTAAATGCGTTGCCCTCAGCAGAAGTTGTTCCGCGTCACATTGGTTCCGAGAATTCGCCACTCCGCTAAAGACGCAGACTTGGAACGCTGCGGTCCCTAATGCTCCACATTGTCGAGGCCCAAGAGAGGCGTTGTCTCGAGAGGCAGTCGCGGGCGCATTATGGTGCGGGCGAGTTGCCAGAAAACGTCTGAGCTGAGAGTGCGGCGTCCACTAAAACAAGGAAAAAAGAAAGGAATAGAAAACCCGCGCGACTAACCACTTTGGTCACGGTTTGAGAGAAGCGCTTAGTGGGATTCTAATTTGCAACCGTGGAGACATCAAGGAACAAACACGTGGTGCTCTCGTTTCGCGCCTTACGTCAGGAGGACGCACTAACGGATTACGCAATGTACGGCTGTCGGGTGTGGAAAGGAGGCGAATGGTCCGCTACACGGGCGTAAGCTGAAAACTCACGGACACATAATTACATTATGGGTTGGCAACGCGATAGCATTTGAAGGTGTTGAATCCTTTACCGGATGTGACGTTTCTCCCGGTCCTCTGACGTAATTTCCCGTCTGATGACGTCATTGTGACGTCACTTCTATTTGTAACACGGTCTGGCGACTCCGTTGTGACGTCGCACCGTCTCGCCACGTGGTCTGATGACGTAATTGTGACGCCACGCCTCCTCGAACAAATAGCCATTTTTATGAGAGACGACGCCGCCACTTTTCTACGATGGGGCTTGTAATGGTATTGTATAGAAAGAAAATCGTAGGATGTATGGTTGGTACCCGGTAGGTCGGGGCCACGGTGCAAGAATACACCGTGGTCGGGGCATTCCCATAGTGAGTAGACGAGTGTGGGTGTAAGGCTGCTGTATGCGGGGCAGCATCCAGGATATTGTTGGTGGAAGGAGAGGTGTTTGTGGTAGAGATTTGGGGAAAGTGTGCGTCTGAAGCTGGCGCCAGGCTATGGCGTCCGCTCTGTGTTGCTGTTTACGAGTATCGCTTATACGGCTTCTTTTCTCTGCGCCACACCAGGAGAAAGAAAAAAAAATGGCGGTAAGCTTGGTTTCTGTTTTCGAGCGATGTTTCGTGAACTTCGAGAGCAACGAGTGGCCGTGTCCCGCGTCAAAGCTTTGTTCGTTAACGCGGTACGATCATATGAAAGAAAACACTGAGTTCTCACTGAAAAGGAAAGCTCATTATACTTCGGCAATGGACTCCAGAATGCATTACGGAATCATGCGCCTGAGAGATACTACTCCGGAAGGAAGAAAATGCCGGGTGCGGACTCACGCTTCGCGATTAAGTCTTGACTACATGCCAATTATGCATGGCTTTCTGCACTGCTTCGACATGTACATACATATGAGAACGGAATGAGCACTGCGCGGTAAGTACAAAGTGGCAAATAGCTTTTTTTTGTATGACCGCGGCTGTTTATTATTTCAAGGCACCAGGAGGTTTGGATTCAACTGGTCATTTTTGGCGTTGGGCGAATTAGAAAACTTCGACCAGTCTTTTCTCTTTTCCTTTTTTTTTACAAGAGCATCGTTTTCTGGCGATGTAAAAGACGTATGCTGAGAGAGAGACAGAAAATAACTTTAATTTGCACCTGTCAGAAATGACGCGGGGAGAAGGCTGTAGCATAAACCACCATTAATTCCCCTAACCGTCTGCCGGAATCCCTTGGAACTCGGCGGCGGTCAGGGAGAGACCGATGACTTTGTGTTGTTCTTCTGCTTCGTGGTTGAGCAATAAAGTCTCCCAGGATTGTACATTTCTATTCGGGTCGTTAGAGAAAGGGAAGGTTCACACCATGTGGACTAGATCTGTAATGCTATTGCAGTGCGTGCATCTAGGATTAAAGACTTCTGGACGCCATTTACTGTACAGTTGGGAGTATTGCTGACTATACAGCAGAAGCAACCTATAGCTTCAGCAGCGTATAGGCACTGGATATAGGGACTGATGGCGAAGTTTGTCCAGTTTCGGCGCAAGTTATACAAGGGCGAGCCTCTTATTTTTCCATTATAAGGTACTTCCCAGCTGCTTGAAGCTGTCCAAGATTTTCTCTTCGTTCAAGCTTGAATGTCTCATTTTCTCTCTCTTTTTTTTTTCTTTCATACGGGGCTATATCTTTTCTAGACACCAGCGTACTTGGGCAACTTCCGAAAGCGTTCATATGCTCAGCGAGAAAGTTTGCTGAGTGGAAACAACGACGACCAATCAAAACCTTAACCAAAAAGGGAAGTAGGGAGAGTAGGGAGTGGGTGGGGACCATTCCGAAATGTGCAGACAAGTTGAGAAAGCCGGATGACGTTGTTGGAGGTACAAAAAAGGGACTCGCGCGGGGAAAGAAGTGAATTTACATTATAATAAAAGGCGCGCATCTAGGATAGAAGGCAGCGAGCGAGAGTTTCTTGACGCCTTCTCTTTACATCTGCTTCGCCCCTTCACTATGCACGGTATACAAAGCTTGAACACACACGTTCTTTAATAAAGAAAGCGCCGCAGCCTGACAGAGCATGTCAAAGAAAGCGAGAGGAAAAGAGGAAGAGAAAAAAAAAAGGGGGGGGGATCGGAACTGCACTAAGGGAAGCTCGCGACAGCTCTCGGACCATCACTCGTGCTGCGGCGCCGGTGGAGAGGAGTCCAAAGCAAACAGCGTACCGCAGGCAGCGTGAAAGCGGCCGCGCTGGCTTGGCTTGGCTTGGCTCGAGGAAGCCCCTCTCGAGCGCGGCGGCGTGCCGACACACCGGAAGTCAGAAGTGGCGGAAGTGACGACAGCGTTGGGAATGGGGGTAGGGAAGGGAAGGGAAGAAAAGTGTTGCGGGAGAGGTGGCGAAAGGTCTCTAGCTGAAAAGCCCGAAGACAGCAAGGGCAGGAATGGCAGCAAGTCAAGTCACCTCTGACCGCCGGCCGCTTTCAGCTTCGTTCATGCCTTCTTCCCCCACTTTTCCCCTTTCGGGATGGTCTGCAATTTCCTCTCATCCATCACCACGCGCCAACAGGGTTGCTGCGGTTACCCGACTCGTTTTTTTTCTTCTTTTCTTTCGTTTTTGCGTTGGCGTAGATTTTTGCGCAGGGCACCCACCAACGTGTGTGGAGGGACTGCGGCCTCGGCTCACCGCCGTGCGGTATTACTACGGGTCGCCGGTGTCCGGTCGGGCCGACAGGGGTCAACTGGAGTCGAGAAATCTCTCCATCGCTCTGGCGCGAGCGCCAGGGAAGGAATTACACGTTCACGCGCAGTACGTGACCTAAACGGGCTTTCCGCGCCCGGAGGTTATCTAATGAGCGGAGAGAGCATCGCTCTACTCCCCCCCCACCCCACCCCCCCGCCCGTCCAGCTCGTTCTGGTCACTGCCCGAAGTTTCCGCGCCCGCGCGCGCGAGCTCACAGAGAAGAGCGTCCATTAATTTATTCCGCGCATGCGCTGGCACAGTTAGGAGCGCCAGTGCGGACAGTGGTGGTGGTGGACAGTTCGCCGCAGGCTCTCTGCGACGCTATTACCGCGACGAGCGTTTGGGCGCTAGCTGTCTCCTTGAGCTCTGCTTCGCTGCTTGGTTCGTTTTTCACGTTAATGCTGCGTACATTTCACGCGGACGTAAACCAGTCAACGGCGCCCGAGCATGATCTGAAAGAAAAAAAAAATCCTTGACAGCGGCTTTCGAAGCTAGTAGCGCGGGCTTTTCGGTCACTGCATCGATTTATCGATATCGCATATATGCCTGCCTGCTTCCGCAAATTGGTGCGGTAGTCCTGGATTATTATTTCAACCACGACTGCGTTGACGAAGACACTTGAAAATGCGCGGTACTGGCGCCACTTTCTTAGGAACTGCAAAGCGAAATTGGAACGCCGCCTTCCGTCGCGGTTCAGAGACATCAGATCTACTACACAACGCGGATCGACTTAAACTTATATAGCATGCTGCGGATTGACAGTCAAGAAATTTTTGCTGGGCTAGTTGGTGCATTTTTTATTGCGGAAAGAAGAAGCGCCACACGGACCAACACAGGAGACACGGACAAGTCTCTTTCTTGTGTCCGTCTGTGTGGAGCTTCTTCTTTCAGTAACAACAAAAAAAGTACATACTGCGGACTGTCGCACGGACACTTTGCAACAGTTAGTTTGGCCTTACGACTTCCGTTGATGCACAGGCTTGCGAACGTGAACGACTTTAGGAGCAACTAATCTTTGCACTGCGTACGATAGCGGTGAACCGTTCACCCAGGCTTCTAGAGGGGCGCTGTCAGAACGAAAATATCATTTCGCCGCTGCGGTGGCTCAGTGGCTATGGTGCTCGGCTGCTGACCCGAAAGACGCGGGTTCGAACCCTGCCGCGGCGGTCGCGTTTCGATGGAGGCAAAGCTCTGAACACGCCTGTGTGCTGCGCGATGCCAGCATGCACGCTGAAGAAACCTAGGTGGTCCAAATTATCCGCAGCCCTCCACTACGGCATCATTCATAGACTGAGTCGCTTTGGGATGTTAAACCCCATACCCACGCTATTAATTATTAAGGGCATTACTAATTACATCATTAACTTCCCGGAAAGGAAAACATTTAGTTTTACAGCGCACATAAGTGAGCACCTGAGTCGAGGCCCTGAAACGAGGCTTGAAGACGCAGATTCCCACCTTATGCAGGCCATAAGTCTCTCACCGTGCAGAAATATGTTGCGAATTATGCACGGTCAAGAGCCATCCTTCCACGGCGCACCCTCGACGGGTGGCTGTGTTGCGTCTGCATCGAAAAAAAATTTGGCCTAAACGGTTTTAATCAGAGTATACGTATGAGCCCTTTTGGAGCCCCGGTATGCGACGGTTGGGCTCTGTCGGTGCCCTAGGCATTACCATGCATGTACTTTACAATCCTGTCCAATGCAGCAAGCAAGAGCGACGTACAATTTGTTCTTTTTTTTTCGCAGGCAAATAAGGCCGTTGAAGTGCAAATTTTGGGGCTAAAATCAGAATAACACAACGTGATTGGCTTTCAGGTTTCGCAAAGTTGCCTAGAAGCGCTTCAGAAAAGCACACCTCGAAAACAAGCAATGCCCTGATCGCCTAGCAAAAAGATGTGCTTCTCGAAGACGGTTTGAACATTGAATAAGCGAGGGTTATGTTTAAGTTTCGATGTGGCGCAAGCCATGCTTTAAAAAAGCAAAAAAGCAATCAATGCCATTTTTTGCGGTGATATAGCAGACATACTTCAGTGCTGTGCTAGCCTTTGATGAGGTCGGTTATTTCATTCTCTTCAGCGCCCCAGAGATGACGTATAGTGGTTTTCTGGCGTGAAAACTGCGCCACGCCGCCTCACAGCTCTTGAGAGGCAGAAATGCCGCTCTTCTGATCGACAGAAGACGACCGCAGTCGTAAGTCAGAACTGCATCCCAGAGCATCTTGCGTGTCGAGCAAGTGGCATGGCCAGCATGGATTCCAGAATATGCACTCGGACAAAGGCTTAAATTTTGAAGGACAGGTGTTCCCCTTCCAGTAAAAAGAAAAAAAAAACATTTGGTTGTGCGTGCTGCAGCACATCATTAGATAAACGGAGAGTGGTAAAGTAGCCACGCCATAGTGTTAACTGGCGTCTCAGGTTGCCTGAGGCTGTACGCGCACAAGATTGATGGAAAGCCCCAAACGGCACACACACATCAACTTAAAGCAACTGCCTTAAGCTGCATTAAGTGGGGCCCAAAGGACTGACTAACAGCATTTCACCGGAGCTTTGAAATCTAGAGTGTGGGGCTGCATCTCGCCTATAGCTCCAATTTACACAGGGCCTCAAACCCCGGTGTTTCTTTTTTGGTGGAAGTGTTCGAACTACGCTTTTCTGAATATCGCCATGGGAGCTAACCCAAATTGATATCTTTAGAGAAAAAAAAGCGTTTCCCGAAAAAATAGAACAAAAGGCGGGTACCTTAAAAAAAAGAAAACTAAAAGAAGAAAGGAAAGGAGATAAACATATGGTGTGGACTTTTACCTTTCATTATGTACTGAGTTGAGCTGAAAGTCCTTTATTAGCTACGGAAGTCGCATAGACATGGGGGGGGGGGGGGGGGGGGGGTAACGAGGAGTACGCAGCGTCCCCAATGATTGCACGGTCGTCAGTCGCCTCACATTGCTCTTATCAGGCCACTAAGGGAGCCATATCTTCCAAATACCAGTTGTACGTTAGAGTCAGTCGTTAGAAGGGAGTAGCAGTTAAAACGGTATTCATATTAGAAGCCCAGCGGAGTTCCAGGGCGAGCCCGACCCCTGCGGTGCAGTCATTGCCTGCCTGCGTTCGACGCAATTCTTTCTCCCCGGCGCGTACTACGGCGGCGCTGCAGCCTCCTGCTCTCGCCGGCATCGCGGCGAGATGCTTCTGAAAGGCGCCCGGAAAGCGCTCACGAACGCGTACATGGGCTCTTTATAGCGCCGAAACGCGCAAGAACCAGTGCTTATACAAGGACCGATCCGTTCCCGAATCCCCACAACAGACAGACGCACACGCCTATATCCGGGAGCGAAACCCAGCCGAGCAAAAAAGGGGGAGGAAAGGAAAGAGAGATGGGGAAAGAGGGCGAGCTACAAGCCACTTATCCACGACGGCCCGGCCAATAGGGCAACACGGGCTCCTAAGGAGAATAAGAGCGGCTCGCGGAGCGCTGCTTTAGGAGGCAGCAGACGTCCGGCGGCGACCGTTAGGAGCCCACCGGCACCGAAGTGCACGGCTTGCTGGCCGGCTGAGCGGCGGGCCAGCTAGCTAGCTAGCTAGCGCCCTGCCAACAGTTTACGAGTGGCCGCTATCAAGACGGACGGCCCTGATCGAATTAGCCCCCCCCCCCCCCCCCTCCCCCCTTCTCTCGGCAGAAAAGGGATGTCTGGCGGCGAGGAGGACCGCTGCTGCTGCTTAGGCCTAATGGCGTCGCCCTCTCGCCGAGCGCGACCGTCGGCACATTGGTAACGAGGCTTGAATGAGTGCACGGCGGCACGGCCGATTCGGGCCCGGGCTTTCCCGATAGTGGGCGCTCGCGCTCGACACCGTCGTCTGTGCGGGCACATCGGCCGCCACCGAGTTAGCCGCGTCATTTAGCAAACTCGTTTCGGAACTTGGCAGATGTGTTGCCGTTTGTTATGTGTAGAGAGGCGCCCCCTATAGCGCGCCTGATGAGCGCCCGTTACGGACGTGTATACGGCGTGCGTCGCATACGCGCCCGGGACGACGAGATTGCGCGAGATCTCCGGCGCTGCAATGTAGGGGCCAGTAATTATGAGCCTTTCGATTGGACTCGCTGCGCTACTAAGTATCGCCACCGTCGATGCCATGCATTCGGGGCTACACCGAGCAGCCTGAGAGCGCCGGGGCGGTCGGAACCTAAGAGGACGCCGTTGGGCGTGTTGCTTTTCTGGTAGGCGGTTCAGAGGACGGATTTCCTGCGCCCCTGTGCTGATGCCAAGGCGTTTGCGTTCCGGTGTCATCTACCAACAGCGTGGTTTGCGTAAACAACAGCGTTATCCTACGTCTGGAGCAGCTCACAGCTAGGTACGACGGCATGTGTTCGTCACAAACTCAGGGCCGCGTAGTCTTGTTGCAAGCTTCGCATACATTACGCCAAAGAGAAACCATGCTTGATATCATCTACAATAGTTGCGGCTTGTCTTCACGTCTTGAATGCACTACGTCTGCTCATCGAGGTACGTCACCTCAACCCGTGTCGATCAGACAACTATGCTTAGTGACATCAAGCTAGGCGTGCAGCAGGCTTCTGCTGCCATATGTGCACAACTTATTCAAGCCTGTTGAACGGTTCACAGACAGCGTAGCTATACACAAGTAAGTATATAGGCTGCTCAACATTCAGGGTTATCACAATCGGTGTATTATATATATTGTTCTTCCCTGTTTCGAAGCCACAGGATTATTACCGAAGCAAGCGAACAGGTTACTCAGTGTGTTAACCCGGATGAGATGCCAGCTGAACAGAAAGACCACACTGCGCGAGCAGGCTGCTTCAGTTCAATTTAATAATGCCCTATTTTTATAAATAGAGAAATATAGTGACTGTCAACAGGTTTCAATCGCATAAGGACGACTTGACTAAGCGCCTTGACTAAGAATGAAACATTAAGGTGCGCCTTAACTGTACCAGGTTAATTTGTTATTCGTTAGAGAACTTGACACCTTTGCCTCCAACCTGCTACGTAACTCTCACTTCGCAAGAGCGTCGCGAAAGGCAGCCGGCAATTTCTGTCAGCCGGAAGTGGTGACGCATCGCGTCGCTCTGCGTTTCGGCTCCACACGTGGTTGTGACTCGATGCTCACGAACAAAAGTCCGCATGTGCAGAGTTCAGCTTGCTCCGTATATGCCGCAAGCTGCGTGAGATGTTCGCGGAGCAGTGCAAAAAATTCACGCTATCGTATAAATTTCTGCGCGTTGTGCAACCTGTAAAGGCGGTTTGTAGGCACCACATACATTCGAGACTGTTCGTTGCTTAATTTTACTGTTTGAGGCGTTACAGAACACGGCAGTTCGCGTACCTTCTTTATTGCGTGTGCGTGCACCTCTGTGTGACAGGTTTCGAATGAACTTGGGCACTCCTTGAGGGTTCTGAGATAATTCCGTTATCCTGTTTGAAAAGGTTTCATTTAGTTTCATTCGCTCAACTAAGGAAATTTCCCTGGACTGCAGTTCACGACGTTCGGTGCTTTAAGTAAATGTTGACGGGCAAGCACAGCGCTTAGCTGGTCCCTATCGCGAACGAGGACCATGTTCCGGCTGAACAGTGTCATGTTTTTGCCATTTATGCTACATCTCAGCGATTTCCCCGTCCGAAAACGAAATCGCTGTCCAAAGAACGCTAACGGACCGCGATATACAGTAGCGCATGTTAGTAAAACGTGAATCCTTGAGTAAATCACATTGGGCAACAACAAAATACGGGCCCGGATTCTCAGAGGTGTCGGCACTTCACACATAGGTTCCTGATTAATAAACGCCTTGTTTGGCTCTTGAACACCGGACTAGCATAACTGCCGCGGTCGCTGGTAATCCCTGTCAATAATTCCAATAGACAATCCCTACATTCCCTGCAGGTGTTCTATGGACCGGCGAAAGAGGTTTTTGCACGGAGATCGAGCCAATCACGAACCGCCCCTGTACACCAAAAGACGGAGTTGGATTTCTTGGTCATACACAGACAGTCCGTCCGGTCGGTAGCGTTTGTTTGTCCTCGTATATAGTCGGATACAACTCAAGAAAGAAGCGGCTTTCCCCGTCTAAGGACCCCCCTTCCAGCCAATGGCGTCGGCCGATTTCATCCCCCTGCCAACGGGACAATGTACGGAGGGGACGATTTACGACCATAGAGATAGGGGCTATTTTCCGTTTGATATGCCAGTCCCTGCATTGCCACGTTAGCAGAGTCCCGAGAACCGGCCGACGCCATTGGCTGAAAGGGGGTCCTTCGACGGGGAAAAGTCGATTGTTCTAGAGTTGCATGCGACTTTAGGTCACGCTACCTCACTCTGTCACGTTTTTACACGCTAAAGTAACTTTGAGTATTCGGCCCCAGATTCGTCGACTCCAGCTGCCGCGGTTTTAGAGAAAGAAAACGCACTAGTGAGCATGCGTATTTTACCGCCAGCTCGTTAGAACAGATGCTTTAGACTGGAGTTCGTCAGCAACGACGCCATTCTTGAAAAGTGGCAAAACATGCGTATGTTTGACAGGATGTGCCGCGCAATCGCAGCGCCGCCTGTCACATTGAATACAAATGAAATAGGAACGGATCAGTTCAGTCGTAAACGAAACACACAAAGAACATTGAAAGCGGAAAAAAAAAAACTTTAAGCGAGGTCTCCTCGACACTTTCGCAGAGGGGCCATATATCGCACTTTCGCGCTGATAATTAACCACGTATTTTCCCTTTCTGATCTTAAATCTTCCCATTCACCTTTCCGGGCGAATGCGCGGTTTCTACTCTGCGCACATCGAGCTTGAGGCAAGCATAGCAGCTGCACTCTAAACACGATAACCTTTGGGTAACCTTTGTAAAGGTGCACATTTTCACATTGAAGTATACCTATAATTTAAAGGTTACACGATGTAACCTTTACACTTTTAACCTTTCTTCCACCGGCGCTGGTGGAAGAAAGGTTTAACATACATTTGGAGTTGTGTTCAAAATGTGTGGGCGCCTTGTTTCTGAGCTATACGATGCTAATAATAATAATTGGTTTTTGGAGAAAGGAAATGGCACAATATCTGTCTCATATAACGTTGGACACCTGAGCCGCGCCGTAAGGGAAGGGATAAAGGAGGGAGATAAAGAAGAAAGGAAGGAAGAGGTGCCGTAGTGGAGGGCTCCGGAATAATTTCGACCACCTGGGGATCTTTAACGTGCACTGACATCGCACAGTACATGGGCGCCTTAGCGTTTTGCCTCCATAAAAACGCAGCCGCCGTGGTCGGGTTCGAACCCGGGAACTCCGGGTCAGCAGCCGAGCGCCCTAACCACTGAGCCACCGCGGTGGGTCTATACGATGCTAATCAAGGAATGCGATAATGAATTCGATCGAGCAAATCGTTTTAATTGAGGCTGTGCGCACCATTTCGGCGGAAGAGATGAGACCTTCCAGAGTGACGTCTACACATTTCGCTGTGCGCTGAGGACGGCGGTGCGAAACTTTCGGCACTGAAACACAGCAGATATTTTCACAGCGTGTTGTTGCCTGCGCTGCCATGACTATTCTTTTCCCTACGGTCACACCGGAAAGTGGCAATCGCTGACAGGTACAGTCGGGAACAAGAGTCTCTGGACTACGTGTTCCTCAAACGAAGCCGAGAGCTCTGCTATTAGACGGCAGCTGGTGTTCACAGTCGCAGAGATGAAAGAACAAATTTTTTTTTGTTTTCACCTCCACAAGTGTTGCCTCCAGCCTCCGGCTAATAGCAGAGCTACCGGCTTCGTTTGAGGAACGCGTGGTCCAGATACTTTTGTCCCCTAGTGTGCGTACCATGGTGTGATCACTGACATTCAACTAAGGCGAAATTTTTCTTTCCACACGAACAGTTAACGGCATATGCTCAGTGCGAGCAAGCACTTAGGATCCCAACTGTCGTGCGTGTCTTATTAGCTCTGCGGAAAGAAAGGTCTTTCAGGTTGATTGCTTTAGACACGCTATATGCACTATCAGCAAGAAACCAAATGCGAACAAGAGAGTTCAGCCCCGACCATCAAAATAACAATATTTTAGCCAGGGGAATCTCAATACTAGATCAGGTTATTTTAGTTTCGAAGGCGCGAATACTCTCCTTAAGAAGTGTTAATCAAACTCACTTGTATTTCCATTACAGGAGCTAATATGTTGGTGTTTTTAGGCTCCCACCTCAATTTTCTGGTTCGCGTCTCATTCGTTGCTGAACTGTCATCAAGTACTAACTTGGCACCATTGCACGCCTATGTTTTAGTGCGATTACCGCGTATGCACTTAATTAGCATGTACCGTAATTCAATCGCCAAAGCGAATACATCCGCCAGTCTTCGCCTCCGTACAATAGTATACTTATTTGCTCGCAGAACGTTGACTTTTTCTAGGCCAACTTCCGCTCAGCGCACGCACCCACGCTCCGAGGTTCCTGCTTCCACCGGATAGTGAGCCGCCTGCTGCTTCGAGATATAAAACTAAAAACACTGAACGTGGCGATGTTAGAAAGAGAGAGAGAGAGAGGGAACAGAAGAAGAGCAAGAAACACAGAAAGCGGGAGAGAATGAAGGAAAGAAATGAAGGGTCCCAGAGAGGGCAAAGTTTTTGTGGAAGCACGAACATTGAGCACTGTACTGGCAGTTAAAAAAGCACAAACATGAGAACGCGAGCACGGACTGTATACGCGGCGCGGGAATGGCACTGATTGAACGAAGGGGGCCAGTAGCTCAAACGCTGGAGAAGGAAAGAGGAAAGAAGGAGCAAATAAAAAGAAACACGCATATACTAGCTCGCGATTGAGAGACAGAGGGGGGGGGGGGGGGGCGTGAAAGAAAGGGAAAAGTAAAATAAAAGTGGAAATGGAGAGCGAAGACGACGGGCGAGTGGGGGTGGTGGGGGGGGAGGGGGGTGTCGGAGACGGGACATGGTAGGACGGGCGCAGTGTGTTCCAAGAAGATAACTGGGCCTCCATGCCCTATCACTTTACGCAGAGGGCTGCGACTGGGGGCCGCAGGAAACGCGACCCTTTTAGGCTGCTCTCGCTGGCGCAACGGCTGCCGCCAATGCATGGACAGAGCGCGCAGGCAGGATAGGAAAAAGAAAACGACAGCAAGAAAGAAAAAGTGAAAGAAAGAAACGGACAGCCTGGAAGAATTTCCCCAGATAAGAAATCTTACGTTTTTCCTTCCTTTCTTTAACGAAAAAAAAATAAAATCTATACAATCTGTGCTGGAACACTGAAGCGACATAAAGGAGAAGGCTGAGAGATTAAAAAAAAAGCAATCAAAAATTCAGGCCCGCGGCCCGCGAAAAACAAGCCTCGAGGCTTGTGGCATTGTGCGGCGAGAGCTATCGGGAGGAATTAACGCTCTCGAGCGCTCAGGCGACCGTCCCTATGGAAACAGGGCCGTATAAAGCGAGGCGGGAAGATGAGTGCCAATAACAAGAGCGCCGAAAGATGCAGACCAGTGCGGGCGCAGAATCATCCGCCGCCGACGACGATGACGCCAGCCTGGGAAAAACCCTCCAGAGGGGGGCCCTGCCTTTCTTTTTTTTTTATTATTGTACCTCCTTTTCTAGTCTGCAACGAGCTGCGTTGGACTTATCGGAAACGGCTTCTCAGAAACGGAAGAATAAGTTTTTGAGACACACGTCATACGGAGGACACAAGATGCTGTGGCGAGAAAGCGGGTGCATGGGCCTGGAAATAGAGGCGTATGTGATTTAAAATTTGCAAGACGGAAAATGAAAGGAGTGTAAAAAGTGAGTTAACACTGTGAATTCCAGTAACCTGGTTCGAAAAATACGGATCAGCGCTGACAGAGACCTTGAAGGTATTGGTGAGCGCTACCAAAATACGGAAAGGGACGAACACACAGGACAAGCGCTTTCAAGCGCACACAGGACAAGAATGTGAAGAAAACGTCATTTACAGCACTCCACTTAGCTGTGAACGAACCTACGTGGAGCAAACGGGTAGATGCCTGAACAAGAGGCTCAGAGAGCACGAAAGATTATGCGAACAAGTAGCAAAATCCGGGAATCTGGCACCACATTGCGCACACTGCAAATTCACCCCAATGCAAAAAAAAAAAAAAACACCAAGGTCGGGCCAGAAACAGGCGGCAACGCGAAATGATCGCAGCTTTCGCTATGCATGTTGCTCCAGATAACCAATGCGTCAGCTCCCCTTCGGTGATGCTAGGCAGTACTAAATTAAACGACCTCAGGAATAGTATTCTTCGGCTGTTGTAAAGGCACGTGTTGATCTTTTTATTATATATTTTTATTATTATATATTTTTTCCTTCATATCGCTCTTGTCAGCGTCGTGTGCTCTTCGCTCTTCTGTGTATGATTTGGCGTTAATATGTGTATATAGTCATGCTTCTTCAGAGAATAAACAGTTGTTATAGAGCGCTTGTCTTGTGTGTTCGTCCCTTTCCGTATTTTGGTAGCGCTCATCAATACCTTGAAGGATGCATTTCCTACTAGCCCCAGTTGTAGCTCTTTTGGCTGACAGAGACGATACAGACATTTGACTGCTGTGTAGAATCCGTGCATACTATAAAGTCACGTTGCTGATGTTGCAGAGGATTAATTTGTTGACACAACACATACGTCGCATTCTCATCAGCAAATCAATTTTTCGATCATGACACGCAAGCTGCTTGAAAATGGATCTTCGCAAGGCCATTTCCAGGCATTCTACGATCAGGGATATCGGAAGAAGTCAGCAGAGCGGAATCCAGAGGTGAAAAAAATTAGGCGAGGAAGCAATATTACCAATTAGAGGTGTTAATCGAATATAGATTATCACGATCATGCTCATTTTTGGGCACCGCACACCGGACAGTGTGTAGTAGTAAAGAACACCACCTGCCAAGCTATTGTTTCCTGGTCGTAATCATGCGAATAATTCATGGCGCACAAGTTGCTCTGGTATTAGGATGGCGCCATGTTTTTTCTATTTTTTCCCCTGATTATCAGGCTGCACAGGTGCTCCTCACCTGTCTTTTTTCTTGTACACTTAAATTCGCCGATATGACATTATAGGCTTTAGAGAAAACTGACTCCAGCTAGCAGCGTAAGCTCGGCATGTTGGTGTACATCTACAGGCAGGGAGGAAAGATAAAAGTTCCAATAAAAGAACAAAAAACTTGAAAAAAGCATCTCGAGGTCTCACAGGGGCACGCGCACAGATAAAGCGGTATCGCAGCATAGCTGGAGTGAGGCGCGGCGCACGTTGCTACTCTTCATAGCGCCTCGACAACGCCAAAGCCGGCCCTAATAATAATAATAATAATAATAATAATAATAATAATAATAATAATAATAATAATAATAATAATAATAATAATAATAATAATAATAATAATAATAATAATAATAATTGGGTTTTGGGGAAAGGAAAAGACGCAGTATCTGTCTCATATATCGTTGGACACCTGAACCGCGCCGTAAGGGAAGGGATAAAGGAGGGAGTGAAAGAAGAAAGGGAGAAGAGGTGCCGTAGTGGAGGGCTCCGGAATAATTTCGACCACCTGGGGATCTTTAACGTGCACCGACATCGCACAGCACACGGGCGCCTTAGCGTTACGCCTCCATAAAAACGCAGCCGCCGCGGTCTGGTTCGAACCCGGGAACTCCGGACCAGCAGTCGAGCGCCCTAACCACTGAGCCACCGCGGCGGGTCCGGCCCTATTCAAAGCAGCTGAAAACGCCGACGACGCTCTCCCCACCAAACGAGGACTCCGTGCAGTGACTGGACGGCACTGGTCACGAAATATCTCCGTGACGTCATACACGGCGGGCGCACGGGGCCGTTTACCTGCGCGCACCTAAGCACTTCTTCTCGGTAACAGTGTTGCCTTAAACAACGGAAACGGCAGGCTGCGGATAGTGCTATAAAATATATGCTCCGCGCGACAGAAAAAGAATCCCGGGATCGCGCTGCAGTGACGGTCGGCGGGAAGTAGTGCAGCGCGCGCACATATACACACACATGTGCGCGTATCTGCGCCTGCCGTCGCCGCGTATAAACCACCGAGCGACCGGGGCGAGTCAGCGAACGCGCCGCTGCCTCGCCAGACAGCAACGAGTCCAAGGCCGGCGGCCGAGCGGTTCTCAATGAGCGCAATGAGGCTAAATCCGCCGGTCGCAATGTGGGCCCCGCGTGTGCCGTGCTTTCCGCCCTACAGGCCGCGCTCGCTCTCTCCTCCCCTGCCCATCTTCGGGCGCCTCACTTGCCTCGCGCGTACGCTCGCAACGAACGCTTCTTCTCACGTTTTGCTTTCTTCGGTGTTTTAGAACGCTTACAACGGAGAATGGAACGCAGTGGAAGAAGGGAGAAGGCCGAAGCGGAGCCGGGGCTGAGGGGTATTTTGCGACTGGCGTCCCAGTGGAAGGAGTTGTGTCGCGAGGTGAGCGTGCAGTACACGTAGTAAGTCGAAACTCGTTATAGCGAATTTGAAAGTGCCCGGCGATTACTTCGTTATAGCCTTAGCTTCGTTATAGCGCGTGTTGACCGAGCTTCCAAGGGAATAGTCATTCCTTCGTTATATCCGTTATTTCGTTATCAACGCTTTCGTTATAACGAGGTTCGACTGTATTGAGCACTTGAGTTGAGCAAGCAAGTAATGGAATGTGACGCGCCGTCTCTCAGTGACGTCAGGCCTTTCGGAAACTCGTTCCGGTCGGCGAGGTAGCGATCACAGGTGGCCGTATGCTTCGTTGGCCCGTGAGTGCAAGACCGTGTGAACTGCTCCAGATTCGTGCGCCGCGCAGTCGCTCGCGTCGCGGCCCCCTAGCGTTTGAGACAGCCAGCGGATACCGGCTTCTTTCTTGATCTTGTCTTTATGTGTTTTGTCACGTGTGTCCGCGTTGCGTACTTAGAGGGCGGAACCAGTCCTTGAAAGCGCAACTGCAAAACGAAAATCGATGTACAGGTTTGCGAGTGAATATATACTGCGTCGGGGTATACAAGGTTGCGTAAATTGTTATACCGCACTGAGCATAGGGTCATATTCAGACGTTGAGGTAGTAAAATTCTCATGAAGCCCTTCATCCGGCTCGGCAATTGGGCAAAGCCGCACGCTGGCATCCTTAGTTGAACGAATCGTGCAACTTCAGGCGTAGCGTTTCAACTGAGTTTAGGCTAGATTCAGACGTTGTCAGCTCAGTGACGCTGAAGATGCGCTTCTCACGTGTGAAGCATCCTGCGCACCGTGCACCTCTTGCGCAATGACAACAACGTCATTTCCGAGTGAAGGACCTGAGCTTAGGAGGCTCGTACTCTTGAAGGAGGTTTGTGCCTAAGCAACAGTTCTTCACTCCTTCAACGTCAACGGTTGCAGGCCGGCTGACTGTTTCGTTTAAGCAGAGCAATTGTTTGCCAGCCGCTGGAGCTTCACACGGGACGAACTGGGTTAAATGTTTTACACTAAAGGAACACAGTACTAACGGTTGATAAGAAAAGCTACACAGCGATGACTATTGAAAGCATTATAGTTTCAGACGTTAACATTTATTTCCTAGTTCTGCTGTCGTTTCTTGGTCAGTAAACTCGAGGAAAACCTTTCTTTCTTCTTTTACTAATTACCATAGCAAGCTACTTAATCGTCACACCTGCTCGTGTTCCCGAATAAAAAAAGAAAGCGCTCCTCCCAACTTCGACGACAATCCCAACTTCGTCCCTTCAGGAAACGTGGCCGCACGTGATCAGGGTTACACATAGCACGCCTTAAAAAAACAGCGCGAATCCCACAGATCGAACTTTCATCGCCGGCACACGCGAGGGAAAGTGGATATAAAAGCAGGTCG